>NW_020653383.1:5724424-5745562 GCF_003589595.1 Hyposmocoma kahamanoa
TACGACAATAATCGATACAAGTATTAATTAAATTCGTTACGCTAACATAAGTGTGTTCGCTTTCTTTTGTGTGTAGCTTACGTTTCTGACTTGTGTTTGCAAATTTCCTGTCTTAAAAAGGCTATATTTCTATTTTTATATATCTGCCGATCGCCGGTGTGTCGGGTATGACGCTCTTTTTCTAAATTTCATATCGGTACCTTTCACAAACTAGTAGTACCTTCTTTCTTACTTTCGTATTAGAAAATTACATGTCTAACCACTTGTTTGAACAAAATCATTAAGTTTGGAATACTTCTGTCATATGACAGTTTTTTTTGTACCAATTAATTGATTAAATAAGTTTAGATACGTCAAAACCATAACTTAGAAAGTGTATTCGAGAGTAATGTTGTCTCTTACTATTTTACCATTATGTCCCTATTTTTGTCACAAAAACTGCTTTTTTTCTCTCTTACTGATGCGTTCAGTGTGTTATTTTGTTCTCAACATTGTATGTTTGTTGCGTTCCGTTTTGTGTTTTTTTCTTATTCTTTGATTGAATTGTGCTTTAATTTTTGTTACATATTTTATTGTTTATTTCACTTATTGTTTTATTCTTGGCTGCTGGCGGGTTACAGATTAAACTGTCGATTTTAGTACATATTACTACTTATATTATAAATTTAGTATATTATTATTATTTATTTATTACACCATGGATATCTCGTTATGCAATAATAGTGATTATTTTGTCTCTTGCTCGTCAGACGAGGACAGCTTTCACAGCTTACCCCCTTCCTTACATCAAAATTTGGAATCCATCTTTTCTGATGTGCCACGTAATTTTAATGTTGCTCACATCAACGCACAGAGCATTCCGGCTCATTATCCTGACCTACTTGCCTCTTTTGATGTAAGTAATATTCACGCTATCCTTGTTTCTGAATCTTTTCTAAATTCTTGTCTCTCTTCTACTTCTTACTCCTTACCTGGTTTCCACTTAATTCGCAATGATCGATTAAGTTCATCTCACGGCGGGGTAGCCATTTACTTGCGTAGCTACATTCCCTTCAAAATTATTAGTAAATATGTTCAACCACCACCTCCCAATACGGCTGAGCATCTTTTTCTTGAGGTAACGCTTTCACATGTAAAAATTCTTCTAGGTGTTTATTCCTTCTCTTACAATAGACTACTTCCCCTCCTTCGAAAATCTTCTTGAAGACTTGTTACCATCGTATGACCACACCATTATCATGGGGGATTTCAACACCTGTCTCTTGAAGAATGATGTTCGCACGAATAAACTTCATACTGTTGTCAATTCTAGTAATCTTCATGTTTTGCCCCTATCTTCAACTCATCACTTTCCTAATTGTTTGCCCTCTCTTTTAGATTTGATAGTGGTTTCCTCACTTAATCACGTCGACAAACATGGTCAGTTTACTGCAGAGGTATTTTCCTACCACGATCTAGTGTACCTTTCGTATAAGGTTCGTCCTCCTAAGCCAAATATAATTAATAATAATAAGCTAATTTTGCCAATATTGACATTACCAGACTGCGTGGGGATGCCAGTGCCATGGACTGGTCAGTTATTGAACAGGCCGATTCACAAGCATATGGGCATCAAAAACCGGGCTAAAATAGTGTTTAGAGCCGACCCGTCTGATGCCAATCGGGAAAAATATCATCAAGTTCGAAACCGCTGTAACACTATTATTAGAGATGCACAACGTCGTCATGTACATAAATCCGTTGAAAACGGGGACCCAGCGAAGGTCTGGAGGTTTTTGAAATCTTTAGGTATTGGAAAAGTTCCTAATAGCAAAACTTCTATTGACGTTGACCTTAATCTCCTTAATACTCACTTCTCCTCTTCTTCTTCTATTGATAACAAGGTTAAGTCAGATACTCTGCAATTTCTTTCTGAATTGCCATTACCTAATATTCCTTCTTTTGAACTCAGCCAGTTCACTGTGGGTGATGTCAAGAGGAACATTCCCTCCATCTCATCGAATGCCGTTGGTTGTGATAGCATTAGTCGTAATATGATCATTCCGCTCATTGATATCCTCACTCCTGTCATAACCAAAATCCTAAATACATCCATTTCCAATGGTACCTTTCCATCTGCTTGGAAAGATGCCCACATCATTCCTCTTCCAAAGAAAACGAATCCCACTTCCCTTTCTGAATATCGCCCTATTTCCATTCTCCCTTTCCTCTCCAAGGTCCTTGAAAAGCTTGTCCATCGTCAACTCACCCTTTTCCTTACTCGTCACAATCTTTTTAATCCTTTACAATCCGGTTTCCGCTCTGGACATAGTACGACTACTGCTCTTGTCAAAATCTCTGATGACATTCGACTTGGACTTCAGCAGTGCCTTCAACACCGTTGATTTCGACTTGTTGCTTGCGCTGTTTGATTCTCTTGGCATTTCTCCGGCAGTGACTGGCTGGTTCCGCAGTTACCTGTATGGGCGGCGGCAGCGCATTCGTTGCGAGGATTCATTCTCTTCGTGGTGTAATGTTGTTGCTGGTACCGCAGGGCGGCGTATTATCCCCTCTTCTATTTTCTATTTTTATTAACTCCATCACTTCTTCACTTTCTTCTTCTTACCATCTCTATGCAGATGATCTCCAAATATATACACAGGCCCCTCTAACCAACTTACGTGACGCAATTTGTGCTACGAATATAGATCTTGAGAGGATTCTCACCTGGAGTCAATCATTTGGTCTCAGTGTCAACCCTTCCAAAACACAATGTATAATCATTGGCAGCCCCTGGTTCCTAACGCGTATTAATCCTTCCTTACTGCCACCTATCACGTTTGATAGCGTTCAAATCCCACTCAGTGCCACCGTTAGGAACCTTGGGGTTATTTTCGATAAGTGCTTATAGTGGAGGCCTCATGTCACGGAGTTAAGTAGGAGGGTGTTTGCTGCGCATGGGTCTCTTCGGCGTTTAGGTAATTATCTTCCCATTCCGATGAAAATCAGTTTAGCACAATCACTCCTCTTGCCTATTCTGGACTATGCAGATGCGTGCTATCCTGATTTGTCTGAATGTCTCCTCGGCAAACTAGAGCGGCTGCAGAATCTTTGCATTAGGTTCATTTTTGGGTTACGTAAATTTGACCGCGTCTCCGATTTACGCTCGAAACTTAGATGGCTACCCATTCGTCGTCGTAGAGATCTCCGCGTTTTATCCCTACTGTACACTGTCCTTTTTAATCCAACTTCTCCTGCTTATCTTAAGAATTGTTTTGAATATCATAGCAGTACTCTCCCTCGCACCTTGCGCTCTTCTTCTACTCTTTCTCTGAACTGTCCTATCCATTCCTCAAAATACTTTTCCAACTCCTTCACTATTAGGAGCATCAAGCTGTGGAATTACCTTTTTTTTTTGTCGGGGGGGAAATCTTTATGGATACCCCTGAGCCCTGGGAGACTCAGGGGTTATGTGGGGACTCTCCCTCCAGGCAGCCACTAAAACCCCCCCGGGTTTCCCTCTCGCCGGTTGAGTCGGCGCCGTGGGATCAGTGAACATTCACCACGACGCCGCCCGGCCGCCCTAGCTTGCGCCAGGGCTCCCGCGCCAACGGAGGGACGAGTCGGTTGTCCTCCGACCCGCCCCCCAGACGAGTGAGGCCGTGCAATGTAGGCTCCGGAGTCCCTGTCCAGAGCCCGCTGGTCTCACTAGGGGATCAGGCGAGCAGCGAACTGCCTTCGCCTTCTCCCCGTACGTCTGCGCCGGAGCGGGTGCGCGTCCGCCGCGTCCTCGCGCACCCGCTCCGCGGCCTCCTTTTGCGACATAACCTCTGTGCAAAAGGAGGCCATCGCCTCACAGGACTCCTCGCTATCGAGCATGGCGATGGAATGACCTGCCTGAGTCGATCAGACGAGCAAAGTCTATTGAGTCATTTAAAATCCTAGTTAAGGCTCATTACCTTAAATTATAAATTCTACTCTGCTGTCTTATTTATTGGTTTTTTTATTTTATTTTTTTTTCCTCTTCTGTGGTAATAATATATTTATTTGTATGTATTATATTAGTATTTAAGTATTTATGTAATTTATATGTTAGTAGATATTTATTATTTATTTCATTCATATATTATGATGTTTAATAATATTATCATATTTATTGCGCCCTCTATTATTATTACTACTTTTAGTTTATCCTATCACCCCAAGGCTACCTGGCAGAGATTGCTATTTAGCAATAAGGCCGCCTGTTGTACACTGTATTTTTGATTGTTTTGTATTTTTGGTTGTTTATTGTGCAATAAAGAATATTGAATTGATTTGAATAAAATCAATTGAGTTTACAAATGAGAATTACAGTGTAGCTTGGGAATACTTTGCAATAGATGTAATAAATAATAGGAACATTTTAATAAATCAACATCTTAATTTATGGTTTTTTAATCTCTAATCACTTAACAGAGAATATCAAAAATTTATTTCGATTTTTCATCGATCATGTGTCAAAAAACTTGAAAGCCTTACGCTCGGAGAGCTCACTGATGAAGGGGATAGTAATAATAATAATAATGCACGCACTGAACATAGGCCCGCACTAGGGAAACCTTGTATCGCGGGTGCCATGGACACACACATAGACAACCATAAATTACACCCAAACTCACGAGAGAAATAAATGTAGGCCATACAAATATTTCTTCCGGCCCGGGAGTGGAACCTGAGAGCTCTGCGTATCAGTCCGGCACGGTAACCGTTTGGCCACGAAGGCCGAATTATATTGTAGTCCAGAAACTATGTAGGTAGCGTAGTTAGCATTAATTGATAGAGTATAAAGATGGCCTTGTGTTACGGTCTCCTAACCTTGATAATTTTTATTATCATATGCTGGAGACTGTTTACGGCAGCTCGAAACCCGTTCCAACAAATAAATAATAATAAATAAATAAATAAAATGTTTCTTTATTTAGGTATACACCCATTAATAAATTTAACATTATTAATTACATTACGTTACATTACATTAAAAAACCAATTAAATTGATTTTTATTTACCGAATATTATAATTATTAATGAAGTAAATAATTAAGAATTACATTAAATTGAATTGAATTCACATTAGAAGTAATAGTATAACAAAATATAATTTATTTAAATTTTAAAAATGGAGTGGTCACTTACAAGGTAGCACGCATCGCATACTGTTCTTATAATTATATTGGCCGAATCGCTCACTCTCACAAGAAAAGACCAATATCTGTTCCTTATTATGGCGAAAAAGTCGTCTACTCTATTCACGGTAAACATGCCAGACGCACTACACCGCCAGGGCAGCCGCAGCATAGCGCGAAATGTTTTATTGTACTGAACACTAAAATGATAAGCTTTTTATAGAAGGGAACAAAAACCTATAAAAACATTTTTCACATCTATGCCCAATAGATCTTGTTTTATTTGCAATCTGATCTCTGAATCTGAAAAACATATGTAACATAGATATAAACAAATTGCAGATACGACTCACGAGGCTAGGGAAGGTAAGGTCACTAAACATAAGCTTTGCCTTAACTGCTTTCGCCCAAGACATTCCACCGGTAATTGTAGATTCATCTCGTGCAGATCCTGTAATAAAAAGCACTATAGTTTATTATGTAAAGAACCGAACGTTCATCAAAATTTTAATAAAGAAACTCAAGTTAAAGATCTACAGTTACATTTATCATATCAATATCGGTCATTGGCCTGACATTCATCCCGAAGTCACAATTCAAAAGCGACCGATCGCCGATCCCTATAAATCTGTCGCAATTTTGACATCGCTTGAGCAACATAATAAAAGCCAATGACAAAAACATAAAATTGAGGCATGTCACTCTGTGACTATATACTTGTCACGTAACATCAAATTTTCATTATTTTTATTTATTATATTGATGCACATAATATGTTTGAAAATGAACAATCTGAATTACGTTACAATAATGTACCAATTCACATAAAAACTCATATTTGAAATGAAGGGGGTGATTATTAATGACATGCTAAATGGCATTTATAACATATTATTTCAATGATAGTCAAACTATAACCGGCACGCTGAATTGCAATGAAAATTACTTTTCAAAGTTTTCTATTGAGTTTTAAATGTGATTTATGATAAAAAGTTATATCTCTCCTTAGAACAAACTTATGAACATCGATAGGTAGGATATGTCATTTAAGTGGGGTTGATGATAATAATATGTGAATAGAACATTTTATTAATAAATAAAATCTACGTCTGTTTCACAATTTCAGCTCAAAACAATATAAAATTCGTATTAACTTTTACAGCAATTACAAATAAAAACCATAAAATTTATGGTTCAAAATTGTGTAATTGCACTTTGCCATGGAATAAAAGCTGTAATAATAAACTTTCCGTGTGTTGGAGCAATTATTCTACATATAATACACAGTGTAATAAAAAGTGTAATTATTGTAAATAAATACTATTTATATACTTAAGTATAAGTAAAATAATTCATTACCGGCAGTTATAAAGGAATATGAATAATTAAAAATGGTTTCGGCATAAATTAAAGATGTTGTAAAAAGGGTGGTTTTTAAATAACGAGTGAAAACTTTTCCTGAATATAAAGTATCTCCAATATGATGCCAAAATATCTAGAACATCCCGCGACTAAAGTCGGGGCCTAATTTCAGAACTTTAATTACAGACGAGGTTAAAAATGATATTTCAAATCCTACTGTATCCATTTCCGGAACCCGTCCTCTGGACTGCAAGTTCTGAATATCAAAATAAGTAGGAATCTATAGTGAGTTCTGCTTTTGTTATATTTTTTTCAGTTTTAATTTCATAACTTACTTTTTTTAATAGTAATATGTATATTTTTAAATAACATCGTTACTAACAAAGCTCTCCATTTTACTGAAAAATATAAATATTATTATTATAGTATTTACGTAAATGTTGCTAACTGGCGTTCAAGTAACTTTATACACACTAAGGGCTTGTCTTATTTTTACTATTGGAATGCAATTCGACAATAGCTCCTAAAATGAGTGTAATTTGTATACATTGGAAACTGAGGTTGCTATTCTCGGTTACATTGAGTCTTGATTGCTGCCACTGCATTTTGATATCTTTGTTGAGGCGGGGTGTTTCAAACGCGAGACTAAATTTTAGGAGGTGAAGTGTGAGAGAGCCGGTCTTCGCATCCCGCAACCAACAGGCGGAGAAAATTTAACACAGTTCGTTAACAAAGAAATACAATATTTCTTTTTTGTGTGCACGCGATTACTCCGGTATTTGTGAACCGATTTTGATGGTTATTATTTGTTGGAAAGAGGGTAGGTACCTCAGTATTGGTCCCATTTAAATTTGTAGAAAATATTCCACTTCTAAGGGTGGTCAACTAGAGGGGGAATTTTTCATTTCGCGGATTTTTTTTAATTTTTTTTTATTTATTTATTTATTCAAAACTTAATCTATTCTTACAGGTATGTACCCAATACAATAGACTAGCAATATTAATTTTATTACTAAATAATACTAAGTAACAATATCATTACTTAATACTATAATATAAACTATATAATAAATAATTACCCGTAACATAAAATAATGCTATCTTTGTGAACTCACTGTGAGAACAATGGAACAGATCGATCTTGACCGATATTTTGTTTAGGGTGCACAAAGTACGAGTCAGCGGACACTCATTCATGAGGTTGGTCCTCCCACGTGGCACAGCCAGCAACGGTGGCTGGTGACGTCGTTCCACGTAATTATTAGGAACACATAATCCTAACACTCCTAATAATCTCGGATTATGTAGCATACCTCTGAATACTTTCAGCACGTACACTGCCAACGCCAAGTCCCTGCGCACATGCAGCTTATTGTATCCTACCATTCCCAGAATAAACAAAGTGGGATACTTCAGGGGATAGTAGGGGTAAACACCATATTGCCTCAAGTACAGGTATCTTATAAATTTGTTTTGAATGCGCTCCAGCATAAGGCTGTATTGGACTTGATGCGGAGCCCACACTACTGCATTACACTCGAGGAGGCTTCTTACAAGTGCGTTATACAGCACAACGATAGCTTTAATGCTCGTAAACCCGTGAACCCTACGTAGAACTAGCCCTAGATTTCTGTAAGCTTTTCTACATACAATAGAAATATGCTCCCGAAACGTTAACTCTGCGGTAAGTAATACTCCTAAATCTTTAACCTCCGTCACTCTTTTCATAAGTACCGTGTCTACATTATATTCATAGAGAATGGGATTACGAACTCTAGTAAATGAAATCGAAACGCATTTGGAGATGTTAAACTGAAGCTTATTTACCTTACTCCATGCCACCACTCTGTCTATATCGTTTTGGAGATGCACACAGTCGCTCTTTTCTTTGACTGACCTAAACAGTTTGAGGTCGTCCGCGAACAGTAAACAGCTAGACCCATTAATTATCTTTGGTAAATCATTAATCATTATAATGAATTGCAGAGGTCCAAGATTACTTCCCTGGCTCACTCCAGATCTAACTAAGTATGGTTGTGATCGGTAACCTGCATACTCAACGTATTGCTGCCGACCCTCCATGTAACTTGCTAAAAATTTTAATAAGCGGGGAGTACAACCAACACCAGCGAGCTTCCTTAATAGTATATCATTATCCACGACGTCTTTTTGTAACCGATACAAATAAAACTTAGCAAATAGATGTAATTTCACGAACTTTTGAGGTTTCTTTTATAAAAAAAGTTATCGTAGCAACATTGCCAATTAGTATCTTGAAAATGGGAGTATAGTCATGAAATAGAAATAAAATGCAAGTTTGTCTACATCTCTACTTAACAATACATTCATAAATAAGAAAAGTACAAATTTGACACAGAAACATACATAAACGTCTTTTTCATAAGTCCTTGTTGGAAATTTGGATTTGCAAAACCGGGGGAAAACTTTTTCCTCGATGATAACACTATTTTTGTATTTTAGCCCTTTAAGACAAAAATGCTCGAATTATGTGTCCGGGAGTATATTTTAAATACCCAGCGAACACTTCATTTCTACAATCAATGGCGCGTGTGACCCGCTCTGTGCTACTTGAGTGCACCGCGAGATTATGCGAATGTGTGCGTCCGTACACGGCTCTCGACAGGCGTACATACATACAAGCCACTCTGCTACTTTTATATAGAGTTGTATAGAGTACTTGTCTAATTTACGAATCTTCGGCCCGCCTCCCGTCTACCCACCCCTCAACCAGACGTTTCAAGTTTCAAACATTATATTCAGTCAGATTTAGGTCACGTCACTTTTGACAACTGATCGGTATTCATACGAAAACATAACCGTCATCATTTTTACTTGTCATGTTTGCCATTTTACAAGTCATATTGAAGCCTGTGTGTGAAATATCCACTAGTGTCTCGATAGGTGTGGACGAAGTAAAATCGCTATACCTTGCTTCGGTAATTATAATACCTTTAATCTGTTATTAATTACAATGGAAACTCAATAATCGCTGCTACGTATCGGTAATTATGTCCCGTATTGATAACTAAAAATGAACACATTTACACAGCGGTTTAGTTGTTGAAATTAAAGACGGGCACCCTTCATACATTGGACACCATTTTGTTACTGAAAGATATTTCATCAAATACTATACGTTCCTGAAACTCATACTGATCTTCTAATTCGATTATCTAAGTTCAAAGTTGGCGCAATGTTGCTTTCTGTAGGTTTTTTCGCCCGTCCTCCCTACCATCAAACATCCAGACGTTCGGTGGGATATCATCCCTACATGGTCGATATTCCCTTCAAGTGTACTAAGCTCTTTTCGTCATCTTTTATTATGCGCACAGTCCAGGAATGGAATTCCATGCCTGCGACTGTGTTTCTGAGTACAAAAAATATAATCCTAATATCTTTAAGGTGCGACTGAATAGGCATAATTTGGGCGAGCTCGTTCCATAGTAGATCCTATCTTTGCTCCAAGGGTAGTCCATGTTGTGGACCAATGTCCGCTTATCCAAGGCATTATTTTTCTAATTAAACTGTGGCCACATTTTTCAGTCTATAGCTTGTGAATTCGTGGTGATAGAAATTGTAAGTCCATGTCAAAATTGAAAACGTTGAAAAAAATAAAAAGTACGTTAATAATTAATTAATAAACATTTTCAAATGTATAACAGTCCAGAGCAAGACCATTCATTTAAAAATCAGAAATTAGAGCGCATGTTTTAAAATGAAATGTTAAATCATCAATGTTATCAGGAATCTAGCATTTCATTTTAAAATCCAGATTTGCGTTAAGTTTCACAAATTTTAAATAATTAAATGTAACAGTGACTGAAAATATCATGTTGTTGTTCTTGTTCCTTTTTGTTATTTATTTTTAGTTAGAAAGGCAGGAAACATGTTTTTACTTTACACCATTATAACCTAAAAAGAATTGTCTGAGCACAGAAATTCACAAACTCAATACTATGCCACAGTTTTCGAGCTAAATCAAATGACAATTTAAAAAAATGAATCTAAGGAATATCTAAAATTACAAAATCCACAGAGATCCCATTATACGAAAAGCGACCAAAATATTTCCTTCTGCGTCATTTTTCTACATTCATATTTCTTAGTAATTGCGGTAAGGTATTTGCTTGCATGTGCACTCGATCGCGTGGCCGGGCTCAAGAGTATGTAGTTTATTTTCAAACATCTCTATATGTGGACGGTTCTGAGTAAACCGGTTGTACTTAGGCCGTACTGAAAATTTCCGGATTCTGATAAGTAAGACCAGCTATTATGTTTATAATAAATTTATCTTTTTCAAAGTATATGATCTCAGTATTCACACTCTTTGCATTCGTTGGAAACATTGTGAAAAGCAGTGGGACTAGTCTTCCGTAGAGACATCTGTTCCATTCAGCGGTCTTGTTGTATTGGCGAAGGGCTGTCCTGCTTATTCCTACCGACCAAAACCAGCACCATATTTCCAAAGCATAAATTTTAATGAGATCTCAAATTTTACATAGCACGTTCACCAATAGATACACATTTGTCCCGCTGGTCAAAAAACAATCCACAACATGTATTTTGTGTAAATAATCAACAGTAACGGAGATAGCACACATTCCAGCCAAACGCCTTATTGATTTCTGAATTTTTCAACAGCTGACCATTCACTGCGTTTGCGTGCTTATCTATTGGGTGTATATGTGTGTGTGTGTGATGTTTTCCATAGCTGCATTAAATCATAGAATAGTAAAGAGAACTAATATCTTATCAACCTTGCTTTAAACTCATCTGCGCGTAAGCAATTCGTACGAAAGCTGCTGACTTCTGCACGATCATGATATTCCCTTCTCAATACCAATCGAGACTCAGCGACCCCTAGTACTACTGTCGTAAATCCTCTTCCTTTTACAGGAAACCCTGTCCTGGCTATAGGATGTAATCGCGTGAAGCAGTATCGAGCTTACTATAATATCACTGTGAACTTCTGCAGGCTATTTAAAAAATGCGCTGTTTTTCGTGGCAGTCGTCACAAGAGGAATTAAAATTTTCTATCTAAATATTTTATGCCTTGCTAGAGTTTACCGACACAATAATTTCGTGGTAGAAGTAGGTACTCTCCGATGTTACAAGTGAAATAACACATAGCTACGGCTGCGATTGAATGCTACGAACTCATAATGCTACGAAAAAGCTACGAAATTCTTCTCTACGTGTTTTTAAACTAAGAACTACACGAACACAGAAATAAAAAGCATGATTTTGTATTGATAGTATGGAAAAGGGGGTTCCAGAATACGGAAATTTCCAACAATCAGAAGCTATTACAAGGGACAGAAAATAGAACAGTCAGCCGACAAATGTACAGATTTATACGCGCTCACTGTCTACACGGCTATTTAATTTTCGGGTAATTTTTGGGTAATTGTAGCAAAGTGTAGTTAAATAATACCATTATTTTGTACTACATTAAAATTGTTAATAGTCTTTAGTGTCTAATTACGGTTTTTAAAGTCAATTGATGTCTTTAAAAAGCTTTTCTTTATAAATTTTAATCTCACGGCCAGCATGGAATGAAAGCTGCAGACTAATTGTGGACTAGCGTGCGGTCTCTTATTTGTAAAGTGTCACCTTTTGCAGTTTTAACATCAACCTGTTAGAATAAGTATGTTTTTGTGTGCATGTTTAATGCCTATACTGAATGAGATTTTAAATAGTATGTAAGTTTAACTATGTTACATACTTTGAACTCTATTAAGCTAGCGCGGTGAGCTATTGTCTATACCCTATCCTTTGAGGAGACATCTATACTATAGTACGGTGTATATAGAGTGATATCATTTTTATTTAATTATAAGTAGCAGTAGAGCTCCTTATGGAAAAGTTTACCTATTTCTTATTATATGTAATGTGAGCATTTCTATATTTCAGTCTTGAAGGGTGTTGGTGAAATTACAGGCACATGGGACTTGTCAACTTATGTTTCTGGGTGACAGGTGCAGTGGCATTGTCCCTTAGATCTTTGCGTTTTAAAGCTCTGAGTGGTGGTGAAACTGCTATGGACAGACATGTCGCTTTACACCAGACGCACTACGCGTTCGTCCTGTCATACTCTCATATATGTCACATCTCGAGTTCACCAGTTTCTAAACTAAATATATCTAAATCATACATAAAAATGTCATATGATGATAAGATACGTGTTTCAAATGTCATTACTGTTATTACTTACTACCTTCTTTTATCCCTCAGCACGCAATCTTCAAAGGCGATCGTAGCCGATTGGATCAAAGCCGTATCTACACCGGATATCTGCCGGAAGCCTTTCTTGCCCAATTGGGGTTCCACAGTCGCGTTCGTGGCCCTCAGATACCTTTAGAAAACGACTTACGCCCTTACTCTAAATTCAGGAAACAGGAATTACCTTGTAACGCTCGTTAGTGGGATCTTTATTTCTTTAGCAACATTGATGTCAATTAATTTGAATCCAAAGTAGAGTTGGATACCTGTCGTTTATTGGGTGGTCTCATAAATCCATTCGTTAATCTAAGGCCTTATCGTTACCGAATCTATGCACCACCGAAACTTTCCATGCCAAACTGCAGCGTAAACTAAGTAAATAGTAGCAGTAGAGCTTCTTGTGAAAGAGTTCGTCCAGGAAAGTACTGCCTTCTTACGTATTTCTGCCGCCGAACGGTAATGTGAGCCTTAATGCGTTTCGGTTTTGAAGGGTAAGTAAAATTACAGGCTTCTTTCTCTTTATGATCTTTATGATTTAAAACTCTGAGTCTCATTGCAACTGTTAGAGGCAGGCGTGTAGCTTACCATCAGTGCACGACTTGTTCGTCCCGTCTCTTGAGATAAAAATATAAAACAATAAAAATATCAATAAACATTAAATAATGTCGAAATACAACGATGTCAAATAAAAATTAAATATTTTTTTCGAAAGCAATTCCTCTGTACTGTAAAATTCATTATCCAGTAAAAGAAATTTTAGTCGGATATTAAACATTTCGTCGTTTGTAGCACTTTTCAGGCTTGTGGATAGGTGTTATAGAATCGGGGACCTATTTAACACGCGGATTTCTTGTTGCGAGTGCTAAAAAAATTCTGTACTACTGAATACTAATATTCATTCGTAACAAATTATTATTTTACGCCATTTTGTGGAATAATGCCAACGCACACCTCACGTCAAGTGTATCGTAATAATGCAAAAAGTAATTGTGCTTATTACTTACTTGGATGGTGGAAAGAGATAAATATAGAGAAGCCTTGCAGCGCAACGTCTGAAAGTGATCGGTATAAGCGACAAATGATATTGAATTGAATACTATCGGAATTGAAAAGAAATTCTTTTCACTATCTACTGCTACTACAGTTGCCTTCCGAGTTAAGTAAAAAATAGTTCTAAGTATGTTCTTGATTCGCAAATTGAAGGTTAATAAATGTGTTTCAGAAAGGTCTCCTTTGAAAAACACATATGTGCAAAACAGTTTAATTAACCCTGTTTTTGGTTTTCCATTATGGTCACTAAAACCTCAAGTAATTTTAAAAAATTGCTGCTTTTTTATTAACAAAACATCTTTCACACTGACTGCAGCTGACGCTTGCAGTTGAAGTCTCGACTGCACCCAGTTGAAATCTTAACAGCACGCTATTGATCACGACTGCACTCATCAAGCGCAGATATGCAATCCATCTGTTAGGATATTCAAAGCCCCACGGCTACGTATAATTGTGTGCCACAGGTAGACGTATTCTACTACAAATTGAATAAAGAGTGAAAGCGAATATGGAAGCCATGCTATATTGTATTCGATACCTTTGCTATACAGTATCTGTGTTGAAAGTGCCTTTGTATTACAGATAAACATCTCGTATACCATAAACCCGGAACCTGATTGTCAGCAACAAACCATCGCTATTTTAATGTAAATAAAGGTTTAATTACGTTGACGATTATACGATACTATCGAATAGAGAAGCTTATTTATTATTAGTATATTTATCTCCACCTTGAAAGAATGGTATAAATCGAATTATACAGTTTTTTAAAGGTAATGAAGAATTATAGGTCCGCTCTAATTTGTGTAACTATATCGACATATTGACTGAGTTATTGGCAAAAATTATAAACAAAAATTTTAAATGTAAAGACATTTGTAGTTTTTATTTTAATATTTGAATAAATTTGTTATTAAAAATTTCGCTTTAAATAAAAGTAAAAGACGTTAAACATACATCGTAATCGGTCATTCTCGTTAGTCCGAAAATAACCGATAATGCTAGTGCGTTCACTACCTAATTTCCGTGGCAAAGGTATTGTGTCGTGAAATATTATTCAATAGTTGCACGATATTATATTTGGATATTTAAATAATAAAAATTGCCACGGAAATTAGGGCGGGAACACTAGTCCGAGAATGACCGAATAAGGTAGATCTCAAGTAGGTACATCATACAATTTGTTACTACATAGAAATAAATGTTTAATCAAAATGTCCGTAGAAGATAAACGTATTTTTAAGTACGATGAAAAACAAATTTATAAATATCCATCAAAAACAACAACATTACAAAGCAGATAAAATCCTTAGGTCTTCAACAAGAAATTGATTATTATTTGTAGAATAAAAGTGTAACACGCGTTTTTGTAATTTCCTGTCATTTATACCTCGTTTAATTGAAATTTAATTAATTAGGTATGTAGATTTTTTTCACGATACCAAGTGAATGGTATAAGTTGACAAGTCTCATGTGCCTGTTCACCAGCAACCTCACCCTTCAAAACCGGAACGCAATAATGATCACATTACCGTTAGCGGCCGAAATAGTAGCAATACTTCCCTGCTCGAACTCTTTCAGAGGGTGGTCTATTGTTACCAGATTTTCTGTTGTAATTACGAATTGAAAAATTTTATAGAACTACGTGTTTTCATAAAACTCATTAATTATTGACTGTCGTGAAAAGTAGTAAAAAAGTTACGTCTTTCTTTCACAAAGGGTGTAATACAATTACTTATTAATGACTGCGGGTGTAGTTGGAAAAAAAATGTAGGTCTTTTAATTACTATGCCAAGTTAATTTCAACATTGCTTAGTTGTTACTATTATTCTATCAATTCATATACGTGTCACGGCTGGGTACGTTGACCAAATATGAATATACAAAGGTCATCAGAATTTTATGGAAGTGCTCTAATTTGATGTTTTCCATTTCTTAATGTTTTCTTTCTTCCTTTAAATGTTTTAAAGCAAATAAATAACTGTAAGTAAACAAAACATGAAACAGATGAGAAATACTTCTGTGAGAAATACTTTCATAGATCTCTCACAGATACGTTACGTCAAAAAAAGTTTAAATCAAATACAAAGATCGGCAAAAAGCATATGGAGAAATGTGAGGTCCGCAGATTCGTTCCATAGCTCAATAGGGACAGCGGTTACCCCCGGTCTGACAAAAAGGTTCGAATCCAGTAGGATCGAAGGAATTTTTCTTTATTTGTTCGATCTTTGTATTAATAAGAACACCAAACCAGAGGTTTCCCACAAAAATAGTAATTAATAGAGCACCGAGCTTCTGGCGCCCATTGATTTTAATAATTCTATGCGCTCCGTGTCAGTGTGCGTGTAGCATACGTTTTTAAAGCCGTGTGTAAGCCCAAGCGACACAACCTCGACGTCCGAGGACCGAAGCAGGAATTTTCTTTTTTTTTATAATGTTTTATTAAATAACGGGACGAATAAACCGTGCGCCTGATAGTAAGTCCACAAGTACACGTCTGTCCATAACAGTTGCAGTGACACTCAGAGCTTTAAATTGCAAAGATCTGAAGGGCACTACCACTACGCCCGTTACCTTGTGACATAATTTGACAAGTCCCATGATCCTGTAACTTTACCAGCAGCCTTTTACTTTCAAAATTGGAACACAATAATGCTGACATTACTGCTTGGCGGAGGAAATAGGTATGGTGGCAATACTTCCCTGGATGAACTCTTTCACAATGAGCTCCATTATAGGACTAAAGCGGACAGGAGATAGGATTTTTATTCTACACAGGAAACCAGAAGTAAGTAATAGTGTTTCTAAAGAGTATGATTTATACAGTAAATTCTTTAATATCTTTTTAATTAATTTCATAACTAAAACTTTAGTAATAACGATACAGCAAGGGTTCAAAAGAACGCAATTATTTCGCAATTACGTATCGCTGCTTCGGCGCAGTCTTAAACAAAACATAGTTAGAAATCGATAAAATTATAAATGTTGAAGCTTTTAAAATATTCCGAGTGTCAATACCGAACATGATAACCTCGGGAAGCTTAGTTAAAAACACATTCTGGATCCACAAATCCAAATGGATCCAACCGCATAAAACTTGTCGAACTTTAGGACCTTGTGAATTGTATATAGAGTGTAGACGACAGATATATACAAAATGTTGAATGTCTGTACTTTAAAATAAAATTGAAAAAATACCAAGAATAAACGGACATACATGTCCGTTGTAGAGATTGAAGTCAGTAGAGAAGACGAAGGAGATTTGTCAAAAGCCGGAAGAGCTCCATGATATCTGTCTATCCCGGTAGGAGACTGGTATCATGATATGTATGTATGTTATAATTATTAATACAAAGATCGAACACTCAGAAAAAATTCCTTCGATCCGGTCGGATCTACGTGAACACGGAACTAGTGGAGTAATTTCACAAAAAATAATTGAATATCAATTCAATAAAAATTTAATTAATGTATGTATGTGTTGGAAACGCTCATGAGCACGGACGAAAGCTACGAGGCAGAAGCACCACCTGCAAGTTACAGCATGTATCGCGCGCTCCTTCTGCTGATGGACCTCGACGGAGTCTATAAAATATAAAATAAGTAGAGTACACAAATTAAAATGGGTGATAGTTACACAAGGCGCATGCTGTACGATAAGTGAGAGAAGAAACCGTTGTAAGTAAACCATAAGCAAATCTACTGTATAGAGAATTCAACTTTATAGTCAGAAACTGACATGATATAAACTAGTATTCTCAACGATAGCCCCAAGTAATGTGTACGTACCCAACCTTTCTGTAATAGATATAAGACACAATTATATTATTAGATAATAGTAAATATTACACAATATCACATGTGTTGCTCTGATCTCAAAGTAAATTAAGTCAAAGTAAGTTTAGCACCAGTAGAGCTCCTTGTGAAAGAGTTCGTCAAGAGTAATAACTGCCACCTTACCTATTTCAGCCGCCAAGCAATAATTTCAGCATTACTGTGTTCTGATTTTGAAGGGTAAGGCTCCTACTGAATTACAGGCACTTGGGACAAGTCCCATCCCCTGTTCACCACCACCAAGTTGACAAGTCAACTTATGTCTCAGGGTTACGGGCGGAGTGGTAGAGCCCCTCAGATCTTTGCAATTTAAAGCTCTGAATGGCACTGTAACTGTTATGAACAGGCAAGTAGCTTACCATCAGGCGCACGACTTGTTCGTCCCGTCACTTGATGTTATAAAAAAAAGTAACTAAAGCAGTAGTGTGTTATGGAAATCGGAAACGAAGATGATACCACAAACATCCAGACGCGAGACAATATACAAAAGTTTTACATTGACCCGGCCGGGAATGAAACCGGGACCTTAGAGATAGCGACATTAAAACCGATGTGCAAGCCACTCGACAACGAAGGCCGTCAAAATTGCTCATGAAATATAAAAATCCTTTACTAGTCGACTACTACCTATAAGGTTTAAAGAAATCTGAAAACTAAAGACTCCGTTCGAACGATGTTGCGGGCATGAGTTAGTTTTGAAGTAAATCTATAATCCGGGACCGATTGCGGCCAAAGTAATCCTTCAAGGGTTTTAGTCCGGCCAGTAATTAATGCTGATACTGCAGGTGGAATAATTTATTTTAAATCTCTTAAGTTTTTGAAAAATACGACTGTTTATATATTTAAGTTAAGCAGCAGTTGTTACATCGAGTACAAAGGACATTGCTCATTTGCAATGCAGATTTTGAAGTAAAATTTTGAAAATTTAATACAATTATTTATTATAAAATACTATTATTTTCATTTGTAAAACTTTTAATATAAGTTGAAGAAAAAAAGATTTGAACACTGCCACTCAAAGCCTTAAATCGCAAAGATCTGAGGAACACTGCCACTGCGCCCGTCACACTTATGCATAAGTTTTTTTATAGTATTAAGTGACGAGACGAACAAGTCGTGTGCCTGGTGGTGAGCGACACGCCTATTCATAACAGTTGCAATGCCACTCGGAACTTTAAGTCGCAAAGATCTTAGGGGCCCTGCCGCTGCGCTCGTCACCCTCGTATATAATCGCGTAGGCTCGTACCTGGTTCTGAATATCCGACCTGGAGTCGAGTCCAAAGAAAAATCTTTATAATAATAATAACGCATTCATAGCGTCCACTAGGGAACCCCAGTGTCGCTAGTGCCATGGACGCACACATAGACAACCACAAATTACACACAAACTCACGAGAGAAATAAATGTAGGCGATACAAATATTTCTCCCGACACGGGAATGGAATCCGGGACCTCTGCGTGGCAGTCCAACATGATACCGTTCAGCCACAGAGGCAGTATTAAATTGTAATTTCAACAATTTTCTCTTTTGCTTTATAATGATTATACAATAATTTAGGTTTTTTATATTATTGTTCTTTTAATATTATCATAGCTTCCTTTACTTTTATTTACATCACTTGTATTTAGTATGAAATAAATTTGATTTAATTTATTTTATCTTAAAAGCTCTCTATGCCTATCTGCAATAATAAGAGACAAAATTCGAAAAGAAATATTTTTGGGAAACTACCAAAGTATATTCATGAAACTAACTCACGTGGCCTAGCCAAATACGCCATATTGCTGGTGCCAAGTATGACTAAATTCTATTTGATATGAAAAAGAAATAATATGTCATTCGTTTTATTTCGTATTATAACCTCAAGTTGCCAAAAATATTACTTTTCGAATTTTCGGATCGTTACTTAAGGGTAAAGTGTTTAATAAAATCGAGAATCTGTTTTTCTATCATTGTCAAGTCGTACGCCTGGTGGGTTCATTCCCTGAGTAATTTCACGCCTACCTATAACTATATTATAATAACTTTTTTATTAAAAAAAAACGACCTCAAAGCTTTCACTGTGTTAGTTACATCTATTTAGTATCAGTAGAGCTCCTTGTGAAAGAGTTTGTTCACGAAAATACTGCCACCTTACCTATTTCTACCACCAAAGTGTAAGGTGAGCATTATTGCGTCCCTCTTTGGAAGGATAAGGATGCAGGTGAAATTACAGGCACATGGAACTTGTCAACTTATGTCTCAGGGTGGCGAGCGAGAGGCAGTGCCCCTAAGATCTTTACGAATTGATATTTTAAACATCAAACAAACGCTGCAATTTTGCATTTAATTGCACAACGCGAGATAATGCGAATGCGTTTGTCCGTACACGACGCGCGGCGGGCGCGCGCACATACCAACCACGCTGCTACGTTTGTATGGAGTTTCTATTTTGTCTTATTATACTATGTCATAATCAGTTCCAATATACTAAATCTATGGTAGTAATGCCACTCAGAACATTAATCGCAAGGATCTGAAGGCCGTTGCTCTCGTCATTGTGAGCTTTAGAGTTGTCAAGTACCACGTGCCTGAGTTCCACCAGCACCCCTACCCTTCGAAATCAGAACGCAGTATTGCAGCATTACTACTTGGCGACAGAAATACTTATGGCGGCACCCTGCGAATTCATGGAGCTCTGCTCTACTGCTACTGAATCTAAATATTTAGTAAGCACGGGTTCCCTACAAGACAACGGCCATGACGTTATTCTAGCACAGTTTTATTGTTAAGTATTGAAATAATTAGCGACTGCCTAAAGTAGTTCAGTGGCAAATTATATAACTCCCTCTAGTGGTCATAAGAAGCACTACCGTTTGCTATACAAATATTTTAGTCAAAGTCAAAATAATTTACGGCTCTCATGTGTTTACAACGTGTAACAAATTAGTTTACGGTTTAGGGTCATGTGCTACCCACATGACATAACCCTGTTGCTATGGGTATATTAAATAAATAGAATATTAACTTACACATGTATGTATTTATAAAATATACACATGTATTATACACGTATAATGTATAATACTTGTGTATATTTAAATTTGTATTGAAGTCATATTCAATTATTTTTGTGGCGCTACGGCTAAAAAGTCATTGAAAAACCAAATGCAAAGATGCAACCCAAGCACATGGAAAAATTCGTGAAGTTCGCTGGTTCGTTTCGTAGCTTAGTTGGTATAGCGTCTGCCATGGTATGCTAGAAGAAGTCGTTTCGAATCCGGCCAGATTGAAGGAATTTTTTGGAGTGTTCGATCTTTGTATGAATAATTATAACGGACTATATTTTTAAATATTACGAAATTTGTTTATTTGTTTTTGCCATCATTTGCAAAACGCAATGAGCCGCAGCGTGCCCGACCCGTGTCCCTACCTACCCTGAGGGCGCACTTTAACCTCTGCGCGCACAAGAACCTTTGTAAGAAGCGCACTTTAACCTCTGCGCGCACAAGAACCTTTGTAA
>NW_020653383.1:5745572-5786057 GCF_003589595.1 Hyposmocoma kahamanoa
TTGTAAGAAGCGCACTTTAACCTCTGCGCGCACAAGAACCTTTGTAACTTCAGGTTCTGACCCCAGATCAGCCAGAGTACAGGGTTCGCACAGACCTCTGTCACTTAACTTCATCCGGCTCTTCGAGAGGCTAGTGCCTCGGATGAGCCGCCCCGCATGCACGTACAGTGCTCTCCTCTATTTTCCAGATAGGTACCGGAGCTGTAGGCACGTTCAGTTCCCGTTGCGCATTGCACAACTAGCGGTTGCCACCGCTAAGCCGTTGACTCTGAGTCCACTACCAAATCTCCTCATTGATGGCGGAGCTGTAAGCACACTCACTTCCCGACACCGAAAAACGACGCCTCTCCAGTTCCCAATAACCTAAGTACGGATGCACGTACAGTACCTTCCCTATTTTCCATGTAGGCACCGGAGCTAGGCACGCTCACTTCCCGTTGCGCATTGCACAACTAGCGGTTGCCACCGCTAAGTTGTCGACTCTAAGGTCCACTACCAAACCTTCTCACTGATGGCGGAGCTGTATGGTGGCACTCACTTCCCGACGTCGAAAAACGACGTCTCTCCGGTTCCCAATAAGCGGTTGGAGGAACCGGAGGATATCCAGCTTATCCCCTACTAGCTCTACGGGCTAGTGCCGGAGATGCCAGTCGCAGTGTCATGCAACAATGTCTGGACATAGCTTCCAACTTAAAGGACAACTCAAGTGCCCCGCGCGTCTCCTCGCTTCAGGCCCTCAAATATCCGCTCACGCGATACATGCAGCCGTAGACGCATACCACACTTAGAGGTGCCGGTGATGATTTTATACCGATTTATCGGATATCGAAGTTATAACAGGTAAAAGAACTAATATTAATTGCTATTTCGGTAGCTACTCTTGCAAATTATAAAGTTTTTAATGCCTGGGTCTGTCATTTAAAAAAAATAAACAACTTCAAAAATACGTCACGACAATCGTGTGTGTTATTGTTTGGGCTGGTGATTCGGTGTTTATTTATTGAAAACATACCGTAAGTAGCGTTTTTTTAAGTTTACCCTGAATATAAATGTTTATAAACTATACTTTAAGGAGTAATTTCATGGTAAACGTTAGAACCACTCAAACGGAATATTATCATATTTATCCACGTACACCAAAAATTTCATTAGTGCTTTTTAAGTGCAGGATTTGCGGTGTATTACTGCATTTTATTTGAGATGTTTTTGTTGGTAGTACGGAGAGTATTTATTTAGCAATGCGGAATAATAATTTTTATTTATAAAAACTTGTATTTAAACTGAATACTTTTCTAATTTGCGAAACCAAATAGCCGCCCGCCATTTTGCGGTAGGAGGAGCGCATCGCTTGAGCAGCTAGACCGCTACTAAGACGCGCTAGCTGCTCACGAGACAGACAACTATGGTGTTCAGTGGATGCTCGCCCAGTAACTGCGTAGACTTTTCGAAGAGAGTCCCTTGAAGCGCCCACTGCACGGACCAATCGCCCAAATTCGGCCGCGGAGGTCAGAATGAGCGGCTACGACATACCGACACATCTCTTCCCTCCACGGCCCCACTGTCACTGCATCACCACTTGAAGTGGTGCAGCTCCACCAGCTCCTCCCTACGTGCATCAGCGCTCGATGCGGACCAAAACGAGCCCGCGCGGATAGCCCTCCTTCTCGGGCCATCCTAGCCCCATCGGCCACCCCGTAGGTTCCTCTTAACTTCATCGTGAGATGAAATCGAATCAAATTAACTTCAAAACTGTACGGATTTAAAAATGTATTTTTTGCAAAAACTGTGGATTTCCCATTATTGTTGCCTTTATATGATTTATGAGCAACAGCACATCTTCCTTTAAATTACAATTCAAATTCAACTCTTTGCCACTTCCGATAGGACGTTCTATAGTCCGAATTGTGAAACCCAACCGTGCTATTGACAGTATACAGAAAGGCTGCGCATGACCTGAATTTATTGTCCCGCCTCGCTTTTCACGACATCCACAGACGCAAGTATAGAAATTCTATTTCAGACGAGCAAAATTTTACAATGAATTAAATTATTACAACACGCCATGTAAACGTCGATTTTTGCGATGTCAAATGTGCCCTTTAATGTTCTTTATTAACCGACTTCAAAAAAAGAAGAAGCTCTCAATTCAGCCGTATTTTTTGGGTGTGTGTTACGCGATTACTCCGACATCTGTGAACCGATTTCGATGATTAATTTGTTTTGTTGGAATGGGGTTACCTCGGTAGTGGTCCCATTAAATTTTTAAGAAAATTCTACTCTAGTGGATATTTGGGGCTAAATCCGGTTTATTAGATGTCACCCGCTTTCTGTTAACTGATTTCAGTAAACTTTTGAGGTGGGTTTTTTTTTTTTAATAAAACAGATAATTATTGAATATGGTAATCTGTAGCAGAATATTAGCGACGACGTGAAATATTCCGATGTCTCATACTAGACTATTTGTGTATTATAATTTATATATGCCATCGGCAATGTAAGTGATCCGATATTCTATACAATACCTAGGTATTCTATAATATGTAACTCGTGTGCCTAGGTAATCTTCTATCTGCGTTGAACTTTTTGACAATTCCGCATGTATTTAAAATTCTAATTATTTCAGATTCTAATTAATAAGTTGAGTCTAATTATTTTGAACCTTAATAGGTGATGATAGAGGTGTAGGCTGGACTGGCAAACCACTACACCTGATTACTGCACAACAGGCGACGTACGATACAATATAAAATATTTTTGGAAGTCTGTTTTAGACTCTCGGCTCTAGTCATGGGCTTGAAAGATTGAATTGGAGCTTTTTTAATATGGTTCATTCTCAATTTGTTATTGTACTTCTTAAGTATACGTAATTTAACACATTCGCGCGAGTTACTTACTATGGCGACCTAAAGTGGTTATCGTGCTGGACTGCCACGCAGAGGGCCCGGGTTCGATTCCCGGGCCGGGAGAAATATTTGTATGGCCTACATCTATTTCTCTCGTGAGTTTGTGTGTAATTTCTGGATGTCTATGTATGTATCCACGGCACCCGCGATACAGGGGTTCCCTTGTGCGGGGCTGATGAGTGTGTGCGTGTTATTATTATTATTAAACATTTGCTATTACGTGGTTTACTATCTTTTATTTCATCGAAGAAAATCAGAGAACACTATTTGGCCATTCAAAATCTTAATAGTGACGTCATTCTCTACAACATACCTAATATCAAAATATTGAATCTCTAGCGTCACGCAGTATCGAAATTTCACAGAATAAGTAAGTATTATTCACACATGCCAATGATCACTGGCATACACGCACAACGTCGGCGGGCTGTCTATAGACGCCATTTAATAGCCTATAGGAGAAACTATTGTAAACGTTTGCATTAATGTAGGAGAAAAATATCTCCACAGCTCATCAATCGGCAAGAGCACGATCCACGCGCGAAAATGTTAATTTTCGATTTATTTTTATCACTAAAACTTTTTCGTATGTCTATTGATGACTAATACTTTTGTAGCAAACTATTTTCACATATATCTGCGTCACGTCGACAACGCACCCACACACTATAAAATTAATATATACATAGGGCGCACTATAAATTTCCGGAACTGGCCACTTACAAACAATATTTAAAAAGTAATTACAAGATTTGAAAATGGAACTCTTTGGCTGTAGAATACAGTTTTTTCATATGACTGTCACTTGTTTTTACATTGTGGCGTCATTTTAGAAATTGGTTGTCTACATCACCATAGATTTATCTCGTGAAAATTTTCGTAGTATGATTTTCTACGACTTTAAGGGTCGTATTCTAGAACTCTATTCAATGCTCAAGTCAGGATTGCACTGGCAACACAAGCACTGGAAATACGACTCTAATGGCAGGGACTTGAGTATGATTTCGAGTGCTTTAAACCATACTCAAATCCTGACTTGAGCATTGAGTAGAGTTCTAGGATAAGACCCTAAGTGTAATTCAACAGCTCAGCGGAGCTTCCCTCGGCTTCAAACTGCTTTTGGCGATAAAGCATGATGCAAGATGACTATTTAGCTGGTTTGCAGAATTCAAACGCGGTTGTGTGAATCTCAGTGACGAATGTCGAATGTGACATACCATGACTACAACAACTACACAAACACAATACTACACAAACATTTCGGTGTGAAAATGCTGTGCTCTCGGTGGATCCCACACAATTAGACTGAGGCTCAAAAAACGGATCGCGTCACTTGGTGCAATGCCATGCTTACCAGATTCAACGAACGGGAGTCAAATTAGGTGTGGGACATAGTAACAGGTGCACATGGATTTATAGTTACGATCCCAAAACAAGGTATCAATCGAGCGTATGGGTCTTTCGAGACGAACCGAAACCAACCAAAGTGAATAAAATAAAACAAGTGAATAGAATAAAACTGGGCACATGGCTACTGTTGCTTTGGAGAATCGTTGTACCGTGAATAGTGATTGGTACACGACCTTTTGTTTGCCGGAAGTTATTGACAACCTCCGTAAAAATAACCGTAAACGCCGTATCATCTTGCACCACGATAATGCCAATTCTCACACGGCCAGACAGACGAAAGAATTTTTGAAGGTGAACAACGTTGACCTTATGAGCCATCCCACGTGCAGTCCCGACCTGGCGCCTTGTGACTTATTTATTTCCAAAAATAAGGAACCTGTTACGTGGTCAACGATTTTCATCACCTGAAGAGGCTGTCGAAGAGTATTAAAAATATTCAGAGATTGTTACGGAGGTGCGCCATAAATGTTTTCAAAATTGATTCATTCGTATGAAAACGTGCATTAACGCTGACAAAGAATATTTTAAGAAACAATAAATTCATTTCTGACCATTTATAGTATTCCGGAAACTTATAGTGCACCCCACGTATTTTCCATTTCCAATCGATTTAAATGAAACAAACACGAAATGTTAAGCTTATCTTAATTCATCAAAAATTCTAACGGTGCAGGTTGATTAGTGTAACACTGACTTTCTAAGAATCGGTTTCTTAACAATTTTATAATATATTGGTTAAGCCTTGAATTTTGCCATAATGTTTCAAAAAATAAAAACCTAACATAATTTGTGTTCTATATAAATCTGCTTACAGCCGGATAAATCTGGATTAGTCTGGTAATATCCACATTGAATCGGATTCGATTCGAATCAGTGACAATAGCGCTATAGAGGAATAATGGTTGATATGAGTAACTTAATATCTACATGGTGGAAAAAAAATATTACGTTATTGGCAAGAATATTGTGTACTTCTGGGCAAGGGTCTTCACTAAGGATAAAACCAGGGACCAAAATCGGGGTCCGTTATACGCATATCAACGCGTGCGAAATTGAACACAAAATACATGCAGATACGATAGAATCTAGTATGTTTTTTTTTCCTGTTACCGGTATCAAAACTTTTACTGGTACATTGTAAATTCTTCCTTATCTGTACGTGCTTTGTGTTCAGTTTTGCTAATACACCTATAACTTTTACCTCTTTCAGTGTCTGGGTAAAACATATGGCAGGCCACACGCTAAAGTGTTATCGCATTTTATTACATCTTTCAATTGTGATATTGGTTTTTTTTATTATATTTGCTACATTGCTATGGCTATCTGCTGATTACATTTCTAATAATAATATGTTCTAAACGGTAATTTTCAAAATACAATCAATATCAAAATACAATCTCGCGTACTCCACTAATATGTTGATAAGTTGACTCATATCCGGATAAATCCGGTAATATCTACGTTGGATAGGATCAGTGTTAATGTGGCAGCCATCTGGTGTCGGCCGGATAATAGCCGAGACTAATAGGGCAATACGACGACGTTCTTTGTCCTTTAAATATGTCCTTTATGTTAAGGGGGAGCTATACAACCAAAACAATTTTCATAAGCAAACAAAAACAACGTTTTAGCATAATGTTATAATATTCTAATACAATTTTTAAAAGAAACATATTTTTTAACCGACTTCAAACGACTTTGAATTGGCTCCTGTCACACAGGTTATACCTAGCTCAGGAGTCAGGGACTTCATCAATATGTTGTAATCTATTTTTGTGATAATAAATATTATTATTATTATTATTTTCGTATTAATTTAAACTCTCGCCTCTCCCAAGCCCTAAAAAATTAATTTTGAATTTTATTATTATTATTATTATTACTTTTTGTATGTTTGTTACGCGATAACTCCGGTATTTGTGAACCGATTTTCATGATTCTTTTTTTGTTGGAAAGGGGGTACTTCCATAGTGGTCCCATTTCATTTTGAAGAAAATCATCCACCTCGAAGGGTGGCTGTTCACGCATGAAGATTCATTTTTATAAAAAGCGCCTAACTTTAATTTAGAAGCAATTATTTTAATGGTTGATTTTGCTATTTCTCCAATTCAATGCGTTTTTCTCTCAATATACTTTGAGTAGTGAGAACCGATTTTTATTATCTCCAGTGTCAAGTCCTGTATAGTGGCGAACTATATAATATCCCCATATTTCAATAAAACTTAGCAAATAGACGTAATTAGTAATCTGATTATAATTAGTTACTGAGATTATAATTAGTTGTGTTATACTTTCTTATATCAATAATTTATATGTCATGTTAATTCAATTTAAAATTGGAGCATCGCGTGACACGCCCCGCGGCGCGAGGCTCCGTGTGGAATCCCCGTAACGTTCACAATTACGATAACAAGTATATATTGTAACTGTTGGCACTCAGCAACTGAACTCAATGCCAAAACTTGTAAATTCATGTAACTACAGTATACCATTTAAAAAGTGTTTACAAGAAAAATAAATACGTATCGGTAGCACGCAATAGTTGGTTCTATGAAAACATAACTATATTTTTGTGCCTTCGAGCAAGTATTTTTTTACTTAATGTACGTAATTGACTGCCTCCGTGGCCGAACGGTTACCATACCGGACTGCCACGCAGAGGTCCCAGGTTCGATTCCCGAGCTGGGAGAAATATTTGTATGGCCTACATTTATTTCTCTCGTGAGTTTGGGTGTAATTTGTGGTTGTCTATGTGTGTGTCCATGGCAGCCGCGATACAGGGTTTCCCTAGTGCGGGGCTATGTTGAGTGTGTGCATTATTATTATTATATTACTTGACAAAGTTAAAAATGTAATGTGTTTTCATATTCACGTAAAGTTTTTTTGTGCTTATGTACATTTAGTTGTCATTCTCGTTTGGCATTTTTCGTATAGCAAAGTAAAAAAATTTTAGAATTTTCAGTATGAAACATGTCTCGACCAATGCTGAATCCAGTGACGCACTTGATAGTTGTACCTTTTCGTACAGACGTATACATATTTCTAGATTATTCTCCATTAAAAATTAAACATGAAGTTGGATTTATAAGAAACATTGACATGGGTATCTTATTAATTAACACATTCATTTTTTATACAAGCATATAATACAGGATAATGTCATTTAAAGTAATAACACAGAATGTAAATGTACATTGTGTAGTTGAGACAGTTGTCCACTGATATGTATACAAATTTGGTATTCATTAATAAACGTTAACAGCCAAGAAACAATATTTAAAATCTTCGAGATAATAACAACTAAAATCCAAATGTTGACCGTGATACATACGAGAATACTTAACATTATATGGAATATAAATCTTATGATAGTAATAACTGAATAATAAATATTGGAGTTTCTTATCTCAACGTATTATAGTAGCAGTAAAACTCCTTTTCTGCCGCCAAGCAGTAATATCAGCATTACTGTCTTCCGGTTTTGAAGGGTACTTGTGAACTTAAGTCTCGGGGTGACGAGCCCAGTGGTAGTGCCCCTCAGATCTTTGCGATTTAAAGGTCTGAGTAGCACTGCAACTGTTATGGACAGGCGTGTAGCTTACCATTAGGCACAAGACTTGTTCGCCCCGTCAGTAAATATTATATAAAAAAAGTTGTATTTTTTTATTAACCTATTATGTCTGCTGGACAAAGGTCTCCCCCAAAGTCCTCCAATGCTCCCTATGTTTGGCGATCTCCCACCACTCCCTCTCAAACCCATCAAGATCGTCCGTCAACGCCATCTCGGCGGTCCACGCTGTCTTTTTCCATCCTAGGGCACCCAAGAAGTGACAACGTTTGCCCACTTCTAGTATTAATAAAGTGAAAACTTGTACTGTCAGAAATGTGACTGAATACATAGAAAATGAGACAAGAAAACCAGCAACAACCAGGAGTACATCATCCAACACTTTCGCAAATAGCGTTTGGAAAAGCGACTGCTGAAGATGTCAATCTCGAAATGAACAATAACAAAGTCATTATACTTACGACTCATACAAGTGAGGGGGTTATAAAAGGAAGTATTGTTGGTATAGACACACAATTTAAAAGGATTACAAACGCGATAGTTTATATTGAAATTAATTAACGAAATAATTTTATTTTGTAAAAAAAGTTCATTTATTTGTTTCTTTTTGGTTACAGCAAAATAGATGCATGCTTGATCCCAATTTCAACTGATTTTGAAGTTATTCCTATATTTGGCGATAGGTTCCACTTTTGCATCATAAATATATATCGCGTTGCGATAAGCAACTATGTTAGCACGGTTATTAAAATCTCTCAAAGACGGTCTCCCGTAATTTGTCTTCGCCTTAACACTCTCTTGGCAATATTCGTTGCACGCCCCTGCAGCGGAGGTGTAGAGAAATTGTGTAATAATACATATTTTGTAAGTGTTGCCCTGTTCCCCGTTAGGGGAGGAATCGTTCAACTTATTAATCCCTAAACCACGGAAAGCGATGCGATTTTTTACTATCATATTTTAGTGGCCAGATTCCTGCTAATGCTAATGAAATAATCAATTTAAATTTTTTATTGAATTGATATTCAATGATTTTTTGTGAAATTACGCCACTAGTTTGTTATAATTATTAATACAAAGACCGAACACTTAGAAAAATTCCTTCGATCCCGCCGGATTCGAACCGACGTCTCCTAGCAAACCGTGGCAGACGCTATGGCAACTAAGCCACGGAACGAACCAGCACACCTCATGAATTTTTCTATGTGCTTGTTATCGGATCTTTGCATTTAGTTTTCAACGACTTCTTGGCAGTAGCGCCATCTATGAAAGTATTTCGTCACCCAGATACACACTTTTAAGAAATCGCTTTTAATCCCTTTAATCTATTTAAAACCTTTCAAAAATAGTCTATTTTTAAAGCACGCTATCGTATTTGGCTTCTTTATCTACTTATGGTACTGAGACACAAGTTGAAAAGTCCAATGTGCCTGTAATTACACCCGCATTATTACCCTTTAAAACCTGAACACAGTAATGGTCACATTACCGCTTGGCGGCAGATATAGATAAGGTAAGGTGGTAGTACTTCCGTGGACGTACTCTTTCACAAGGAGTATTACTATTATAATATTTTGTTCTCGATTTTCACACTTGTTATGATTATTAATATACAAGATTATTGTTAGTATGTGTTGTGACTCTCATACAAAACAATTAAGGTTTAAAAATGTAAAATGAATCTTTAATGCTTTTGGATGCACTAAATAATTAGACAAATGTACTATATGCTTGTTTTTCATTTACGTGTCGGTAATTTAGTAGATATTATCGAAAATAGTTGGAAATTGATAAAACGAATTTGCAATTAAAAATAATCAATTATCAGTTATTTTAAGCACCGCAGATTAAGACATGGTAAATTAATTAAGTATCATGATTACTGCCTCGCTTTTGCTAAAGCGTGTACCTTAACCATAGCAATAAATTAACTATTAGAATCGAAATTAACAACGGCTTATAAGAACAAAGGGGAGTTATTACTTCGTTATTAACATAGGGTAGATTTGAAGATATTTATCATTTTCTTTATTGTTTAAATTTTATTAATTTCTTAACGACTCTATGGAGTTGTTGTTTTGGTAAAGTTTACCGTTTTGCTTTTGTTATTTTAAAATTTATGTATTTTAATTAAACCTGTGCCGATTCTTGTTTATTAATAATATTTAGTTTCCGTTGTTATTTATTTATTTCAGAATGAACTATAATTGCGTCTAATAGTTATAGCAAAGTGTTGGAGGATATCCGTGTCGAGCAGTATTATTATTTTTGTTTTTATTAAAAAAGGGTGAATGTGAAATAATTAAATTACCTCATATTTAGCGTTATAACTTATAAAATATGAAAACCAAATTCTATCGAGTTCTTAGGTTTTCGCAATTGTTACACATAGGAAATGAAACTATTTTTCCGGATTTAAATCGTGAAATCAACCAAGACCATGGGACCTGTATAGAGCCCGAAACAACGGTACGTTTGAAAAAACAAATATACGCGATTTAAATCCGGAAAAACCAAATTCTACTTAAATACGCACAACGTAAGTTTTTTTTTACGATACCCAGTGACGGAGCGAACAAGTTGTGCGCCTGGTGGTAAGCGACTCGCCTGTTTATTGTAGTTGCAATGCCACTGAGAGCTTTAAGTTGCAAAGTGCGCCCGTCACCCCGAGACAAAAGTTGATAATGTCCCATGTGGCTGTAATTTCACCAGTACCCTTACTTTCGAAACCGAAACGCAGGAATGCCCACATTACTGCTTGACGACAGAAATAAATAACAGTACCTCACTGGATGAACTATTTCACAGGGAGCTCTACTGCTATTGAAATCCAAAGCACAGTGTGCTGGTGATTACATGTATAACGGATAAAACTTTTTCAGAATTGCTGTTAACACATTGTTAATAAATAATAAATAAATGAATAATAAATATTAGACTACAAAAACATACGTTGCTCTGATTCCAAAGTAAGTAGCTAATAAAGCACTTGTGTTATGGAAATCGGAAAGAACGACGGTACCACAAACACCAAGACCCGAGACAATATGGAAAAGTTACTTTTCTACACGAACCTGGGACCTCAGCGATGGCGACACCGTGAAAACCGGTGTGCAAGCCACTCGACCACGGAGGCCGTACCGTAGTTTTAATCGAAAAAAATCAGACTATAAACAATAATAGTCTTAAAAAGTTTCTAAGCTGATAGTGAATTATCTCAATTTCAAAAACAATTAAACATTTTCTGAACAAAACGACACCCGGTGGAAAATTAATAGAATATTGTGTTCAACTCTGTCTTATCAGGAATTTGCCACTGTTTTCAGTGTTCCCTCTAATTTAGTAAAACTTAACCCCAGAGGTACGCTGATCTGCCACGCAGAGGGCTAGGTTTCGATACCTGAGTCGGGAGAAATATTTATAGACTACAATGATTTCTCTCGTGAGTTGGGGCGTAATCTGTAGTTGTATACATGTGTGTCCATAGCACGATACAGGGCTATGAGTGTGTAGGTAATTTTCTTAATTTATTTTAACTCGAATTTCTTTTGAATTCCATTGTCTATCTGTTGTATTCTTTGTACTCGTATATAGTAAAATACTCTTTACTGCTAACTTTAGTATGGTCGGTAGTAAGTACGTATTTTATTAGAGGCTTTAAGGTGTGATAATTGTTATTTCCGTAGTAAATATTCAATTATAGTGAGTAAGGTACCTGCTTATTTATGTAGTATTTAATCGTAAAGATACTCCCGTCTCTACAAGCTACGGAGTCTCCTGAGGTTCGCCTCAACCTGGCAAGTATTCGTACTTGCCAGGTGAAACCTGAAAACTAGCGAATAACTGAAACTTTTGACTTTTCTTTGACATACATTTAAGCAATTATTTTATTTGTTTATTTATTCATTGCATTACATGGGTAATATACATGTTCTTAAATTAGATATAAGTACAGCCATGTAACCCTGCAGGGCACATCAATTAGTTATAACATAAAATTAAATTATATTTAATTACTAAACTTGTAAAGCTATTAATCTATAAAGAATAACATTAAATTTCAGTCATAATCATCAAATTAGTATCAAAATAATATTATATTAATAAAATAGAAGTAACAAGAACAAGAGTAATGATTAATTGTATATGTAGAAATAGATAAATTAAAATATTTTTATTCTTAACAATCCTTAAAAGTCTCATATAAAATTAATATCATTTGTTATTAATCACATCTTGTCAAATCTATAAATTAACCTCTATAATAAATTAAAATCTATAAATTATCAGTCAACCGTGACCATGGGACCTGTAAAGGGCCCGAAACGTCGGTTTGTTTGAAAAAACAAATATACGCGATTTAAATCCGGAAAAATAGTTTCATTTCCTATAAATTAACATTTCATATCAGTCGTAATCAATCAAAATCAATGTCTAAAATAAAATTATAACAATAAAATACAAATAATGGAGATAAAAGTAATAATTAATTATTTAAGTAAAAATTAGAAATATTCATTGCTAATAAATTTTTTAATCACGTATATATTGATATAATTTGTTATTTATAACATCTTGTCTTTGCTCTCGAAGAACTCTTGCAATGTGTAAAAACATTTTTGGACCAAATATTGTGTAAGTTTTTTATTAAAAGAATTATTGTTCACCTCATTTTTAATGCCTTTGGGAATGTTAATGCCTTTTTTTTTTTTAAATTTGTATTGAATTTATGTTCAATTAGTTTTTTGTGAAATTACTCCACTAGTTTGTTATTGTAATTATTAATATAAAAATCGACCACTTAAAAAAAAATTCCTTCTATCCGGCCGGATTTGACCCAAAGTCTTTTAGCAAACCGAGTGACGGAACGAATTATTTTACTTTTAATATTGTATGTTTGTGTTGAATAATAATTTTATGTATTATTATTTGTCATAGCCTTAAGTAGCAGTAGAGTTCCTTGTGAAAGAGTTGGTTCAGTGAAGTACTGCCGCCAAGCAATAATATGAATATTACTGTGTCAACTTCGTAAAAAAGTCCCATGTGCCTGTAATTTCACCAGCACCCTTGCCCTTCAAAACCGGAACGCAGTAATGCTCACATTACGGCTACTATCCTGGATGAACTCTATCGCAAGGAGCTCTACTGCTACTAAAATTTTTATCACATAAAAGTGATAAAAATAATATAAACTACATGAAACGAATTATGTATAATTATATCAAATTTTACAACCCTCCTATTTAAGCTTAAATAAGCTATCGACTAATATAGAATCCTTAAACCATTCGTCTGAAAAGTAGACATTTTGTAGATGTATTTATGCTTATTTCACCTAGGCCAAGGATATAATATTAAGACCAAAAAATAGGAAAAGAAAAAATGCGTTCAGGTATTCATCGCAAATTACATCTACTGAGAAAGTTTAATTTTAACACACCTTTTTTCATCAGTAAGAGAAAATCGTCGAACCCTAAATTCAACTCGGAAGTCTATAAAATATGAACAACGCTCATAAAGGTCGAGTTCAGTACAAAAAATTGGACAATAAAAACGCAACTGATTTTTATATACAGCTTGTGCTTCAACCACAATTTCGTTGATGAAAAATAAACATTTATGAATATTAAAAGCAACAGAAAACACGACTCTATGGTGAAAATGAAAAGGATTATTTTTGTGTTTTTCACTAATTTACTATACAACATATTATTATATTGTAAATCGACAAAATTAGCTGTCAGTGACCATAGACACTTACTAAGGAGGATATACAAATAAATATACCTAGTCATATTTTTCTCTTTCCTCGTGTAAGATTTTAGTCGCTAAAAGAAGTTATATTAGCGATTATTTTCTTGTTAATTAACTAAGCTCTTCATCAATACAGTTGCCTTTTACAAAAGTTTCACTGATTTTGCTCGTAATTAAATTCTTTATTGAATAGATATTCAGTTACATTTATGTGAAATTACTCTACTAGTTTGTTATAATTATTAATACAAAGATCGAACACTCAGAAAAAATTTCTTCGATCCGTCCGGATTCGAACCGACGTCTTCGAGCATACCGTGCCAGACGCTATACCAACTAAGCCACGGAACGAAACAGCGGACCTTACGAATTTTCACATAAAAATAAATTTCAAATCAAATCGCACATAAATTCCGAAAAACTCAGAGGTGCAATCCCGGATTCTAACTCACGACCTCTGCTTGGGAAGCGGTAGATCAAACTATCCGGCTACCACGGCCTTAAGAAATATACAAATCAGTATGCAGTTTAAGATGGTTCGAAATGAAGTCGAGCAATCGAATAATAATAACGCGCACATTCAGCATAGCCCCGCACTTGGGAAACCCTGTGTCGCGGGTGCCATGGACACACACATAGACAACCACAAATGACGCCCAAACTCACAAGAGAAATAAATTTAGGCCATACAATTATTTCTACCGGCCCGGAAATCAAACCAGGGATCTCTGCGTGGCCGGCCGGCATAGTAATCGTTCGACTAGGCAGGCAGTTAAGGCGATAATCGAATGGCGCAGAGTTACAGCTCCAGCTTTTATATTCTAAAGGATCAAACATTGAAATATCGGATTTGGCAATCTAATTCTCAGATATTCGGTCAACAAGTCGTTGCTTAAGCTTACACTCCCTCCCCGAGAGCACGCCTACTCTCCCGGTCCTGTGCCGCCCGTATCTAGCCACTGTCCGCCATCTTTCTCAGTTCGTCCGTCCGTCTTGCTGCAAGGCGTCCTACACTGCGTTTTCCTTGACGTAGTTTCCACTACAGAATAAGTCTGCTCTTAGGCCATCCGCCCTACTGCAGATTCGTCCGGTCCACTGTCACTTAAGCTTACTTATTTTGCGAGATATGTCGATCACTATTTTTCTGGTGTTTTTTTATTTATATATATAATAGACACACGCTTGGCCACAATCTCACCTGATGTTAAGCGACGATGTGACCGACGATGGGACGCGTTTGCCTAAAAAATGCCTATTCACTCTAGCCTTGAATAGCCCCAAATTGTACTTTTCGGGAAATACAGACGGTAGAGCATTCCATTCCTTTGCCGTACGCATCAGAAAGGAGGAAGCAAAGCGCTTAGTGCGAATAGGTGGAATATCAACGACATAAGAATGGAGTGCTCCGGACCTTCTAGTCGGCCGAAGGAGGAACGGTGAGGGCGGAACCAAATTGAAAAGTTCCTGCGCACACTCCCCGAAATGTATCCGATAGAAAACCGACAAGCAGGCTACTTTTCTGCGATGATCGAGATTTTGGATCTTCGACTCCACAAGAGGATTATTGTTAATAAATCTCTTTGCTTTACGCTCCACCGAGTCCAAGGCAGCTAACTGGTATTGGGCAGAGCCGTCCCAAAGGTGGCAGCAGTACTCCATACAGGATCGAACTTGTGCTTTATATAGATTTAAAAGCTGTTCAGGTGTGAAGTACCACCTGACCTTGAAAAGTATGCCTAGTTTTCTGGCAGCAGTTTTTGCCAAGCACTCAATGTATCGTCCAAAGTTGAGGTTGGATGATAAGTCCAGACCAAGTAGCTCAAGGTGGTCCCTTATCGGCACGGATACACCTCGGAAAGTCGGAGTAAGGTGTAGGGGACTCCGTTTTGATGAGAAAAGACACGTCTGTGTTTTAGCCGCATTAAACCTGACCCTGTTAGCATCTTCCCAGTCGGAAGCAGCTTTCAGACTCAGGTTCAACCGGGTGACCATCGCCTCTCGCTTACACCGGATCTGTTCACTGTTGTCTCGGGCGTCTGGCACATAACTCACCGCCACTGTGCTGTCGTCTGCGTACCCAAAGATACCGGGCATCAGCAGCAGGTCGTTGATATGCAGCAAGAATAGAGTGGCGGAGAGGACAGATCCCTGAGGTATACCGGCATTTATACCATGAGGAGCAGACGAGTAACCATCTACAACTACACGGATTGACCTATCCTTCAGAAAATCGCCTATCCATGTGCAAAAGCCAACAGGAATTCCGTAAGCTGGAAGCTTGTTTAACAGGCTATCATGCCAAACCCTATCAAAGGCCTTTGATATGTCGAGAGACACGGCAAGCGATTCACCGCGTTTCTCGACAACCTCGCTCCATAAATGTGTGGCGTACGCAAGAAGATCCCCAGTAGATCGTCCACGGCGAAAACCATATTGTCGATCACTGAGGAGATCGTTATCTTCGAGGTATCCAAGGAGACGGCTGTTCAATACGCGCTCCATAGTCTTACAGAGTATGGAGGTGATTGCGATAGGTCGATAATTAGATGGGTCGGCATGACTACCTTTCTTAGGTACAGGCTGTACATTTGCAAGCTTCCAGGATTTCGGGACTTGTCCAGAACTCATAGAGAGGCGATACAGGCGAGTCAACACCGGAGACAACTCGGGTGCACAGTTCCGCAGGACAATCGCTGGGACTCCGTCAGGGCCACTGGCTTTGTTGACGTCTAATTTGTGTAAAGCTTTCAACACCTCTTTTTGACGGATAGTGATTTCGGGTATTTCCGAGTCACATCGAGGTAGTGTAGGTGGTGTTTGCAAAGTAGCGTCAAGACGGGAGTTGGAAGCAAAAAGAGAAACAAAAAGATTTGCTTTCTCTTCAGCGGTATGAGCCAGCGATCCGTCATCTGTCATTAAAGGCGGAAGGGATGACCTGCAGAAATTCGCTTCGACCGATTTAGCGAGTGACCAGAATGCTTTACTCCCTGATGGGTATGAAGCTAACCTGACCCCAATACGACTAATATGGCCGAAGCGAGCTTTCCGTATCGCTTTTTTGCAGGATCTAGCGGCTTTATTAAAGGCTTTCTTCAGACGGAGGGTTTCCGGTGCTTTGCGATCTCGAGCATCAGCCCAAGCCTGGTACGCAGATTGCTTTAGCGTTTCCGCAGAAGCACACTCAGCGTTAAACCAAGGGCGAGCTTTGCCGCTGGAGGAGACTTCGAAATACGGAATAAAGTATTCCATAGCCCGAATAATCACCTCAGAGACGGCAGACGCGCAGCACGTCGGATCGTCAGAAGAGAAGCACAGCTGCCGCCAGGGATAAAATGCAAAGAAATGCCGCATCGCATCCCAATCAGCTGACTTGTATCGCCACATCCTCCTAGTACTTCCCGTACTGAGATCGGGCGGGGAGTAAACAGATACAGATTTCACCAGACAGTGATCGGATGTCCCTAGTGGAGATGAGACCGATACTTGGTAGCGGTCTGGATCGGTTGTCAGCAGAAGATCCAGGCAATTGGCAGTGTGGTCGTCAACGTCCGGTACCCTGGTAGCGCAACTCACCAGCTGGGTGAGGTCTAGTGATAGAGCACATGCCCGCGCCTCTCTTCCAGCGTGGTCGGTTTTTTGGTATGAGAACAACCATTCCTGGTGATGGGCATTAAAGTCCCCCAAAAAGACAAGTTGTGCTTTAGGATACCGTTGTTGGACTGTTTCCGCCGAGCTGCAGAGATGGTTGAACAGCCTAGTCGTCTCCGGGTCTCCAGAATGCGACCGATACACACTGGCGTAGACAATTTGTTCCAGTCCAGTGTCTACCAGAACCCACATTACAGAGAGATCGGGGTCTTCAAGGTCACGGAGACGTTTAGAGCAGATGTCATCACGAGCGTAAACGCAGGTACCAGCGCGCTGCTTAAATTTGTGCTCCAGAATGTAACCTGGGTAATGCAGATACGCCGTGTCCGAAGGACATCTAATTTGGGTCTCCGTGAGGAAGAGCATGTGAGGCCTTTCAGTCTCAAGATGGTGGTGGACAGATGAGAGATTGGAGTGCAGACCTCGGATGTTCGAGAGGTGCACTTTAAGTGAAAGGACGTGCATCCGCTGTTTAGCCTTCCTCAATTTTCTTGACCTTTTCATATTAGGGTTAGAGTGAATGGGGAGAGCGAAGGCATTTGTACGAGACACTACTACTGAAAGTCATGCAGCACATACCCTACATGGTACGCCGATGGGAAACTAGACTGGAGCGCGCGGGGACGCCCGAACCCCCCCGGGAGTGGCCATCGGGTCCTTTCATCCGGTCGCCAACCGGCACGATGGAGCACCCCGGGATTTTTCGCGAGTTAGCGGGGCAGCCTTTCATTGGAGGCTAATCAGCTAACTGTGCCCCCTACTACCTGCGGTCGGCCAGCGGAGCACCGTGCTTCGGGTCCCGCTACCCTCCGCGTCTAGGTTCCCAGCGCAACAACAAGGGAGCCCCGAGATCAACCAAATCAGTGCAGTGCAACTGTACAGACCCTTCACTCTAGAGCGGCTACTCTGGGCGTCAAGCCGGAACACAGCTATAGCTGTTTGGCGGCTAGGCTTCGCCCAGAGGGTGGTCACCAGCCACGACCAAGGTCTACCACCGGAGTTTGTAGCTTATTTGGCACCACCCAGGGGTCACGTGTAGGGTCTCGAGGGTACACAGCCTACGGACGCGAGCTACTTAACCCCCAAAATATATGGTGTATAAACAACTCGTAAAAAATTCTATAAATGTAACCTTAATCACTCTTTGGGCGTTTTTAAAAAGTAATATGTAAATTCTTTACAACGTTTCATAATTTTACAATCCTTAATGATGATTCTTCCGTCATCATATAAATACAGACTGCCGGTGAAAAACAAATACAAAAGCAATGAAAGAGATAAAGTGGCCTTCGTATATAATAACATCGTTATCCCACCGACCAATTTGCAACAAACGTGCCGTGGATTAAATTCACGCACTAGCCCTTGTTATTGAACCATGTTCCAGCCGCTGTTAACTTGGACTTTTTCCATATAATATTAGAGAAGTTTTTACGAAATTCAATTAATTTACATGCTAACATTGATGACGACCGTATTATAAGCCTGTCGTTTAACGTGCAATAACAGAACGATTAGTGAACTTCATAAACTCAAACAGCGAATTTATGTTATGTTTGAGTTTGTACTCTTGAGAACGTTCGTACTTATCTTGTAATTTCTGTTGAAAGCCGCAATTAGGGCATTATATTGGTGATGAACAGAGTACTTACTTGGAGTAACAACTTTATAACATAAATAAGTAAATTATGTATAAACAACAAAGGTACAGTCACAACACTCTGTGTAGCTTTTTGGCCTTATTTGCCGCAAGTCACGTGTAATAAGTCAACTGGATTCCATCTAAAAACACTTATTAAATTATAAGTGAAATGCAAGTATCATACTGAAAGATTATGGAGATTAGAAAGAAACGTTTGAAAAAACAAATATACGCGATTTAAATCCAGAAAAATAGGTTCATTTTCTATGTGTAACTATACCAAATACACGGGAAATTCTTGACAATAATAATTCCGTTGTTAGCGGTAACTTCTTTTCTTTTATTCTTCGTATTTAATTAACACGAGGCACAACGTGTGCAAGAAACCAAAAACTTCTGAAATCGAACTGAACGGCAATCCGCCACCATTCTCCCTCTTCGCTCTCTCAATCACCTATTCCTCTCCTATACTCTCATCATTCATTCTTATCTTACCGTTAGATTTCTAATGACACCGAATCGAGTTAAAATATTCTACATACATATATTTTATTTATCACTTTAATTTTCGTTTTTTCTTCGCATTTATTTATTTTACAATTCAAATTGATTTAATACATCTGAAGTACGGAATTTAAATTTCAAATTATGCTATAAAAACACACAATTTATATATACACAAACTCATTTGTGTTGTTTCAAAAGCCAGTACTTATGTAAACCAGGTGAAATGCATAAGTATTCTTTAGTTAATCACTGAATTCATTACAAAGATATTCATTGAATCTGAAACCTACCAACCCAACTTCTAACGTGACTCTTATCGTTTTCATTCAACCATATATCAAAAGAATATTTTTTATATTCTCTCCACCTCCTGACTGTCCAAAAGGTGACCCTTCAACCGCACCTGTTCCTTGAACTGTCACAGTTAGAGAAAATTATTTTGCGCATGGTTGAACTTCACTCTGATTAACATAATATTCTGTATTCAACTCACTTTTTTCATTGCAATGATAAATTGTGCTTCATATTTTGAGTAAATACTTTTTAACCTCGTTTTGAAAATCTTTATTTCAATAGTTCTATAGTTATTCGTGTCATTGACGCGATGTCTATGGATTTATCACCCATAACTTTTTTTAGTTTAAATGCCTCCGTGGCTGAACGGTTACAACTGTCGGGTGAAATATTTGTATGGCTTACATTTATTTCTCTCGTGAGTTTGGGTGTGATTTGTGGTTTGTATTTCCCTAGTCCAGGGCTATGAGTGTGGGCACGTCATTATTATCAACACATAACTGAAAACTATAACTAAATATTTTGGTTATGTAAAGCCACCAGCACCCTTAACCCTCCAAAACTCTACTGTTTCAACATGGTGCATAATTATTTTCGATAATGTACCAAATTAAATGAAATTATTACAAGAACATAGTTTATTGAGTTCTTAAGTTTTCTCCATTGTTACACAGGAAATGAACCTATTTTTCCGGGTTTAAAACGCGTATATTTGTTTTCTCAAACAAACCAACACGATATAAAATCAAATTAAATAATTTTATTCGTCTAATGGGTACAATAAATATAATGACGTTTATTTTACGATCGCCATGACGTACTATCAAGGCATACGAATTATACTATTATTATTAATTATACATGTCCAATACTTCGAAATAATAATAAAATAACAATAATAATAATCATTAAACAGTCATAAATCACTGATTATAGACTTCCACCCTTACAGGAAAGTAAAAAATCAATTCTTAAAATCTACAACAGTTAGGACATCAAAACAAAAGTAATTTAATTAAGATAATAATCAATGTAAATAAATCAATGTCATACAGTCACGTTCGTCTCAATAATAACTAATAAATTAATTAATGTGAAATTAGTTGACAAAATTCCTTTAACCTATAAGATGATTTTTCAAGTAAATACTCAAATATTGTGCGCTTAAATTCCGCGAAATTTTCATTCAGGCTTAACTGTAATGGCAATTTATCGTAGATTTTTGGTGTCATTGCAATTATACTCTTCTCAAATAGTGACGTTTTACAATTTATTTGGCGTAGTTGGTTTGGACGTCGTGCTCTTGTAACTACAGGAAAAAGTTGAGGGGTCGTCGTATAAATAAGGCTGTCTGTTTCATAGATATACAATGAAGGCAAGGTCAAAATGTTTAGTTCCCGAAAATAGTTTCTGCAACTGTCGATCTGTTCAGTCCACAGATTGCCATTATGCACCTCTTTTGAGCTCGAAAAACTTGTATTATGTTGCTAATATTACCCCAAAATAAGATACCATATCTGAGTGTTGCAGCTACATAGCTGTGGTAAACTACAAGTAAAGCGTTTTTGTTTATTATTAGACAATTTAAATAGAGCGTATGATTGTTTCGATAGCATGTTACATATTATTTGAAGTTGTTCCTTCCATTGCATTTTCCTATCAACGTGAAGTCCAAGGAATGTGGTTCCCGATGTTTCACCGATAACACGAGAGTTATAAATTACTTTGTTTGTCAAAGAGTTATTGCCCATTTGCTTAAAAATCATAATGATCGTTTTGTCAAGATTTAGTAATAAATTATTAAATTTAAGCCATATCATTACATTTATTAGGGATTCTTTTATTTCAGTTTCATTTTCAAATAAAATAGTATAGTTATCAGCGAATAAAGTTATGTGATTTAGAATTGATTTAGGCAGGTCATTAATATAAATAATAAACAGCAATGGACCTAGAACACTACCTTGTAGAACCCCATATTTTACTAGTCTAGGAGAAGATTCGTAAATAGTTTCTGTTTTTGTAGTTAAAGAAATTCGACTGATTTGTGTTATTTGTGTTCTGTCACTCAGATATGATTTTAATAAGTTTTGGGTATTTCCGCGTATACCCTAAATTCCTAATTTTTCCACATATCTATAGATAGATCCACATAGTTAAAAGCTTTTGACATGGACATGTACAGTGCCATAACAGGTTTTGTTTTGTCCATTCTACTGTAAATAATGTAAAAAAAATCATATATTGCGAGATCAATGGATTTATTCTTACGAATTTTTTTTATTCGTTACTAAATATATTATTTGTTTTAAAGTAGTCATAACTACTTTTAGAAATAACCTATTCAATAATCTTTGAGAATACAGGTGTTAACGCTACAGGTATATAGATTTTCTTATTATTAGGTTCGTCTTTTTTATGAATTGGTTTAATAATGGTTGTTTTTAGTTTAGATGGAAATACCCCTTGTTCTATGCTTAAGTTAATAATGTGACTTAAAATAGGTGAAATTAATTCAGATACAAATTTAATTATCTTTGTACTTAATCTATCATATCCTGTACTGTTTGTGCTCTTAAGGTCTCTTATAATATTACTGACCTCTTCCGGGCTTACAGATCTTATAAAAAATATTTGTATTCATCATATTTACAAAGTTTTACACTTTCGTGTGAACAACGATTCACTGGTTGTCCCTGATCTATAAAATAATAGTAGTAGGGTTTGTAATATTTGTTCCATTTACGGTTATTTTCGTAATGTTATCGTTTGGCATCTGCTGCTTAGTACTATTAATAACGGTCCATGTTGCCTTTGATTTATTTTTAGAATTAAGTATACAATCGTTATTTTGAGATACTTGCGTTAACTTTAAAATTCTTTTAAATTTAGAAGAGTAGATACGAAATATTCCCAAGTCATGTTTGCTTTTTGAAATTCGATATTTCCATAACAAATTTCTTCTACGTTTACTGCATTTTTTATGCCCTCCGCAATCCACTTGAGTTTTAATTGAGTACTAATTTTTTTCTCATAAAAGGTAATGCATTAATCGTAATCGTTTGAATAAATTAAAGAACTCTGTATATGGTTTATTCGTCAGCGTCATTGGATGTAAAAACTTCACAGACGTATCTTTCATTCTAATCTCGATAATCATTCAACTTATGACATTTTCATTTCATTTTCATATTTATTTTAATAAGTGTTTTTAGATTTCCATCTAGTCGACTTATTACACATGACTTGCGGCAAATAAGACCAAAAAACTATACAGAGTATTTTTTTAAATGGAACAGTATGGGGAAATGCGAAACCATAGAAGATGAAAACTGTCTTAGAACCCATTAGGTTTTTTTTTGTGAAAACAATTTTAGTATAGTAATTTTTTTGATCAAGCGTGAGTTGTCCATAAAATTAATAAAATAGATCAAATTTTTTTAGTGCTTATCTACTCAGTTTCATTATTTTATTGTACGGGACGAAAAAAATCGAGACAGCCAAAGTCGGGTAATTTTCATGTTATTTTTCTCAAATTTCAATAATTTGCATACCGACGTTGGAAAGCGATCTTGTCGTATCTCGAAAAATAGGACTATCTATCTATCTATCTATCTAGTTTTTCGGCCCTGGTGTAACGTCCTATTTTTCGACATACGACAAGATCGCTTTCCGGCATCGATACATACATACCATCACGCCTATTTCCCACTGGGGTAGACAGAGGCTCAATAATTTAAATATTAATAAAAACGTTAAGAATAATATGAAAGAATAAATATTCTAGAATATTATCATGAAGTATTTTTTAATACTAGAATGTAGTATCCTGAAATATTATTACTTGAATACTGAAATAATAAAACTAGCCCCCTAAATCAGGTAGGTACAGGAAACTAACGTAAAAAATATCCAGTCCGTACTACCAAAGAGAACTGTTCACTGACGTCCTTCTATTAATTAAAGTGTAATATATACCAATTATATCTCCTCTTTGACTCAATAAAGTGTGAACTCACCTGCGTCCATTACTCATTCAATTAACTCCCTTAATTTAACTTTCCCACAACGAAGTGTATGTCGCAAAGTTGGAGGCAAATAATAGAGGGACAATTTCACCCATGAGCCCTATGGACGATACGGGAAAACGGACGGAAGTATTTTGTCATGTCGGCCTTATCTTGGGACAGGAACCTTGGATTTGGAATTATTTGGTAAATAATTATAAAGCGGCCATTTTGCCTTGAAAGAACGCCTGCCTAGTTACATGAAGTTAGGTAGTGATTACAAGGAGAGAACATTTTTATTATTTGACACGTGGGGTCCTAACTTTAGTTGTCTTGTACCATTGACAAACTCTTTTATGATTTAATTTTGCTGGAATAAATTATTTACTTGCAATCCACTCTATTAACAAAATCATTGTTTTGTTGAAAACTTGTAGATATAATTAACAAATTTAAAGAAAACATTCAAAATGTAAAAGTATCAATTTATTGTTTCACACTTTAATTTAAAATTAACATTCACTTGTTTATTTACATTGACTAAATTAACGAAATTGTTTATACCGACTTTAGAAAGTGAAAACTAATAAACAAGATAAATTATAGAACAATCTTTGGTATTTAAATCACTGTTGGGTTTATGAATAAATTAAATTAAAATTTATAATATGATCGTCTTATAAAACAATTGATAATGGTAATGATTTGCATTTGCATTTGTTGAATATAATTTTCGTCTTATAACCTTATTTTCGGTGAATAGAATACTAAACTTATTTATTTCATATTATAATTAAAGTCACAATATTACCATTTAAAACATAATATACATGGTCATTTATAAAATACGTAAAACCTCGCAGGACATTATTGCCAAAACATTAACAAATACTTTCACTCAATGACGTTTTACAAAACATAATAATTTTACCAAAAACGAACTTTTTAAACCTGTATTTTTAGCAATGGCTCCGTGTCAATAATTAATAAGAAATTGGTAATGGGTGCTTTCTTTTGCTTTTGAGTTATCTTATCTTTGAGTTATCACCATTTAGAGCGATCTATTTAAATATTTTTATTTTACCAACGTCATAAACAACAACTTTGTTCCATGACTTTTTACAAAACATAATAAATTTGCCAAAAACAAACTTTTGAAATCTGTATTTTATAGCAACGGCTCCTGCTTAATGTCATTCATTAAAAACATTTTGGTGGGGCGTGTTTTCTTTTGCTACCGCACAGAGTTATCACCTTTTAGAATAATCTGCTTATTTTTTTTATTTCTGTACGAAAGTAAAAACTGATGAAATATTCTAAGGCATGGAACAAAAGTTGTCGTATAATATGACGATAGTAATTTCCAAATACTCAATAACTACAAAAACAATATTATTCTAAAGGGCATACTAAAAGGGCTGAATTTCTATAACAACCTTCATATGAATTACTGGCCACTTATACCGCAACGTTTAACCGAAATCAAAGGACGATTAAAATTTTACTTTAAAATTTTTTTTTTTATTATTTATAACCTACTTCAAAAAAAGGACGAGGTTTTTGTGTTTTATATTTGTATTTTTTTTTGTATGTGTGTTACGCAATAACGCCTTTGTGAACCGATTTTGGTGATTCTTTTTTTTTGTTGGAAACAGGAGTTCCTCAGAAGTGGTGTCCAAGAGGATTTTAAGAAAATATTTCGTCTCTAAGGGTGGCAAACTAGGGGACGAATAAGTTTTGAGGTCGGTTTTTTTAGTACTCTGTACTGAGATTATCGAATCAAACGTTCTAGTTTTGGTGGTGGTTTATTTGAACATTGTTATCAGAATTGGACCGAAACAGTGTGAGTAGATCAATAAAGACATACGAAAAAATGAACAAAACACAAAAATGTTCAATGAGAATTTCGAAGCAAATTCCTAGACACTGTAAAATTTATTATTCAACAAAGGGAATAATCAGTCGGGTACAAAACATTTCGTCATTGGTAACTCAAATTTGCGAGTATAATAAGATAAGTATGATAACTTCATACAAATTTAGCGGCGCGGCTTGCATGTGTACACGCCCAATGCGTATGCGTATTGCGATGATTTATTGATTATGCGAATGTGTACGCCCGTACACGGCACGCGACAGGCGTGCACACGTACAAACCACGCTGCTACGTATGTATGGAGTTACATTAGTTTCTTACAAATTAATGATACAGTATGCATTATGCATACACATCAAAAATGTCTAGGGATCAAGCACATTGTCGTCAATTACTGAAAATCGAGTGTTTAATTAATTTGTCTTAAGTAGCAATGGTTTTTTGATCAATTTCATGATAACATCTTTCGGTGTTGTGGTAAAATTATACGGCAAAACAGGAAATGTAAAAATATATCGTGAAAACTGAATTAGTTATGTCCTGTGTAACTAACTTTAAGCTACAAAAATACGATATACGTTTTCACAAAGTTCCTTAAAATCTAAATTGATAAGTAATTAACTTTATGCTATTTCCATCACTGTTATCAAGCATCAAAAAGTAGATTTGAAATCAAATTTTTAGCTTAAAATAGTTAATACGGCCACAGCAGAAAACTATCGAAACTTGTTCAATAAATAAAATTTGTTAGAAAATTTCGACTAAATTGATAAAAAATGGAATAGGCCGGTGGTTCCTGTCCTGATTGATTTTCCTCTAGTACAGTCAGCGTCAAAAAGATTGGTGCGTAAGAACCTGTTCAAAAAGATTTGAGCATTCGATAATACCAAACTTATTTCAATATTTTGACACTACCTTATGTTCATTAATATAAGAGTAATTTTTAGATGAAATATTTAGATGCTTATTTTTTAACCCTCTAATGCACCGATCATTTTGACGATGAGGTAGTTATAATATTATATAAAGTACTATAATTTACACCGATTACAGTATTTCTGTGCGATACGAATGAAGCCAAGCCTATTTGATAAACAAATAAGTTACCGTCTTATGTGGTACATACTGTATACATATTTTGGACTCAAGCACTGGACTAGGCATTCGGAAATGAAAAACTACTAAATTTTGAAGTTGCATTCTAATGAAATTGAAAATTTATGGTATATTTTAAAATCTAATAACAGTGTAAGAAAATTACAATTCGTTGAAAATATTAAAATTTCAAGTCCCGTGCTACACAAATAGAAATTATGTTATTTACAAAGTTATTTGCGTGATTTCAAACGCTTTTTGGGCCCAGGCGATACGTTTTTATTTTCACCTACGCAATAAAACGTTTGTACAATAAAGAGCCTTCAAACATAGACAAATAAGGCTTGTACAGAATGACGAAATAACATATTCTTTATTAGAAATTATATATTACAGTGACAACACACGGTAATCTAATGCACAACAGACGGCCTTGTTGCCAAGCTGCAAAGGGTGCAGCATATGCCACATTAAATGTACAAACTCACATACTCCTAAGCTTTCCGCATAATGGATTAATTTCAACCTTGAATTTTAAATTGAGATGTATTATAAAATCTGTGCAAAGTGAAATGGGTTTGGATAAACAGAGTAAATTATCTTAACGTAAAACCTTTACATCGGTTTAACGAAGAACAAACACCCTTTTATCATAGTATAATAAAACAAGTATGGTAACTTCATACAAACGTAACAGCGTGACTTGTGTGTGTGCACGCCCGCCGCGCGCCTTGTACGTACGCACACATTTTCATAATAATGAAAGGCGTGTGTGATGACCAGCGCTATGCAACGCGAATGCATTGCGAGATTATGTGAATGTGTGCGTTTGTACACGGCACGCGACAGGCGTGCACACGTACAAACGGCGTTGCGACGTTTGTATGGAGTTATCATTCTGGTCTTAATATACAATGCTTTTACTCTAGAGACAAAACAGTGCCCGTAATCCCCGACGCAAAAAGAGCGGAGTTGTGAATTTGAAACCTTTGCCTGTGTATCAGAGTGTTTGTATGTGTACTGATCTCAAAACAGTTCTTTTATTTGAAGGCAAATGTAATCGGGATAGTTCTTAGTTACGCTTCATAAACATCTGCAACTGTTTACAACTCTAGAAAACTCGGACCCACTTCGAGTGTCACTTGTGCACTAAGTCCCAAACACAAATATCGCTTGCGCACCCAGAAATAAAATGATCCCGGTGATATTTCGGACTATTATTTCTCACTTTCGGAACTCTCGCTAACGCCAACGAACGCTCTAAGGGTGCTGGTGAATTACAGTACATGTAACTTGTTATCTTACGTCTCAGGATGGGAGTGCCTCTCGGATCTTTGCGATTTAAAGCTCAGCGCCAACTGGAACTATTATGGGCTAGGCGCACGACTTGTTCGACCCGTTGCTTGGTGTCGTAAAGAAAAAACTATTTTTTCTTAAGTAATTATCTAGGTTGCACATGGCAGTAAGTGGTGACGTGTAGATTTATTGACATTCGTAACTGAGTGCTTCTACCGTGAGTTTACTAGGACAGGTATCGAGCGGTCACGTGAAATATGGTAGATAATACAGTACCACTGTGTAGACGCTACAGTAATGTAAGCAATTTGATAACCCCGGTTAGTGTGAGTAATGGCCGGTCTCTTCATTATTCCACAAAGTCTGCAGATATTGTTATGAATTTTGTTTCATTTGTGGTAAGAGTACCTACTCAACATCTGTCGACCTTCACGGAGGAGGACTTTTGGCTAAAGGGTGTCATGTACCGAGACTTTCGAGGACGGTCACCGGACACCCACGTTGCGTCACACGTCGCGGTCCATACGTGTAAATAAATGAAAAGTATTATTATATTATTATGTATGTTAGTTTATAAGGTTAGTTTATGTATTTTTTGTCTTTGTAACTTGATCGTAATTAAAAAAAATAACAAATCTAGCATCAAAAGCCCAATATAATAAAAACTAGACGATAAATCACTTTTCCCGGCCGCCCTGCCGTGATCAAAGTAATAAAACAAATTAACTGTAGTGTTTTGGTTAGGTTGGGATATTGCTCGCGAAAAGTAGAGAATTATTTATACTGACCAGTCCAAGTGATAAAAATTCATATCATCTTAGTCCTATATTTATCAAATGGACTACAGGTAGTCAGTCGGCAATTATTAATACAGACCAGCGAAAGTAATAAATTTATCAATTTGACCGTCCGTATTAATAATACCAGATTAATCAAATTGCCCGTAGCCAATATTTTACGCGATCGCTACCGACCACTGTCGCAGTAAATTCATGGTAGAGGTATTGAACGGTTTCAACCAATTAATTTTATTAAAAAAAGCTTAGTTTTTTATTACACTTAAATAGCCCGAACATACCTTAACCCTTAAATTATGAGTACTAAGTTCAGTCAACTTTAATACCTAGAATATGCTAGAATGTTAAATTATCTAACAAACAAAATGAACATTCTAAATTATCTACGTACTTAATTTTAATTGATCATTAAAAAATTATCACGACTAAAAATCATATTAAGGTATTAATTACATTGAAATGGGAAGATTAAACATTTGAACTTAATAAATGGTTCAAAATGAAGACATAGGCAAGTAAGATAAAAAATAATCTGATGCCCACGTGTTAACTGGTGCGAAGTCAGATGTAGGACATTATATAGATGGAAACGTAAAGTCGTCTCTTATGATAACACCTCAGTGATCCCATCAGTACATTTCCATATAAAATGAGTTTCCTATAACGTACATCTGAACACGAGCTCAAAAGAAATCGTATCTTTGGTATAATAATGCCACATGTCATCAAAATTGCTTTTATAACATAAAGTCACAAAAATAATACGAACTATATGAAACCATACACATCTTCCCAAGACCCAGAAAAGTACAATGGGAAAAAGGCTAAACGCCCAATCTGCATTGTAATGTTCTAAATATAATCACATGCTTAAAAGATAGCCTTTCTGTTCCTAAAAAAAATATAAATCTAGTATAATTAGAAACCATATATAGAAATACAGAGGAAAACCTTTATCTGCGATTAATGATCGTCCAATATTTTTTCGCTACTACAAGACTGTATGGAACTTGGGTATTGCTCATTGTATGCTATATTTTCATTTTTGAAACTGGGCGTCACGTAATTCGTGATCATACGAGTAGGAATGATACTATCTGGATCTGAATCACTTCATATATTATATACATTTTGACGTATACGGGGCCTTAGGAGATTAACTGCAATTTTATGACTCTTGTATTCAAGCATAAAAATATTATCGAGTAATTTCGTTCGTAGAATCTTTAAGCCTTTCTCTAGAAAAGTTTTCACTTTGCAGTTGTAGCATTATTACACCAAAAATCCATCCTCACTTGTAATGTTTTAAAATTATTCTCTCTCATTTCAATCACCTTAGAGACCAAATTAGTTATATCTGTTCATATTTACATCAAAATTCTCATTGATTGGGCTACAACATATTTACCATTACAATTAACGTCAGTACTATTTCCAAATTACTCTTACTCGACGAACTTTGATAGTACCGAACTTCATCCTGTGTAGGGGGCGAGAATGAGTCCTCGTAACTTAGCTTTTTAGGACACGGTAACATTTCCGTAGGAATTTCTAACAACTTTCTTCTGTATTCAATCTTATTATCGCCGGAATTGTCTTCATCTTGCATTTCATCATAAAAGTTTTCGTCATCATCTTCTTCAATGTCTTCATAGTTTTTCTCCTTTTCTATATCTTTTTTTAAATCTTTCGAAATAACATTAATAACTTCAACTTTCACGTTTGGTGGGTTGGTTTTAATTTTAGTGTCCATGATGCAGTTCAGACGATCGAGTGATGCTTTAAGGCGTTTACTCTTTGTCTCGTTTCGGAGTTTGTGAAGCCAGGACAGCCGACAGTCACAGGTCAGTTTGTTACCTGTAGACAATATTCAGTAATGAGTTTCTTATAAATAACTATAGTTAATACGAAATTAAAAAGAAAACCTGTAGGAAATTGAAAAAGTGGATTCAACTTTATTAAAATTCAATGATCTAAAAGTGATTATGAATTTCTATTTTGAATAAATTTATTGAAGGTTGGCGTTTAATAGGAGACTGTAACAACGTTGAGTGACCATTACTGTTACTATTCTATACACCGCAACATGATCGAGGTCTGGGCGTAATGGCACGTATATGACAAAATATGTAGAAAGAACTATGAACGTATGAAATATAAGAAACGTTTTAAATTTCGAATTATAATTTTTTTAAATGTCTGAAAAAAGTACCAATAAAAATTTTGGTTGAAAACTCCAACTTTATAAGCAAGTTTAAATGATAATTGAACAATTTTTTTTCGTATCCAAAATCATATAAATAATTTTTCAAATAAACCAATTTATTTGGGCTCTTTATAGTGATTTTATTCATCGTGTTGTTATGTTTATGTCTGTCTAATATTAAAGCACAGCACCTTGTTTGGAACCATGGTTACAAATATAATTCATTTAAAAAACTGATTTAGTTTTGAAATTATATAATTTTCAGATCGAAAAAAGGCCATAAACGAAAATTGCAACTAATTTTATTAATATGTGTCCAAAATAGGATCACGCTAAGTTTATATGGAGCACACTGTCCTCTTAAGGATAAAAGAAAATTAATTTCCTCGTTTTTACAAACTAGACATTAAAAAGGAAAACACTGCAGACATGTTACTTTTAATAATATACTTAGACGACCTTGGACCCCCCGCCCGGGAAGCGAATCTGGGACCTCCGCGCGTCAGACCTGCTCGGAAACCGTTCGGCCACCGAGGTAGTTACATATTTCAAATACGTGACTAAAATACCGCAAAGTCCACCGGATAAGACTTTAAATATTTACATAGCGCAGTTTTCATTTTTACTCGTAATAACTAATATTTTCGGAGTCGAAAAACTCTGTAACAAGCTATTTTGGTAATATCGATTATACCCTCAATAAAAAATGGCGCAATTGGCGAAGCAATTTTTTTGGGAAACTAATAATATAAATTTATAATTGTAACTTTTTTATAAAAAAAAACTGACCTCAAAAGTTCGTGGAGTTACATTTATTTGCCAAGTTTTATTGAAATCGGTTACCGGAAAGTGCGCGAAACCGAATTCACCCCCTAGTTTGCCACTCATAGAGGTGGAATATTTTCCCCTCTATACCCCTTCGTTCCCTCTTTCCAACAAAAAAGAATTATCGAAATCGGTTCACAAATGCTGGAGACATCACGTAGCATACACAAAAAAATGCATTCGAATAGAGATCCTCCTCTTTCTTTTTAAGTCGATTAACGTACCGTTTTTTTATATCGAAGCAGCTAAATCGCCACATACGTTACATTTTTTAAAGTATTTTCACATAATACGAATATCTTTCGTCACTCATTATTATTAATTGATATTGTTATATGCGCTTGTTGGTAAACGACACACCTACGAATGTCATATTAAATGTATATGATTTAACGTAAACATTTTGGATACTTCTATCGTTTTACTCATTAGGTAACGAACTTTCGATATCAGTTTAAAGGTTTTTGATATCTCATATATTTACGGACTAATCACCTGGGTCCTTTGAATAATTACACCCTGTATACCTCCACTCGCATAGAGCTTACTTATAAACTATATTACAAACCATAAAACTATATTACACATTGGTACATAAACGATTTTTATATAGACCATTTTCTATACCTCAGGCGATAGGTGAGTGTTTTTACGAGTGTGTCCCTATTTTATGTGGGCTAACTTCAATGAATTAGAGTTGGAACAGTGGTCGGAGCACGTGACATTTTAATAGCATCCATACATTGCGCTCCGCTGTTATATTTTGTAAAGAATTGTTGCTGCATTATCTTAGTTTTCGTGGACATATTTATATTATGGAGACTCGAACAAAATTAAGAAACAGGATTAACATTTCGCACACGAAATTAAATATTGTCGTAACTCAAAATTGTAGAATCAGAAGACACAATTTGAAAGTTAAAAAAAAAACCTTAATGAAAACCTCAGTCAACCGTGACCATGGGACCTGTAAAAGGCCCGAAACGTCGGTTTGTTTGAAAAAACAAATATACGCGATTTAAATCCGGAAAAATAGTTTCATTTCCTATGTGTAACAATCGCGAAAACCTAAGAACTCGTGAAACCAAACAAAACCAAATGAAACCAAAATATACATTCTCGTTTATAAATGGATAATTATTCGCAATAAGATCCATTCTCAATCTTTTTCGAATTTTTAAATTTTGTTTTCTCAATTCCACAATTTTGAGTAACAACAGTTTGTGTTTCAAGTTTGGGTTTCAAGTGCGATTTAATAATCAAGCAATTTTAGAAAGACTACAAGAAACAATCGTTTTAATAGAGTTTATAATAGAATTAATAAAACTGGAACTCGAATTTAGGCAGTTCTTTGTCTTTCAAAGTTCTCAGTCTTCTCCAGCCTCGTTGATTATTAGAGTGAAGAAATTGTAATTATATTACGCGTTTTCTACCGTATCACAAAACACTTTTATATAAAGGATTGAAAAGTATAAAAAGTCACTGGGATGAGAGACACGGAAGACTATACACACGCGTTCGTGAAACGTGTGATTGCATCGCCACACTTGCGATTTATAGGCGATTGCATCGAAGCAAACGCGCGACTGCATCGATACAAAGGCGCGATTGCATCGATACAGTCGCTTATCATGAATAATTATGTACGAAAAATTAATTAATATGTTAAATAAATAAATAAATTAATTAATTTAAAACGTGCATCGCGTTTGTGTCGCGATTGCATCGCGTTTGTATCACGCTTACATCGCGTTTGCATCGCTGCTCAAAGTTGCGCGCGTAAGTAGACTATGCAATGACCGACTGCATCGCTAGTGCATCGCCTTTGTATAGCTGCAACCTTTTTCCTTTCACACAAAACGAATATATTCGCGATGTGAAGCCGGAATATTTGATTGTCGATTTAAATACCATCCGAATTAAAATAAACCTAATTTTAATTCACATACCACAGAGTAACAATAATCAGCTAATTTATAATCCATATTACCAGTGGCTTAATGAGCACGTTAAGTCGTTTTTTTTAATATTAGTTATGCCAAGTGATGAGACGAACAATTCGTGTGACTGGAGGTAAGCGACACGTCTGTCCATGGCAGTTGCAATGTCACTCAGAGCTTTATGTCGCATAGATCTTAGGGGTACTACTGCTGCGCCCATCACCCCGAGACATAAGTAGATAAGACCCATGTACCACCAGCACCCTTATCCGTCAAAACCGGAACGTAGTAATGGTCACATTATTGTTTGGCGGCAGCAATGAAAAAAGTGGCAGTACTTCCCTGAACGAATTATTTCACAAGAAACTCTATTGCTACTAAGTCTTTCATAGTTACATTTAATATTTAAAAAAAATCATGATATTATTAAATATGACGTTTTACTACCATGATAATTATTCATTTTTTTGTGAAAATACTGTACTAATTTGTTATAGATACAAAGATCCATTAAGGCTCAACTCACACCGGTGCAGAGTCGAAGCGTCGCGTCAATTACACCGCCTGGCGACGCAACGACGGTCGCATTAGTACGCCCGGATCACAGTGTGATCGGCGTCTGACGCGCTCGACTGTAAACAAGCGTGTAAGCGCGTCGACACTCGATTACATATTTGCATAACACAAATTTGTACCTTAATAATGGGAAAATAGAGATGAATATGCTATAGACGAAAAACATGACGCGTCACGACGCTTCGACTCCGCGCCAGTGTGAGTTGAGCCTAACACTACGAAAAATTCTTTAAATCTGACTGGACTCGAGCCAGCGTCTGTTGCCACACGGGGTCACCGCGTTGGTAAGCAACTGAGCTACAGACCAAGTCAGCAGATCTTACGGATTTCTCTATGCGCTTGTTGCAGATCTTTGTATTCGATTTAACGGTTTTTTTGCCGTCAGCGCCATTGGGAGAAACTTATGAAAGTAGTACGAGTACCAAAGCAACGGAATTCTAAACTCCGGATTTCCAAGAACACCCAGAACAAATTTAGAAAAGTTCATTTTCCAAATTGGTCCTACCGGGAATCGAACCCGGGAACTCCGCATCCAGCGCCCGTTAAGCCACCGAGGTTTTCTAAATTGTATATTGTTAATACCGATTGACCTACCTAATACCTCACACTTTGCAATTTTGCATTGATATATTATTACCTAGTTTTCTTGAACCATTAATGAAAGAGAAGAGGTAACAATGGTATGGTATTTTTGAAACCGCCAGTTTCAAAATTAGTTTCTCGAATTTAAATTACCACCAAACCAGTGCTAGAGCAGCGACAGTGCGACGTTTTTACGGCATCCATACATTGCCGTCGCATTTCGCTTGCGCTTGCATTATACGCGATTCACGTGAAACTTTTTCATATCAATTTCACACCCTACTTATTTCGTTGCAACATTTTCATTAATTTGGTTTAATTTTTTATGAAAGGCAGGGTTCCTTGTTCAGGCTGAACGCTTGTGGAAAATATAGTGCAATTAGACTACATTAACGCATTGCTTGATATATGCGTATTTAATAATAATGCATATTTTTTATCTACGCAAATTGATATAACATATTACCTCAAGTCCTCTAAAATGTCTCATCATCCAAAATTATAATCCAATTCATTGGGTTTTAATTTTGCACCTGTGTATCATGCCAATGTAACAATTTTGGTATACATGGTTATTCTAAATTTTGCAACAACAAAATCATCATACACTTTACATTTAAGTTTAATCCCTAAAGGTTATGTTATCATTACAAATATTGATCCTAGTTACTCCCTATGTACTATAAAGACTACGAGATAAAAATATTGACGGGAGTACTTTTTAAAATATTACGTTATACTTATTTTTTTCAGGATAACACAAACTTAAGGTCCACATAAATTCATGTCAGGATGGAATTTTCAGATATTATAATAAATTTCAGTTAAATATGATCAATGCAGTTCTATTTTATTAATAAAATATCACCAAAATTCTGCCGAAAAGCGCTATCTCAATCGAAGTAAGTTTTGAGAAAATCGACTTTTTATAAATTGTATTTTCGCACCTTCAAAAATAAATCTTTTTCAAGATGTTAAAACTTATTTATACGTATTGTTGAATAATACATTTATTGACATACCTAAATTATCCATACATTATACCATTATACCTATTTTGTGAGATACCGCTATTTTGATTATAAACAAAGGTTTCAAAAATTGAGATATAAAAATACTTCTTCGTGGTTTTTTAAATGTTTTAAGTTATACCCTGTTTCAAATGAATTGAGAGTAAAGGTAAACATTGAGTGCATTGACCCGACCATAGTCGGTTTAGTGATGGGCAATTGTAGAGTAATTTACTAATCAATTATTGAATGAATCAGATCGATCAATTGAATCTGTTGAACTAACATCAAGTGAATTCCGCGCATTTGACCGTTGTAAATTGATTGAAGGTGATACATATAAAAACGTTTCTTTATTTACGATTATTGACATTTATTGTTTAAAAGTTAGAAGCTATCAGTTAAATACAGAAAATTATGAAAATACTTGATAGTTAACAAGTCGCTAAATCGTTTGTAAGCGGTACAGAAATAAGAGTTGGTCAAATGACTTCAAGACGTAAGTTTCTGGTGACTCTTGAGGCAATCACTTACTCAAACTATGATTCACTCAATTGAACTTTTTTCCGTACATCCCTATGCAACCATAGACATTCTAGACTATGGATTGTCAAATCAATCTCAGTTTTCGGCGAAGATTTTTCAATTATGATTTTATAATGCATAACAAACGAATATTGTTGGAAAAAGTGGTGAGATATCTAGTGGAAACCTACAAAATACACATAAAAGTGTTACTTATTCCATATAGTGAGTGATTTCTTCAGAATTTTAACCCAACTGGTTTGTTTACGTTTACTCTCAATTCTATTGAAATAGACTATAGATTGCGCTATTTTTATTATACCATTAGATGCGAAATTATTATAGCTAAAAGGGCGTATCTCAGAGATAGCGCCTTTCGGCTTAACAGGGCAAAATTGTAATTAATGAACTCGATGATGAATCAAACAAAACAGACCAGAGTGAACGAGCAAGTTGATAAGGACCGACCAACCAAATGATAAATGACCAAATTGAGGATGCCCTAAAGAAAGGCCGGGTCAAGAGTACCCTTAAGCGACGAGCATGTATGCATGCACTGATGCGTGTTGATGAGGCGAAATATGTGTATCAGGAACTTAGCAAGTGGAAGGCTGTTGCTTCTCCCTACCCAAGTTTCGTCAGGTTAGACGGGTTACGGGAAACACACCACAAGTACACAGTATTTTACGCAGTAAAAGATCAGCAATATTATTTGGTACAAACATACGCTTTAATTCATAAATAAATGAACCGATTGAAACCAGCGCAAATGGCAATAATTGAATGGCCATCGACGCTACGTTAATTACCTACTATGTCATTTGCGCACCATTGCCGCACATACTGTTATTATATTTAGCGTTGTACGGTTATTGGTTGATGTCACAGTTGAAGGTGAATTAACAGTACCCTAGAATCATCTGTCAATAGCATCGAGTATATAACCAGAAATAGAGACGAAATGTCATTTAATTTGTTTGGAAACTATTCTGCCATATCATTACTGTGACAACTGCGCTCCGGTTGGCTGGCTCGAGTTCGAAACAATTGACGGGTGTCGTCAATGAGTGTCGTCAACTGTTTCACTTCAAATCGACCAGTTAACTTGAGCTTTGCCATAATGGACGAAATTCGCAAAATTACGTATTTAATATTTAATTACCAATAATGGTCTTTCAACGACTTTTTAGTCGTAACGCCATCTATGAGAAATCTATTGCAGATTTATCACCCAGTTAGTACCTTTACAGCTACCAGTCCTGGCGAGAGATGTCGCTATCTCACCGTATTAATTAAATTTTTATTGCCTTAGTTGGTTGGATTGAGTTAGTTGGCTTTGTTGGTATAGCGTCTGGCACGGTATGCAAGAAGACGTCGGTTCGAATCCGACCGGATCGAAGGAATTTTTTCTGAGTGTTTTTTCTGAGTGTTCGATCTTTGTATTAATAATTATAACAAATAATATACCAAACAACTTTCTTCAGAGGAGAGATTAATGACCTCAACTGCCCCACGGTTTGCACTGTGGCCGCCGGATGAAGTAGTCCCGGGCCCGTTTCCCGGTGGCACCAATTTGGGAAATGAATTTTTCTAAATTAATTCCGATCTGAGTGTTCTGGATTGTTTCTTGATAAACAATAAGGACCTAAACATAGTACTTGGAATGGCGCCGTGACGTTATTGATTTTTAAGGTCTTTAAACTACTGATTACAAAATTGCACTATGGTATTGTGGTCAATTGTCCATTGGTTAATTAACCCGGCTTCGTATGAAAGTTGTTTGTTCTATAGAGTGTTTTCCTTATAGCCGGGACGTCATAGTCCCACCGGAACCCAATTAGCGGAGCCCTTTTGTTCCTTGTGCTCGGGTATTAGTGAAAAATACTGCCTACTAAGGATTAAGCTAACATAATCTTCATTACATATACGAGGAAATATCAGTAGTATTTTTGTGAACGTGATTTGATTTTTGGTAGTTAGGGTAGCGGTAGTAAAGAAAAGGGAGCTTATTACGTGAAATGAGGGTTCAGTAGTATAATAATAAAATAGTGGAAGCGATTTGGTGATCTATTCATCAATTGGAACAATTTATAGATAGAATAAATCTTCTACACTAATTGAATATTCCGATTGATGGAACTAAAAGACTTGGTTAATACTTACTACTGAATACCTTTAAAAAGAATATATGTCAAACATGCTATTAATTAACAAAACCAAGCAGAAAGCGACTGACTTTGTACAACTTTTAATGAAAAGAAAATAATTTGCAACTCACCGTCGAGCGAGATTAGTGCATAATTCGACTTCATGTTCTCAATAATATTCTGCAATGTTTCATCGCGCACTGTCTCGAGCCCGTTGTTCCTCAAATCCAAATAACTCAGCTTCTGAACATCTTCGAACACCCCATCGTCTAACACACTCAACTTATTATCAGCTAAAGAAAGTTTCCTCAATTGCGTCAATCCCCCAAACCCTCTCTCCGATATAAATTCTATTTCATTACCGTCCAGGTAAAGTTCCTGAAGGCTCCAAAGTTCTGCGTACGCCAAGTCGCCTATCATTGTTAATTTGTTGTTTCTCATATCTAAATTGATCAAGTTGGACAGCCCCTGGAAATTCTCTCGAATGACAACCGTCAACAAATTACTCGCTAAATCTAATTTTATTAGATTGTTCAAATGCTTGAAACATCCGTCGTGCAGCACGCTTATTGTGTTCTTCGACAAATGCAATTTCTGCAAATTTGGCAGCATGTAAAACACGTCTCTTTTCAATTCCGATATCTGGTTTTCTACCAAACTAACGTTCGAGAGCATTATCAAGTGGGCAAAAGCGAATCTTTCCAGCTTCGATATTTTATTTTTTGGTAGGGAAATTTCTTTCAGCGTAGTGGAATTCGTAAATGCAAACGAAGGTATACTAAAAATGTTCGCATATTGTATATTGAGATGCTGCAGTCGGTCAAGTCTAACGATCACTTTAGCTGGGATGTACGTCAAGCCTCCATCGGCTCGGACGTTGAATGTTAGCCTTTCAATTTTGGGCTGGGAATAGAAATTTGACCAGAACGGATCATCCTCCGCTATACCTCCATTGAAAACCCAGCAATCAGCTTTGGTGGCTGTTTTTATTTTTATACTCTCGCAATAGCAATGCACTTTGGACACTCGGTCCTGTATATCGCAGATGTTGACGTAGTGCGAATAGAGACCTTTGTCGTTCTTGTATCTGCGCTTATCGCTTTGCCGGCTCTCAGTGACATTGATTTCGACTGTCGCGAAGGCGATCATTAAGATCAGATATTTTAGGTCCATGCTTCCGTTTCACATTGAGCGATGTTTATCTGTAACGAAAGAAAGGCGGTGAGTGTGAATGTTCTTTGTTTTTCTTTTTATCTTACGCTTGGTGCTCTCCATTAGTAGAGTTCCTGATTAGATTGTATTGAAGGCGCGCTAAGGTGCCATTAAAGCGGCGTAATCGACGCTTCAGAGATTGTTTAAAAAGATGGAAATTTAAATTGCGTACTTTGCGTTCAGAGTAGAAGTTTTCTTTTGGCACTCAAATACTCCGACATTTCTACCATGGATATCACTATACATGCTAAGTGAGGTGCTTAACACGATAACTGTTTGCAAAGTACAAAGAACTACTTACGTGGAAGATAAACCTTTATTATTCAAATTAGGATTTGCGTCAAACTTTTTTCCAATTTGCAGACATCAAATTAGGTCAAACAGAAATTTATTCTATATCCTTGATAATATATAATATCTATAGTTTTATTATAAGTATATGATTTATATATTAAAACTTATACATATAATAAAACTTATACTCTTGTTTTTGTTCACTTGAAAACAGGGATATTAAACTATGGATTACAATAATAATGGATTTGCTCTAATGAAAGGGCTCTCTAAAACGTCAATGAAACGATGTAAATTTTATTTTATTTCGGTACTTTATTTCTTATTTCTGTGGCTAGGTACAAGAAGTGCCAAAGTCCATATGACTTACGTAC
>NW_020653383.1:5786067-5816618 GCF_003589595.1 Hyposmocoma kahamanoa
TATGTAATCGAATGATGAAACCGTTACGAGCAGAGGAAACAAAGGGAAAGGTATATCTGTAGGAGCGTAGAGGGTGGAGGCCCATAGTCTTTCTCTCCCAAATTGAGGAACAAGAATGATATCAAGTATTATCATCATTTATCACATACATTGTTGCATTTTACTCATGAATAGTACTTCAAACAACACCATATATAAAAGTGGCACAACCTTTTTTTGTGACTAGTGCTCAAGTATATTGATTCAATAACATATAATCATTCTCTTTATCCCTAACTTATTGACAGCTAATCTCAACTCAACCCTCACCCTCAACATTCTTGTATAAAAGAAAGTACGATGACAGTAGTTGAATGAATGCCGTTGTGTCATATTGAATTAGTATTAAAAACATGCGTTTTAGAGAAAAAAATTTATTAAAACTTGCTTTAGCTGTTGGAAAGTTCAGTGGCACTGACGTGTACTTATATCACTTCATAGGCCTTATTCAGAGTAACGGTAGCCGCGGGTGCGTGTAAATCGAATATACGTAGACCCTCCTTGCGTTCACAGTGGTCACGCGCACCGGTGCCTGTCACGAGGCGGGGGCGTGTGGATCTATTGGCTCGATCCGCCGCCCGTACCTTTCGCAGTGCTTGGTCTAGCATCTGGCGTCTGATGATGAGGTGATGTAACGTCCACAAACGTGTGCGTAGACGTCACACACACAAATCACTGAATTTTGCCTGCCTCCTTGGCCGAACGAAAAGTGGAACTATTCAGAAACACGTAACAGCTGACAACTACCGCTTAAACGAATTAAACGTTACACACGCTGCCACATATTATCAACTAATTAATTTAGATGTTAAGAACCGACAATTGAGTCTATTAACCATAAGACAGGATGCTGGCACGACAAAAGGATTGTCACGCTAATTGTCTTTGTAATATGTTTAATCCGTTTTTATTAAAGTCTTTGTTTACTATTAGGGGAGATGACCTTTATTTTTGGTATTTGACCCGTTCATGAACGATAACTAGTGTTAAATTAAATATAATAATATCTCTCAATAGGATCTATAATGGGATCTTAATATAATCACCTTTTGTCTGTGTAATTTCCAAGTACTTTCGGTGTAGTCGTTGCCCACTGCTTCTCCATAGAGAAGTATTAACAAAATACTAACAAAATTAATAATAATGACGCACACACTCAACATAGTCCCGAACTAGGGAAACCCTGTGTCGCGGGTGCCGTGGACACATACATAAATTACACCTAAACTCATGAGAAAAATAAAAGTAGGCCATACAAATATTTCGCCCGGCAAGGGAATCTAACCCGGGATCTCTGTGTGGCAGTCCGATATGATAACGATTCAACCACGGGGGTAGTAGTTACTTTACTTTGTACATGTTAAAGAATTCTATCCATTCATTATTATAATTATACTTTAAAAATAAACTATTTATACATTGAAAAACAAATTATTATCCATTGATAAGCTAAAATATTCTTATTCTAATGAAATTAAAAAACACTATACTGGGACTTACAGTGTTTTGGTTTGTCACATTAGTACATTTCTTGCTATGAACGCCAAAAACGACCTTGTCCGCACGATAACCATACCGATTATTGAGAAACATGTAAAAATAAATATAACAGCCATTAATATTTATTCGGAATTAAGTATACTTCCATTTATTAAAGTTGAACGAGTCACGGAACCCGGATGTGACTTATTTCGGTACAAAAGAGTTACAAGCATTACTTATTACTTAAAACTGCTTTACAAATAAAGAAATTTTTAATAAGATTGTTTACAAAGCTATATTCGATTATTTTTTGTGAAATTAATCTACTGATTTCTTATAATTATTCATATGAAGATATTATTAGATAGGTGGAAAAGAACAATATATAATTTTGCTTTTTTTATTTTAAGGTTGGATTTGCATCAACGCCTTCGTCATACTATGCCTGACGCTAGCTGAGCTACGGAACGAACCAGCAAACCTTACAGTTTTACTTCGCTCAGCTATGTACCTTACAGCTGCCTTTCCACCAGAGATGTGTAATAGGATTACTTCATTTTCCTAGGCTCGCTTAGTGCTGTGGAAAAGGGTTAGCGGAACTAAATATTTGTACTTACAAAATAGCGAGAAATGTGTGCGAGAGATCTGTACGAGGAATGTGTGCAAAACGGTGTAGGAACTGGAGCTACTGAGACTATGACGCTAATTGACGCTGACATATCGCAACAGCGTACCGTGGGGTACGGTATGGTGGCGTGAGCTGTTGCTGAAATGCGCACAGTTTTGGTGGAAAATATCACACCATTTCACAGCGCTGCTACACATCCTCGAACCGCCTCGTTTTCTCGTACATCTCTAGTGGAAAGGCAGCCTAACAGCTACCAGCAGCTGACTAGACATGTCACGTACTAGAGATGACACGTAGGCTAAACACTTTGTACTTTAAACTATCGTATTACTACCATAGAGTTCAATTGAAACGCTCAGAGAGAAGTTCCAGTTTCCGTAAATTATAATTTCCACTTTCCAGCTACAAAATACAAATAAAAAACATCATAAATAATTAAAAAATTAAAAAGACAGTCGAGTTTCAATTAAATTATCGCCGGTTAATGACCTGTGGGACAGTTTTCGTGTCGCAGTCAAAGCGGGAAGCCCAAGCGAATACAAACATTGCTAGTAATTAATTTACGTAACAGGCGTGTGTTACTTTATTTTCTTGTATAATTTATTTGAATGGGCCTTTATTCTGGCGCAGTCATTTGTCATTTCTTGTTCTTTTTAATATGAAAATGGAATGAACGAGTTATAGTCGGCTGTCGGTATCAAATACATTATTCGATAATTCAGTTTACGTACACTCGAAGTATAATCCAGAAACAGTGCTAATAAGGGCAATAACATATAAAGAGTCGTAGCATTGGGCATTATTTTAATTGGTTTAATATTAGATATAATTTTAAGTATATTGTAGACATATTGGAAATGAAACTAATTTTTTTGATATAAATCGCATATATTTGTTGTTTTTACACAAACCAACATTTAGGACTCTTTACAGGTCAATCAGCTGTAACCATGAGACATGAGATTTCCGCAAACTAACGCGGGAATTTATTAATCAGTTAATTAGTAATAGTCCTAGCATATTATAAATGGTATTACCTATAAGGTTATATTATTTAAAACTAATATAAAAAAGAACTTTTGACCTATATAACTAAGGCTAAATAAATTGTTTTACTAATAAAATAGAATATAAACAATTTACAATAACTACATTAGGTAGGTAAAAGTTAGATGTTGTGTAAAAACTCTACAATGTTTGTAATCGATTAGTATCATATTTGTAACTACACATTTTATGTTATAAAGCTTTTTTATGCCTTTTAAAAATATGTGATAATGTATGTATTTTTATAGCAAACTTTACGATAGCAAGAACATTAGGAATATAAAACGACCTTTCTAAAGCTACATTGTAATATTTTTGTACATATATATATGTATATATTAATATAGAATGTGTAACTTTATATGGATGGATGGAATATGGATTTTTGGGTTCTCAAAAAGAAACAACCGTTGTTGGACGAACTTGTATTAAAGACTATCGAAAAAAACAATATGGGTTTAAAGTCAACAAAATGCTTGCGTGTTTTATTTCAAAAACTACGCCATCTATTGGCATTTCGGAGTAAGTAGCAATCTTGCATAAAGATTGTTAATCCATTTTGTGTTCTTTCTCCTATTATTAATTCCATTTTTCCCTTTCCTTCTCTACTTATTGTGATTTAAGGCTACTACAGGCCAAGATCGTATCTAGCTCGTCACCCCGTCTCCCTCTGGGCCTTCCACGTGTCCGACTTTCGTGAGATGGTAACCCCTCTGTGGTGGTCTTTACCCACAGCACGCTTGACATGCGGCAGATCAGCCCAGTTTCATTTTAGGCTGGTGGGTTTTTAACCAACGTCAACAATTTGTGTTTTACAAAGTTATTATTACTTTTATTCATTTTATAATTAATGATACAGTTATATATAACGATGTGCACTCAAATGCCATAACGAATTTTCATATTTAAAAAATATACAACTAAAAAACGCAAGAAGCAGTCTACTGCTCTTCTCCTTGTGAAAGAGTTAATCCAGGGAAATACTGCCACCATACGTATTTTTGCCGCTAAGCGTACAATGTGACCCTTACTGCGTTTCGGTTTTATAAAGTAATGGTGCTGGTGAAATTACAGGTACATGGGGGACTTATATCTCAGAGTGACGGTCGTGGCACTGCAACTGCCATGGACAGGAGTGTCGCCTACTAGCAGGCGCAGGACATCATGTTACTTGATATCATAAAAAATGAAGATAACTAAAGTTAAACAAAATATTAGGTAGAGGCTTTCTGCTTCATAATTTTAATTTCTCTATTTAACACAACATTGCTTATTTTTTTCACCGGCATTCCGCTTAAAAAATAAAAATCCAAGGACATAATTCACTGGTAAATTTTACAAACTATCCACTGTTTCAACTTACGTCGTAACACAGAGCCCAAGAGCTTTATGACTAACCAGCGAGGCACAAAACAGTGGGGCGACAAATTTATGTGCCCTCTGATAATTAACACGGAACATTGTGCATGTGCAGATATACAGAAACTCTAGATGTGGTTACAATTTGATGTGATATGTGAGATATTATTATTATCTTTTCAGCTTAATTATTGCATAAGTTACGGTCAGAAATGTCATAAGTAAAATATCATTGTAAGGTCTGCATCAGTCAAGTCAGCTAGATCTGTTGTATCTAAAAGTAAATTCTTGTACACAAAGTTGATATCAGTTTTGTCTATCAGTCCTTTGTAAAGAAGCACAAACTTACAAGCATGAAAAATATTTAAGTTTTTTATTTTAATTAATTTAAATTTAATGGAATGGAAAAGCAATTTTAACAATACACAATGCAACCGTATAAAATTCAGTTATCAGTCATTTAAGTGTTATTAAGGAAAACAAATATTCATTAGTATATTTTGTTCTATCCAGGCAATATCTAGAGCAAAGACAGTAAGTAGCTAATTAACTCAGTGCACCGTACATGTGAGGGCTGCCGTATATATCTTCTGGCTAACAGCGTGCACTTTATGTTTACCTAATACACTAAAGCAGATCAAAGAAAATAAATACAACCGCACCGTTTTCGAAGGTGGATTCACGTCTCCATGTTAAATCTCAAACAGTATAATATGTAAGTACAGGTATTAAACGCAGTGCATTCCATTTTTGGAATGTGGTTTTATATATCTTGTAGCATATTTTATTTCGCTTTATGAAAAACCAGAACAGGCTTCTACATTACCGATGTACAGAACACAGTCCGTAGCATATCTAGTGGAACTTTATTGCAATATAAATTGCTAATTTTGTAGTGCATTGTGCATGTATATTGCCATGATTTCCATAGTGTGTTTTTAGACTATAGCTAACATGTTTTAAAATATAAAATATTTTTTTCACTCTATGCCGTATCCAGTAACGTATAGCACGATAAGTAGAACTTTCTGTTAATGTAAGTAACTAATTAATTATGAGTAGTGTGTAAATATAATTCTGACCAACTAGTTAATGACCAGTATACACATCTGTCTACACTGTTTTATCCAGTAATATATGGCAAATGCAATGATCTATGGCATCACTAAAACAACTTTATGATAATGTAAGTTACGTTACGTAGCTAATTAACCTAAGGCGTTGTCAATGTGAGTAGTACGGTATATATAATTTTGACCAACTTGTTTAAGATTTACGTGTACTTCTATATACACTATCTAGATATCTATGGCAAATCTAGCAGAATTTTATGACAACGTTAGTAACTGATTAACTAAATACATAGTGAATATGAGTAATGTCGTATATATAATGTTGATTTCTAGAAGACTAGCATTACTACTTCTTTGTATGATGTCTTATTCAATAATATATGGTAAATCCAATGACTTATGGACAACTTTTTTAGCCGAATGCACTATACGTGTGTAGTTTTGTAAATGTATTTCGGATATAAAAGACTGACATTACTACTTTTGTGTTGCTGTCTTATCCAGTAATCTATGGCAAATCCAGCATAACTTTATAGTAACGTTAGTAACTAATTAACTCAGTGCACAGTACATATGCGTAGTTTTGTAAATGTATTTCGGACTATCCACCCTCGCTTTGTGGGATATCATCGTGTGCCTTTTGTTTAGTTTAATTTAATAAAGATAATAACTTTTACAGCTTAAATTTGAGTGCTTAGTTTTGTGTTTTAAGGTTCCACAGTAGGGACAACGCTTATCTCTTTGTCAGAATTAAAAGTTAAAGATGTTAGAGGTGGTATATTATACAGTATGTATATGTATGTTATGGCGAGAGACGCTCCGGTAGGGCATTTACGGAACCGTCTTCCATAATTTCGGCGGTTTAGAAATAAAAACGTTACGCAATGGAATAGTAATAAGTTTATTGCGTGTATTTAACTTCAATACAGATAATCCTGTTAACCGACTAGACACGACATTTTCAAAGAAGGTTTCTGATCGAATCTTGTACTTTCCAGGTGGTTACCTCTATAAAAATACAAATAGGTTCTTGGCCATATAAAAACTCTTGCAAAAAGAAAATAATAATTCAAAATCAAAGCATCAGCGACATCTACTTGCACTTCAAAAATCTGTGTAGTGCGTTTGTTTTTTTCCGTGGTTAATCTAGAATCGAATTTTGTTTTTGCTTTGATCTATTTAGATTACGTGTATACATTACTTATACTAAATAAATGTATTTTACACATTATACGTATACATTATAAATGTTTTATTGTTGCATAGTGATTCGACACTAAAACCTATTTACAATAACTGCCTCTGTGGCCGAATGGTTACCACGCCGGACTGCCACTCAGAGGTCCCAGGTTCGGTTCCCGGGCCGAATCCTTTCACAAGGCGCTCTACTGCTACTAAATATACGTCAATGTTCAGCTTGATATTGCCATCTGGACATCCATGTCTGGACATAATGTATTTTTCTTCCACTCTCCCCTATCAACCGTTAATTTTATACTGACACCTTTCTAATCCATGTCATCTTTCCCACAATCCATCCATCTTTTATTTGGCCTTCCTTTTCTCTTATATCCATTCATACATTCATACATTATACACATTCATACCTAGCACTCTTCTCGTCACATGACATTCTTTCCTCCGCATGACATGTCCATACCACGCTAACCTATTACTCCTCATCTTTTCCGTCACTGGCACCACTTTCAAACTTCCCCTAATGTACTCATTCCTTATCTTATCCTTTCTCGTCACTCCACACATCCATCTCAACATTCGCATTTCCGATACATACACAGTCCGTTAATCCTCCCTTTTCATTGCCCAAAATTCTGTTCCATACAACATGACAGATCTAATCACGGTCTTGTAAGTTTTCCTCTTTAGCTTAACGGGCATTCGCCGATCGCAAATAGTGCCTGTGACCTGTCGCCATTTCATCCATCCTGCCCTTATTCTGTTCTTAGCGTCACGGTCTATCTCGCCGTCGTTCTGTATTAACGAAGCGAGGTACCGAAAATCGAAGTATACTATACTTCGAAGTATACTGGTAGGGATATACCATCTAAGGCAATATTGGTAAAACTGGAAGCACCGCCAAAGTCGAGGAAAAGCTGTACGGTTTTTGACCGGCTAATCCTCATCCCGACACTCTCCAGTCTTGGCATTTTGCCAGTCTGCTCTGGACCTCAAGTGCGTCCTCCCCGACAAGTACAATGTCGTCGGCGAACAGCATACACCAAGGTGCCTCATCCTGTATATCCGATGTTAGAGCATCCATAATCAAGAGAAACAGATAGGGGCTTTAAGCCGATCCTTGGTGCAAGCCCACAGCCACATTGAACTTGTCGGTAACGCCGACTTCACACCGGACGTACGTACAAACTCTACTATACATAGCACGGACAAGTTGCAGGTATTTCCCAGGCACTGTCTTCTCTTTCAATGCCCACCACAGAATCTCACGGGGTACTCTATCGTACGCCTTCTCTAGGTCAACGAACACCATGTGCAAGTTCTTGTGCACACGTCTGTATTTTTCACACAATTGGCGAAGTGCGAATATGGCATCCATCGTCCCAGTACCAGGCATAAATCCGAATTGGTTTCGGGTTATCTCACTCTCTCCTCTCATTCGTCTCGCAATCACTTTTATCCAAACTTTCATACTATGCGACATGAGCTTTATTCCCCGATAGTTGTTACAATTTTAAAAACGGGCACCAGCAAACTGTTGCACCATTCATCCGGGATCGCCTCTTCTTGTAACAACTTATTGAAGAATAAGGTCCGCCACTTCCACCCGTCTGCTTTTAAAAACTTCCATACTTCAACTGGCGTACCATCTGGCCCTACAGCTTTCCTATTTTTCATATTATTCACCGCTTCTTTTACTTCATGCTTACTTATACTTAGGTGGAAGACCACCACCCCTATGTTAATCGGTGCATTCTCTAACACTCCACTTCAGACATTTTTTTTACTCATTAATCGACTAAGATATTATTTACATCCAGCGTTCATTTATATGTCTATCCTTCGTCAAAACCTTCCCTTCATTATTTTTTATACATTTGATATCGATAATATCCCTAGCGTTCTTCTCTCTTGCTTTCGACAGTCGGTAGAGGTCTTTCTGTCCGTGCGGCTCTCCAGAGATTGGTAAAGTTTATCCTGGAACTTCGCCCTCGAGACAACTACCGCTTTCTTAGCCTTTCTCTTGCACTCCATATATTCTGTCCTTTTATTATCTTTAGTAGTCACATCCTGGTCATCTACGCTTTTCTATTCCATATATGCATTCTTCTTTTCTTTCAAAACGATTTGTACCTCTTCACTCCACCACCAAGTATCCTTATATATTCTTCCTTTACCTTTCGTTTGTCCAAATACAATCTTTGCCACCATTCTAATACACGAAACTATTTCCTTCCAACATTCGTTCACAGATTTTTCTTCCATGCCATTCATTTCTGTCTTTTTATCAACCACAAGCCTTTGGAATTTCCTCGCTTGCATTTCTTTCTCTATCAAATGCCACTTGATTTTCGGAGGAGGCCTTGGCTTTTTCATAACAGTTTTGACTTGTATTTTAGTCTCCACTACCAGTAGTCGATGTTGAGAGACTAGTGGCTCCCCTGGTATAACCTTACAGTCCTCGACTGTGCTTATTTTGCATCTCCTCAGGAGGAAGTAATCTATTTGAGTGCTGTGATTTCCGCTTCTGTAAGTAATTAAATGTTCGTCTTTCTTTCATGTGCCTATTTAAAAATAATTGAAGTATTATATATATTTCGAGGCGTTGATATTATTTCGGTAGCAAGAAACAAAACAATGCGATTTCAAAATCATACTCAATATTTGTAGCTATTTCTCATGAAGACGATAAAGTTGATAGCAGAAACTTTGAAGCGCGTCCCGCGAAACTGGGACACTTCATATTTCACTCTTATTATTCCTCGACTATAACGTGAATTGTGGCTTGGTTTGATTTTTCACGCTATTTCATGCTAAAGGGGAACATCTTACAGTTTATGTCCTAAAAATGTACGTTTTGCTGCCATTCAATGAAATAATTGCAATCTAAACTTAAATAATTCTATAATTATAAGTACAAAGACCGAAAACTTAGAAAAAAATCCTTCCATCCGGCCGGATTCGAACCGACGTCCACTAGCAAATCGTGCCAGACGCTATGCCAACTAAGCCATGGAACAAACCAGCGAGCGGACCGCACGAATTTTTCTGTGTGCTTGTTGTCGGATCTTTTTGGTTTTTAACTACTTTTTGCCATAGCGCCATCTGTGAGAAAACTATGAAAGTATTTCTTCTTATGGTAATTAAAATTAAGCATTATTTCTTTATTAGCGTATAGAAAAATTCGTGAGGTGCGCTGGTTCGTTCCGTGGCTTAGTTGGCATAGAGTCTGGCACGGTTTGCTAGGAGACGTCGTTTCGGATCGAAGGAATTTTTTCAGTGTTCGATTTTTGTTTTAATAATTATAACAAGTTAGTGGAGTAATTTCACAAAAATAAATTTAATAGCATAGTGATGCAACATTCTGACATTCAATAAAACACTTAATTATTTAATTCTAATTTATTATTTGATATCAGAACTTTTTCGCATAGCGGTTAACTGTAAATATACCGGGTTATTTATAAAATACGAACAACATCGCAGGACTACACTACTAACAACATAAACAATAATTTTTATCCCATTACTTTTAGTAAGACATCAGATTTTGCTTTTGTACATATTAACGGTGATAAATCTGTGCGAAACGCAGGAACGCGGGTGGAAGTCGTCGGGAAGACGCTTGCACAAATGTGCAAGCTCAAAACTTGCTACCTTACTACCAGACTCAGATTTGAAAATTTACAGATAGTACGACAAAAACTTGGTAAATTTGTTAACTTTTATTATCTTAAAAAAAAGTCCTAGAACAAAAGTTACTGTTTATGATGTTAGTAGTATAGTTCTGCAAGGTTGTTAGTATTTTACAAATAATAATAAAACAGATATTATAATAATAGTAACGCGCACACACTCATAGTCCCACACTTGGGAAACCCTGTATCGCGGGTGCCATGGACACACACATTGACAACCACAAATTACACCAAAATTCACGAGAGAAATGAATGTAGGCCACACAAACATTTCTCCGTAACTGTGTATAAATCCCTGTATAAGGTTAAGTTTACGCAATAACGTTCTATATATATTTTACTATCTATAAGTTTCTCTAAATGAACTTCAGAATGAAACTATCCACAATATAAATAAATGCTTTACGATTTATAGTACAGTAAAGACAGTTGATACCATTAATAAATAATTCGATAAATAAATTATCCGAATTATGTTATTGGATAACGCCGTACTACCATTAAATCGCATTATCCTACATCGATCGAACGGATCGCCGGCAGCCATTTTCGTCACTGGCCGGTACTATGAAAAAATTGTAGGTCGTCCAAAATTAAGCGTCACAGATATATATCTTACTATTACCTATAATGTCAAAATTATTCGAAAAGGATCTCTTTAAGAGTATACAAACTCAAATGGCTTCAGTTGATTCCGCTTATCAGTGAAACTGTTGAATCAATCATACAATTCACAAGCAATCACACAAACCGACCTCAAAAGTTCGTGGAATTACTATTTGCTAAGTTTTATTGAAATCTGTTACCGGAAAGTGCGCGAAACCGGATTCATCCCCTAGTTTGCCACCCTTAGAAATGGAATATTTTGTATTATTTGTAACTTTAATGGGACCGCTACCGAGGTACCGTCTTTCCAACAAAAAAGAATCATGATTAAAATTGGTTCACAAATTTTGTAATGCCGGAGATGTCGTAATATAAAAAAAAAAGAAAAATTTGCAGTCCAATTGAGAACCTCCTCCTTTTTTGAAGTATGTTAGCAATTGAGGATATACACTGTGAAAACACGATTCCTAAAAATTTTTACGATAGGAAAATAAAACACAAACTCACCTAGACATTTTCCAAGAAAACCGCTGTTTTCAATTGGTACTTCACAAAATATGATTTTTTTTTTATATCAACTGAACTAAATGGTACTTTTCCATTTGAAAAATGTATACGATATACATTTTTGAAATGGCTTTCATTTCGTTTGTATAAAAATAAATTTCGAGTTCTTTGGTTTTCGCGATTGTTACACATAGGAAATGGAACTATTGTTCCGCATTTAAATCGCGTTTATTTGTTTTTTCAAACAAACCGACGTTTCGGGCCCTTTACAGGCCCCATGGCCGCGGTTGACTGAGGTGGTACAGTCCTCAACCAGTTATGTCTAATATTGATGCAAACCACCCTATTTATTATTATTTATTAATTAAATACCTTATTTTTAATTTTACAAAGAAAACATTCCAATTTACGCTGCATTAAGTTTTACAAATTATTTTATTGAATGAATTTTTCCATGACATGCTCGCAGATAAACCTACACATTCAATGAAGTTTGCAGGTCCTTGCAAAAGAAATCCGTTATCCTTATATTCCTAGTATATCCGTTATATTCCTAAAAATAAATTCTAAAATAAAACCAGTGTCCCTGTCGCTCGACCCAAGCAAAATAAGCCGTATCGACTATTAAGAGACTTAATACTATTGCATAAACTGTCAGTGTGGATTTACGGTACAGTGAAGACAATTATTTTAAAGGTTCAGCATCGTGATTTGAACGTAGAGCCCGTACGATAAAATAATAAAAAAAGTATGACGAAGCTTATGAACATAGACTTCATCGTCAAATGAACATAGTGAGAGTGTAACCGCTCACATGATGCGCTCCTCCTACCGCAAAATGGTGGCTATTTGGTTTCGCAAATGAGAATAGCATTCAGTTTAAATACAAGTTTTTATAAATAAAAAATATTATTTTGCATTGCTAAATAAATACCCTCCATACTACCAACAAAATCATCTCAAATAAAATGCAGTAATACATCGCAAATCCTGCGCTTAAAAAGCACTAATGAGATTTTTGGTGTACTTGGATAAATATGATAATATTCCGTTTGAGTGGTTCTAACGTTTACCATGAAATTACTCCTTAAAGTATAGTTTATAAACATTTATATTCAGGGTAAACTTAAAAAACACTACTTACGGTATGTTTTCAATAAATAAACACCGAAATCACCAGCCCAAGCAATAACACACACGATTGTCGTGACGTATTTTTGAAGTTGTTTATTTTTTTAAATGACAGATCCACGCATTAAAAACCTTATGGTTTGCTAGAGTAGTTACCGAAATAGCAATTAATATTAGTTCTTTTACCTGTTATAACTTCGATATCCGATAAATCGGTATAAAATCAGCACTGGCACCTCTAGGTGTGGTATGCGTCTATGGCTGCACAGTTACCAGACAATACAAATCTTATGCGTAGACTACAAAGAACTAAACATTTTGAGTTATAGTAATTACAGTATAGTGGCCGAACGGTTACCATGCTGGGCTGCCACGCAAGAGATCCCGGGTTCGATTCCCGTGCCGGGAGAAAAATTTGTATGGCCTACATTTATTTATCTCGTGAGTTTGGGTATAATTTGTGGTTGTCTATGTGTGTGTTCATAGCAGCTGCGATACAGGATTTCCCTAGTGCGGGGCTATGTGTGTGCGCGTTAAAAAATAAGAAAAAATTTTGTGAATTAAGCAAAATTACTAATGCCAATGTAAGGGCGCCTTCAAATTAGACGTATATAGAAACGCTGCACGCCGTTGTAGCGCCACACATACAATACGTAGTCTGTAAAAGAGGCGCGCGTAACGCGACTATGGGGCTACAGCTGCGTTTCTAATTATTGTATGAAAATTAATAGTATCACGATTACTGCGCCACTGTAGCACTTCTGTAAGCGTCTAATTTGAAGGCGCCCTTAATTAGATTATGAACACATGAACAAAGTGTCTAATATTAAAAGACTTTTTGTCGATGAATTTTTTTTTATATACAAGTTACTTTTATTTTATGAAATTGTGTTAAATTAAAATGGTTTATTAATGTTGGAAATAAAGTTAACTAAGACTTTGCTTTGTAAAGAATAAAAATAAAATTACGAGAATACTGAAGAAAATTTGACAAGAAACTGAAACGCCGAAGTGTAGTACACTTGACTAAGTAATATTGTAACAGTAATTCGACGTTTTTGTTATTGGACAATAATAAGGATAATATTGTACTGTAGTACAAAATGCCTTGATTAAAACTTTTACGATTTTCACATAATTATTTGATTTTGAAATATCGAGACTAATTCGTGTACGAATACATACTTCCAATGGACACTACGCCAATTTAATCTTTTGACCTGTTCTGTTTTTATTTTGTTTATTTATGTTTTCACAAAATTAGTCTTCTTTGTTTCTTTTTTTTCGAATTTTGTTTTTTGTTTTTTGTTTCTTTATTTATTCTTCACAAAATTCGAGGAGCATAATCAGTACATAAATATGACTATTTACATAAGTTTTTTTTTTAAATTACACATAAACAACTTAAAACTAATATGGACAAAGGCGGCCTTATGGCAAAGAGCGATCACTTCCAACCTTTGAGTTAGAGGAAAGCTAATCGGAGCGGGAGACGTAGTGAGCCAATTTTACAAATAAAAAAATAAAAATTAATTGTGTAAATTAAAAAAAAATCCAAAATAAATAAATGAAATAAAAACATGATCAAATATTTAATAAATAACGATATATTATACCTACATAAACATACATATATATATAAATATACCTAAATAAACTTATACTTACTAATAAATATACACACGTAGCAGACTAGAACCGTGTTAGAAGATATTTACGCAATCCGGTTTTGAAAATAGGTAGCGACTTAAAACGCCGGATTTCAAATGGGAGATCGTTCCACAATTTTGCAGCCTTAATCGTAAAGGAATCTTCGTAATACTCAGAGCGAGTGAAAGGAGACTTCAATAGGTTATCCATTTTAGACCTTAGTTCACGGTTGTGACCATCCCCGAGGAAGCGAAAACGATCGTTAAGGTATGGGGTATGGCGGAATATGAGCGTTGTAAAAAACATTATAGACAAAGCTGAGAACGTGCACCTCACGGCGCAACTTGATAGGGAGTCACTGAAGCCTTCTCCTAAATTCGGACACATGATCGAACTTACGCAATCCGTATATGAATCTGATGCAAAGATTCTGTAGACGCTGGAGTTTGCTTAACAGATCCTCATTGTGTTCAAATAACAGACATCAGCGAAGTCAAGAATAGATAAGAGCAACAATTGCGCAAGTTCAACCTTGGTCCTCGCAGGAAGCAGATTTTTCCAACGCCGCAATAAACCAGAGGCAGCAAACACCCTCCTACTTACCTCAGCAATATGTGGCGACTAAGACAGAGTGGAGTCAAAAAGAACGCCAAGATTTTTAACAACATTACTGCAAGGCAGAGGGAAAGAGTTGAAGAGGAGCGAGGGAATAGTGGCATTATTTAATTTGGCGATTTGCTTCGAGCCTCCAATGACGATGGCCTGCGACTTGTTAGGAAGGCCATGAGTTCGACTCCAATCGTATATAGTTGCGAAATCGTCATTAAGTTCGACGATTAAATTGTACACGTCATACACAGGAAACTGAGAATAAATGTGAAGGTCATCGGCATACAAGTGATACTGACAAGAAAGTAAGGGAGTAAGGGAGTTTATAAAGATGGAAAAAAGAAGAGGAGAGAGATACCCGCCCTGAGGCACACCTGCAGTAACGTCACAGAAGCTAGAATGCTTATTGTCGACACGAACATATTGCCGACGCCCAACGAGATAGTGACGAAACCACTCCACTACCAAATCTGGCACAAGGACAGATTTCAGCATTGCTAACTGGATATCAAAGTCAACAGTATTGAACGCGTTGCTAAAATCTAAAAGAACTAATACTGTTAGATGTGGATTCGACATACCTTGGTTAAGGCAGTAACAGTGCTATGCCCCGAGCGGAAGCCTGATTGGAAAGGAATAAGGATATTGTATAGAATACCTGTCTGAACAATAAGTTTCAGACTCCTACTTCCAATCCTGAAACATATATAACTTTAAGCTAAAACATGGGCAAGTAGTGTCGCTTACCACCAGGCGCAAGGCTTGTTCGTCCCGTTATTTAGTACGAAAAAGGTTATTTTAGATGCACTACTTACACTTTACTATGTATGTTATCTCAATGTATAACTTTACACATAGTTGTTATATTTCTGCTTACAAATAACTTAATTCCTCTCGTTGGTCCTGACTGAAAACCAGCGCCTTAGGAAACGTTGGCATAATTATGCTGAGTCAGCGCCCTTTTACTACTATGACACTAATGTTATGTTTTTTCTTATATGTTTCATCTGTATTATGTTTTTTCTTATGTGTTACATCAGTGAATATATATAAGTGGCATTTCCTGAGTTGGCTTAATAGACGCAAGACCCAATTGAATGTCTTAATATCGATAAGTTATGCAACGAAGAATCACTTACCGATGTTATGAAATAAAACGATTACGTCTGTGGAGTTGGTTCCTTTTCCAACAGAATCCTTACAACAATAATGTAAATGGTATTGAATGACGTATAAATTATAATATATATACATAGTACGTCATAATTATAATATATAGTACGTCAGTATCTCAAGTCTCTTTCGCAATTCCAACGAAGTTTTAAAATACTTTTACCAACACGAGTACAAGTTGAAATACTGCAACCCGCGCTCCTAACGTACCATTATCAGATCAACGATCAGCTTTGTGCTTTATTTGACTGAACCCAGCCCATTGAATTTTTATGCTATCCAAAATTATTGTACTATTAAGAGCTTTCCTTTTTAGCAAAGGTGAAAACATACTTTTTTTCTTTTCTTTCTCTCTTCGAGATTATCAATTCGGCTGTATTTTTTTTGTGTGTTACGCAATTACTGCGACTTTTCTAACCCGATTTCGTTGATTATTAAAATACTATTAATTATGACGAATTATTTAAGAATAAAGTAACTAACTTAGCACATAAATTTATATGGAGATATGCCTGTTTCAATATTAGAGAGAACCTGCTATTTTGATTCTAATTCTGATTTTGATTTTTAACTGAAACCCCATGGTAATTAAATTCACATTTGTCCCAAAACATGAAAATTGATTCAGATGTTGCAAAATCGATTTAACGACATGCTGCGTCGCCCGCTGCTCCGTCAGTCGCTATTGGGCACTTGTCAACGTCGCATCTTTGTCAAATTTTCTCCGACGGTTCTTATTTTTAACCGACTTCAAAAAAAGGAGGAAGTTATCAATTCGACTATATTTTTTGTATGTATGTTACACAATAGCTCCGCATATATAGCATTTTCAAACCAATTTTGATGATTCTTTTATTTTGGAAAGACGGTATCACGATAGTAGTCATATTTCTATTTCAATTTAATATTCTACCTCTAAAGGTGGCAAACTAGGGGGTGAATCCTGTTTCGCGCACTTTCCGGTAACTGATTTCAATAAGACGTGGCAAATAAATACAATTCCACGAACCTTTGAGATTATATTCACATTAATTTTAAGCGCGTAGATTGTGGGACACGAGTGGCGGATCCCCACACCTCACCTCCTAAAATCTAGTCTCGCATTTAAATACCACGCCTTAATACGTTGTGAGGTATCGTTAAGAAAATGTTTCCAATGCTCATGTAACCAAATTTGTTACAACATCGATTCAAAAGAACATAACGCTTCAAGCCTTCGTAATACAAACTTCCAACAATTATAAGGTTTCACTTAATTAATTTTACGAGTATTATATTTAAATCAGTATCTCTAAAATGTTAAACCAGAGATCATTTTCGAAGTTAGATACTTAGTTAAATAAATTAGCTATATATAATACAGCTACGATTTTAGAATAATTAATTGATACTATCACTTCACATTCACACTTACAGCCCTGTGCTAGGGCCTATGTCGCCGTTGTCATGGACATACACATACATACATACATAGACAACCATAAATTACACCCAAACTCACAAGAGAAATAAATGTAGACTATTCAAACGTTTTCTGTTCGGTCATTGTATTAACAATTATAACTAACTAGTGGAGTAATTTTACAAAATTAATTGTGTATAGAATCGAATATAATAGAAAAGAATAGAATAGAATATAATAGAATAGAAAAATCATTTATTCGACGAAGGCAATTTGAACCTTGAAGAAAAAAGAAGAGAGAAATACAGAGTAAAAAATGATGCTTAACAAAAAAAAAACCAATCATTGTATGCTACTCTGCATGCCCCGCCGAATACCTATTCGGTGGTGACCTCACCACCTCAGCATATGCGGACAAACATCATTAACAAAGTTAAAAATTAAAACAGAATTTCTCATTGCCACATCCAATTGGTGACCCGGCTATATCTACGTAATAAGATATTCACGGGCACTCTAAATGCATTTATTGCTCCATGAAAAGTTTTCTCAAGGTAGATAAGTGATTTAAAAGATATATCTTACATGTATATACAGTCGATTTCGTAAGATACGCCGTTTAACCATCTATTTGGTTCTGGGTAAATCAGTGTTAAGAAAGACGTTAAACAAACTTCACCTTTAACCTGTGAGTCGTAAAATTATTTTTTTAGTTCCTTATTGCGTAAGTGAATAACGTTTTCAGATATTTAATTACATTATATAAATACGAATTTCAACCAAAACGCTGGAATATCTTTATACTTTTCTGTCGAATGCGCTAGAAGGTTCTCAGAACCAAAAAGTCAGCTAGGAGGTTAGGGGTCTTACTATGAATTCTTATCACAATTCAGTGAACGATTTTATAATATATAATAAATCGTCGTGAGACAGCGCTGCATGAAGCGTATATCATCATCCCGCTTTTTTGTTATTACGGACCAATATTAAACTGTAATAAGAGTTAACTTTAAAGCCTTAGGTATTTTAAGGGCATCGACTGTACTTCCTTTTTAAAAATTTAAAAACGCAGCAAATATGAATACTGTAAAATGATAATTTTTATAGCCCAAAACACAACGTTGTTCAGAAAACAAATGAAAGAGAGAGCGACGGCAGTTGGACATAAAAACACATTTGATGGCCAGTATTGTATTCTAACACATCCTCATAACATGAGCATCATCAGTCCAGTTGGTACAGCCAAGTTACTTGATAAAAATATCACATACCATTAGATCAGGGCCCCAGTTATGCTAATTTTGTCATTGTAATTCCATTGAGTTCATTGAGATCATTCATATATATCATATTTTGGATTATGACAGATAGATAGATATATACCTATTGCTCATACACAAGACCAAGAAAAGTAAATAAAAAACTGAAAACTAATGTGGGCAAAGGCGGCCTTGTCGCTAAGAACCATCACTTTCAGATAACATTTGAGGTAGAGGAAAGCTAATCAGAGCGGAAGGCGTAGTGTGCCAACGGCAAAATTTGAAATGTATAAAAAAAAATTATAATCAAGTAATAAATTACGATATAGTATACCTACATATACATTTGTGTATATAGATTTACATAAATAAGCTTATACTTACTAATAAGTAAAACTCCTTGTGAAAGAGTTTGTCCACTTTATCTATTTCTGCCGCGAAGCAGTAACGTGAGCATTACTGGGTTCCGATTTGGAAGTGTAAGGGTGGTGGTTAAATTACAGGCACATGGGACTTGTCAACTTATGTCTCAGAGTGACGGGCGCAGTACGAGTGCCCCTTTGATCTTTGCGATTTAAAGCTCTGAGTGGCACTGTAATTATTATGGACAGGTGAGTAGCTTTCCATCAGGTGCACGACTTGTTGATCCCAATTACAGAATTGCACCAGCACCTATACCCTTCAAAACCGAAACGCAGTAATGCTGACATTACTGTTTGGCGGCAGACTTAAGTAAGGTGGCAGTACTACCCTGAACAAACTCTTTCACAAGGAAAGAAGTTTGTTTCTTTCTCTACTTATGCTAACATCTCGATAATTCTGAAGAGTTTAGCGCTAGTTTTTTTATTGACACAAATCACATTCGTTTGATCCAATATCTACTTAGAAAGTGTACTCATCATGACAACTTTCAGTACAAGTTTTATATTGAATACAATCTTCTGTTATAGGTTACCTATAAGTTTTTCTTCGTGCAATAATTTCGTTTATATATCTGATAGAAAAACCGTAGTGGCCTAATGGTGTAGTAGGCTCGGTACCCTCACTTAGGCTTTGTACGAAGTGCTATACTATAGTGGATACCTAAGTGAGAGCATCGGCTGTACCTCTATTATAAGACAAGTATGGTAACTCCATACAAATGTAGCAGCGTGGCTTGTATGTGTGCGCGCCCACCGCGCGCTGTGTACGGACGCACACATTCACATGATCTCGCGTTGCTGGTCGTCCCCAACACGCCTTTCATTATTATACTAATTGTTTGATCTACCGCTTCTCAAGCCTCTGGACTTAAATCTCTGATTTTTTTTGAAATTTATGTGTGAAATTTAATTTGAAATTTTCTATTTTCGGTGAAGGAAAACATCGTGACGAAACCTATATGCAATGCAATTTTTTTTTTAATAACGTACACACTCAACATAGCCCCGCACTAGGGAAACCCGGTGTAGCGGGTGCCATGGACACACACATAGACAACCACAAGTTACACCCAAACTCACGAGAGAAATAAATGTAGACCATACAAATATTTCTCCCAGTCCGGGAATCGAACATGAGACCTCTTCGTGGCAGTCCGGCATGGTAACCGTTCGGCCACAGAGGCAGTCAAATGACATATGTGGAGTTCCCAATCCGCAATAGCTCGCTGTACTATCTATGTTCTAATTCAGTGCCCACACTGAATTCCTACTTAGATATCTCATACAACGTGATACAATTTACTAAGTGCAATGCCATCAATATACATTTAAAGCTCGTACAATTGAGGCTGTGCTAATGAGTCCATTGTCGTCGTTTTTAACGTCCAATTAGTGCGACATTTCGGATGTGGTCGATTGCGATCGGCAAAGTACAACGTTTCGTACAGGTTTCGTTAGCGATTCTAGAATGGGAATAAAATTGTAGTTACTAATGATCTGTAGAAGTTGGAATGTACAGATAAAGCATATTAGTTCCATTCACAAGGATAGACCCAAATCATTACCGTCGGGTCAGATTGCATAGATAAAGATCCCAATTACCCATACCTACCTTACCTGGTGGTAAGCGATACACCTGGCCATAGTAATTGCAGTGCCACTCAGAGATTTAACTTGCAAACATGTAAGGGACAATGCCACTGTGTTCGTCAACCTGCGACATAAGTTAACAAGTCCCATGTGCCTGTGATTGCAACAGCACGCGTACCCTTCAAAGCATAGTAGTGCTCACGCAACACCAAGGGCGTGTCAGAAATATGTAAGGTGGCAGTACTTCCTGGACAAACTTTTTCACAAGGAGCATTAGAGGTTTTTAAGAACTTTCCGATTAAGTTACAAAAATTAATATTCTAAATTGATTTAACCGGAGATAGAACCCGGTACTTTCGAGTATCTTAGGTACCCAGAACTCTTAACAGCTGCACCAATGAGGTCGTCTAATAAAGCAACATAATTTTTAAAAAGGAATAAAGCACAAACCGAAAATTTTTAAAATCCACCAACTAGTATTTAACCGCCCCTTAAATTATCTGAAATAATAACTTAAAAAAGCTCAAGTATCTAATTATGTTTGCTACGTTTAATTGTTCTACACATGTCATGTTAGATACATGATTAATTAAAGTTTTAACAACGAGTGTGAACCGATACTCAAATACAATCACAAACTTATGTTTGTCAACAAATAATGTTTATAAAATTTTGGACTTGGATCTTAACTCTTGGTAGTCTGTAGCGATGTGACGAGTTGTATTGTCTTCAACTCGACTTACTCGAGTTCACGCGATTGCTGTCTCGAGTTGCTATTCGCGATGCCTCGATTTCTAGTAGCTCGTAGCGAGAGCGATGCGGCGTATATTCAATATAATGGTTACCCTACTACCACGCAGAGATCCCGTGTTCGATTCCCAGGCCGAGAGAATTAATTGTATGACCTACATTTATTTTTCTCGTGAGTTTGGGTGTAATTTGTGGTTGTCTATGTGTGTATCCATGGCACCGGCGATACAGGGTTTCCCTAATACAGGGCTATGAGTATGTGCACGTTATTATTTTCATTCACAATATAAAATTCAAACTTCATAGATCGAGAGTACCTGCAGGAGCTGAATGGATCACTACCACGGATTGTAGTCATCCATTTTCTTCATCAATATATAGTTTTTGTTTCACTTTAGTTTTAACCCTTGCGAATGGCAAATTTTGTAAATCAACCGGAATCTTATTATAGAAACGTAAAACGACTTTGTGAAGGCGACTATCAAGAACAACAAGTTTCTTTTTTTTCCTCGTTATGTCTGTCATTATTTATCATAAAAAAATTACTATACTTCTTTCTTAACATATATTACAGTTTCATAAATATACTGTGACGCTAGTACAATAAGCTCAATTTCTTTAAACTTATCTCTCATATACAAGCTAGTTATGGATATAAATATGTCGCGTCTGCGTCAATGTAGTTTCACATTTTTTGTTCTGTGTATTATTTATTTGTATAATGATATATATTTAAAATATTTTAAATTAGATTATCTTGTTTTTAATAGTTACTTTTTTAAAATAATATTTAATTAATTGTAGCTATTTGTATAATTTCAGTTATTTTTTAATTTCATTGAATCAACTTGTTTATTTTTTTTCTGTCGTGTCCACATTTGCATGCTGTGGCAATTTCCACTTAAAGAGAATTCGATACAAGTCTCTGTGTCACTGTTTCAACTTTATTATATTTAATTTATGTCTTATTGGTTGTCCTAAAAATGAATAAATAAATAAATAAAGCCAGTGGTCTTCCTAACATGGAAAGCATAATGAAAAGAATAAGCCAGTTAAAATGTAACAATACTTTAATGTCGCGTGTGCGGACGGTCTAAATCATTTCGTTTGCGACCTTGCGATAAAATCTCGGGTTGATCTATGTGCGGTCTCTGACCTAGAGATCTGTGACCCACAATCTGTTGTTCCTATTTTATAATTAATTTATGATCGATATTGTTTTTATTCTATATCCATTTGTCGGCCACCATTCGGTTATCGCCTTTCTCTACCTGTGTTCACCACGCCTCGCAACATGGCAAGAAATGGGTACAGAAACGTGAGACATCCTGTAGCGAAATTTGTGTTTTTATAATATCAAGTGGTGGGACGAACAAGTTGTGCGCCTGATGGTAAGCTACACGCCTGTCCATAACACTTGCAGTGCCACTCAGAGATTTAAATCGGAAAGATCTTAGGGGCACTGCCACTGTGCCCATCACCCTGTGACGTAACTTGACAAGAAAATAATTTTAGGTAGGGTTAGAAATAGACCAAGATTTTAATCAGAAAATGCATATTAATTATGTTTGTACTAAGTTAAGACATATTATTAGTCAATTTTATCAAATAGTCAGAATATTGAATAAGCGGACGTTGCTTGTGGTGTACTATGCTCTGGCTGACTCGTTGATTAGCTATGGTTTTAGTATACTTGGTCGTACTTATAATATCTATATCCAAGATATTAAAAAAATTCAGTTAAAATTAATAAAATTTTAATTAATTTTTTATTGAATTGATATTCAATTATTTTTTGTGAAATTACTCCACTAGTTTGTTATAATTATTAATACAAAGACCGAACACTCAGAAAAAATTCCTTCGACCGGATCGAAGGAATTTTTTCTGAGTGTTTTTACTGAGTGTTCGGTCTTTGTATTAATAATTATAATAAAATGTTATTCTAGATAAAAAGACCAAGAAAAAATATAAAGAGGATTATGAAAAATTATTTAAAATATGTAAAATGTTGCCAGTTGATAAATAAGTAAAATTTGCGATAGCCATTGAAAATTATTATAAGAGTGAGGATAAATTATTGATATATAACAGGTATAATACGAAAATAGTTAGAGAAAGGAAATTAAATAAATGTAAAGTTAATAAAAATCATGGAAAAATAACTTATAAATATGTTATACCAAAAATATACAATAAAACAGACTGGCTCTGAGAAAGTACGAAGGTTAGTAAAAAAGTGTTGAAAAAGAAATTAAAAAAATTATTTCTAAGTGATGTAATGTTTTAGTGAAATAAATATTATTAGAGATTGATTAAAGATAGTATTATTTAGCAAAGACAGTTTTACTTTAGAAAATTAGCTATCATGTAAAGTAACGTAATTAATAAAGAATTAACTACTTATGTAAACGAGCATTGTCTTGCCAACATCCTGATTTGGCAAGGTCTTTAGAATAAGTATAAATTGTATATCTGTGGAGAAATAAATAAATAAATCTCATGCGCCTGTAATTTCACTAGCACCCTTACCCTTCAAGATCGAAACACAGTAATGCTGACATTCCTGCTTGGTGACAGAAATAGGTAAGTGGCAGTACTTCCTTGGAGCTCTCACATGGAGCTCTACTGCTACTAAAACTGCAAAAAATGGAATGGCTATGAAAAATGGGCCTGAGATGAGTGGACGACATTGTCAAAGTTACGGTGAGATTACCACAAGGTCGTGGTGAATGGCACAAACTACGGGAGGCCTATACCCAGCAGTAGGTGAGCTCGAGCTGTGGGTGAGCTCGAGCGGTGGGTGATGGATGATGATTGTTTTTATTAGAAAGCACAAGACACAGAAATGTGTAATAACGTGAAGTAGGCCCATACTTATAGAGAGATCCATAATTTTAACTTCTTATCGTTTGAAAAACCGCTGTCTAGAACGAAAGACAGTGATGAGGCATCTGGGTGTCATCCATGACTCATATTGATGATGTTATCTCCAAGGATACTCAGTCTCTTGGATTTGTAATGAGTAACTCAGTCTGTTTCTCAAGGTCAACTTTACGAATATTATATTGTGCATATGTTCGTAGTAAGTTGGAATATGCTTCCCAAATCTAGAGTCCGAGATACCAGGTCTATATAGACAGAATTGAACGAGTCCAAAATAAGTTTATTAAATTCTTATGCTATAAAATGAGTAAGTTCTATAATTCATGCGACTACCCACGTCTTTGTAAGGATCTAAATCTGAATCTGAACCTCTAAATATTGGCCGAAAAATCTTAGAACATAAATTATAAACATTGTAAATGATAATGTTGACTGTTTTGACTTATTAAGTGATATTTCGTTTATTGTACCTACTCGTTCTATTAGACACTATCACCTATTGCAGTTCCCTTAGCGAGGACTAAATATAAACAAAACAGTTTTCTATCTAGTGTTGAGCAATCATGACCTGGAAATTGATATATTCAATTGTTGATGATTGTAATGTTGATGCGCTAAAGCGTTAACTCAAGGACATCCTATTTCACTAATTTTATTGAATAATTTGTGATTAGCGCACGTATCGGGTTGTTATATTTATGTAAATGCATGTTGTTAAGAAATACTGTTTATTGTTCGTTTGTTTAAAGTTCGGATATGATTTGTCTGAAGCTATAGGTGGCAACCTGTAACTGGTTTTATGTTTATGTTCCTGATTTTATTAAATGTAAGAAGCTGTTGGTTATCCATGAATTAATGAATGAATAAACTTTATTTTTTTATGCAAGTAATGAATCAATGGATTTAAAAATGTTATAAATTAATGAAAATGTAAGACAATGATGAAAATGAATTTTTATTATTATTCGTTTGGAGCGATTCAATGGGCCCATCTAAATACAACATAATAATACAACTAAATACGATAACTCTGCTGTAAGTACCTACTTAAAAAGTTGGGAAGTTTACAGACGAGACGGTCCTGGTTGCAAACTTGATGCCGCAATATCGCTATAACTTAACGAATATAAATATAACTTTTTTTAAAAACTGGCCTCAAAAGTTTCGGGAATAAAAGTGTGCCAAGTTTTATTGAAATCGGTTAACAGAAAGTGGGAGAAATCCAAAACACCGGATTCATCCCCCAATTTACCGCCCTTAGAGGCGGAATATTTTCTTCAAATTTGAATGGGACCACTACTGAGGTACCCCCTTTACCTTTACAACACAAAAGAATCATCGAAATCTTAATGTAAAAAATATCGGAGTAATAGCGAAGCATACACAGGACAAAAACACTGTCGAATTGAGAACCTTTTTCTTTTTTTAAAATCGTTTAAAAAATATGTATTCAAGGATAATACTTGGTGTCAACTGTCATGAGTGAACAATTGCGCTCTTGAACATATTAGTGAATTACAGTGAAAAATTATGAACTTTACACCTCAATTATCTTGTGCGAATGTTATCTCGTTGTAGATCAAAAGAAAAGTGCATTCATCAGCTTCACTAAGCACGCGAGTGACATCTCGACATTGTTCTAGCTACCGTCAAACTTCGCTTAAAAAGTTAACGTCATACTGGTCATCATTTTTTTTATCATAGTTTTTAACGGCTTTGGCGTCAGGCCAAGATGGGCTCTGACAGTTGCGGTTGCCATGAATAAAAGATGAGTTCCCCTAAAAATCCCAATTGAAAAACACAAATATCAAATTAAATTAACCTGAAAACCAGGGTAAAGCACTGACCCAACAAACGTTTCATAAGGGCCTGTTCATAAACAAACCACGGTCTCAGTCTCTTAGTAAAAATTTGTAGCACAGCATAAAATTGGTATAGAGCCCAGTACCAGTACTCCTGAACAACAAAACTCCAATGAGCCATGGATTGAAATAAACAAAAGAAAGCGCTCCAGGCAGAGTCCCGACAACATAAGTGATCATACGCAAAAGCAAACCAAACTTAGCCCTTACTGGCTCAGTCAACCAATACAAACTTCAAACAGATTCGATCACCTGAATGTGGAGGATAATGCAGAGAAGAGTGGACAGGACAAGGAGAAGATAACCAAGCGACCACCTACATTCGTAGACAAAGTCTAGAACATACCGCCCCTACCACAATTGCTTGAAGTACATGAGGCAGGAAATTATGAAATAAGGGTCGTAAAAGACAATAGAATAAGAATACAAACCACAACACCTAATACTTTTAAAGAAATCGCAAAGCAATTGGAATCGATAGAAACGGAATTCTATACATACAAACCTAAGCAGGAGCGCTCTTTTAAAGTAGTAATAAAAAACATTCATCCATCTACAGATATTGAAGATATCCGCTTAGCACTGAAAGACATAGAACACGATGCCAGAAATATATGGAACATCCATACGCAACATACCCGAATGTGAAAATTGCCATCAATACGGACACACAAAATCTTATTGTCATCGCATTCCAAAATGTATCAAATGCGCTGGCAATCATGCATTTAATAACTGTGCTCAGTAAAATGTGTTTTATGTAATGGAAATCATCCAGCAAATTACAAAGGCTGCAGTGTATACAAAGAGTTACAAAAACAGAAATACCCCCCACTTTGACAAAAGAAAATCGAACACTAGTCCAATCCAAAAAATGTAAACGAGGATGTTACAGTAACTAACACCAACAATCAATACTATATAAGAACCTATGCCGACACCCTGAAAAGTAGCCAAAAGGATACACCACACACAAATACCACAAATATCTCTCAACCCTCACACCAATCTAATGATATGAATCAATTACTAGAAATGTTTAAACAAATAATGAACCAGATGTATGTGATGACAAGCCTACTAACAAATTTAATGACTGTAATGACAAAATAGGTGATCACTTCAAGTTGATGCTCTGGAATGCCAATGGCTTATCAAAACATTTCTTAGAAGTAAAAAGCTTTCTTGAAATAAATAACGTTGACATAATGATGGTGTCTGAAACTCATTTCACCAACAAAACATTCTTTAACAAGTCAAAATATAGGACATAACACACAATGCACCCAGATGGTACAGCACATGGTGGCTCGGCAATAATATTCAAAGAAAGAATTAAACATTACGTTGTCGACTATTACTGCACTGAGCATATACAAGCCACAAACATAGTAGTTCAGGATTTCAAAGGCCCACTGTTACTTTGTGCGTTGTATATCCCGCCAAAATATAACATGCCAGGAATATACAGCTAAACAACACTAAACACACCGAATAGGGGTCGTGACTTACTACCTAAAAGGGATGCGAAATGCTGACTTGTATTAGAAACTTACAGCTTACAGTAACATCAACTGGAGAATCATATTAGCCTTCAGATGTTTAAAAATGAGCTGATCTTGTGGACTTTTTCATTAGCAGAGGACTGCCCAGTAATTCTATAAATTGCTACTCTTGCTTTGATTTGACCTCGGACCATTCATTAATAATAGCCCACGTAAGTCACAAAGTCGAAGGGACCAGTCAGTTATGTAGACTACATACTAAAATTACTGATTGGGCACATTTTCGAAGTCTTGTTGTGGAATCACTGGATTGTGAAATTCCACTCAAATCAACTGATCATAACACAGAAGCCGTGGAAAGTTTTAGCCAGGTCATACAAAAAGCCACCTGGGCTGCCACCTCACAACAACCAGTTGGTAATGGCACTTACTATTATCCAAAATCTATCTTAGAGCCGGTCAAATTAAAACATCAAACCAGGAAGTTGACTAACCAAATTCCCTGAACACAAAACTAAACTTAATAAAATAGCAAGTACACTGAAAGAGACTCTTGAAACGTTCAGAAATAAAATCATGGGGAACTATCTTACAAACTTAGACGCAACACCAGATGCGGACTTTTCAGTTTGGAAGCCGACTAATAAACTTAAAAGACCAATAATTCATCAATGTCCCATTAAGAGACCGCAGAAGTGACCGCTGTCGAAGTGATCCCGGAACACCAATTTGGGTTTAGAAAATCTCATGGTACAATTGAACAGGTGCATAGGCTGGCAGAAAAGATTCACTATGCTTTCGAACACAAGCTATATTGCTCTCCTGCTTTCTTGGACATATCACAGGTCTTTGACCGTGTATGGCATGACGGACTACTGTACAAAATACGTAAAAATTTACCCATAAACTACTATCTATTTATAAAATCCTACCTTAGGGAAAGACATTTTTACGTTAAGTACAGTAATAGTATAACAAATTTCTATAACATAAATGCAGGCGTGTCACAGGGAAGCGTAATGGGAGCGATGCTCTACCTTATTTACACTTTAGATTTGCCAAACACTCATGAAGTAGTAACGGGAAGTTTCGTTGACGCCACTGCGGTTTTTACCGCAGGCGCATCAGCATTGCTTCAACAAAGTCTGAATAATATATCCCAATGGCTAAAAGATTGGCGAATAAAAGCAAACGAAACTAAATCTGTTCATGTTACTTTCACTTTGAGACCTGATACATGCCATGAAGTAGAGCTAAATCAGACAAAAATTCCTCAGTCCAAATGAAGTCCGGTGCCTGGGAGTTTATTTGGACCGGCGGCTTACTTGGAAAAAGCATATGTCCACAAAACGAAAAGCTCTTGATCAACAGCTAAGGAAATTGTACTGGCTCATAGGAAGTAACTCACAACTTACAATGGACAATAAACTTTTACTGTACAAGTGTATTCTTAAACCAATTTGAACTTACGGCTGGCAGTTATTTGCACAGCATCCACATCCAATATCGAGATACTGCAAAGATTTCAATAAAAAAAGCTACGTATAATCACTGGAGCACCATGGTACATGACAAATTAACGCCTTCATCATGACTTGGCAACTAAAACTGTAAAAGAGAAGATAAAGCACTCGCTGCTTGCCTATTCTAAACGCTTACAAAGACATCCTAACCTACTTCCAAAAAATTAATGACAAAACAGTCTAACCAAACATTTCAAAGAATAAAGATACAAGCTCCCCGAGATCTTTATCTAAGTGAAAATGATACACAATGAGATGCACATGTCAGTGGACAATGTACCATACACGCCTTAGACCAAATGTTTAACTCCCAGCTAAATATCGACAAGACAGCTTGCAAGGACAAGAAGATAATAAAAAAAAGGATAATACAATACAATATAAAAGGAACAAATGGAAATTAGGCTTGATTCATATCGCCGTGATGCAACGCAACGCGATGCGGCGTTACATTAAAACGAGCAATGCAACTTTAACTTTATAATCTACAAAATAAGGCAACATTTCATTAAACAAACTGCTGCAGCGAGCTGCGGTAGGTGCACTTTATAAAATGCAATATACTAAAGAACATATTTATATATCTCTACTAAATAAAGTATACATTTCATCAAACAACAAATAACAAGTCGCCGACGGTAGGTAACGGTTGGCGACTTCGTGCTGCACTGCGCGGCGCCGCGCGAAGTCGCCAACGGTCGGCGACTTGTAGGCTAATACAATACAAAGTGTAACTTAACTTCTCAACAATAAAGTAATCTTTGAAAGGCATACAGCGCAGTAGATGCAATACAATATAGAATTTCATATCTAATGAATAAAAAATACATTTCTTCGAACAACATAAATTAAGTCGCCGACGTTAGGCGACGATTGGCGACCGTAGGCGACTTCGCGCGGCGCAGCGTTCCGTTGCCAGCTTGTGCCGCCAAAGGCAATGCAAAATGTCACTTAGCGTCTCAACAACGAGGTATAATTCTTTGAAAAGCAGGTATCAGCTGATCGACGCCGGTATGCGTAGAGGAAACTTTGCAAATAGCAATGGAAAATAGAACTTCTCATCTAATAAATAAAGTAAATATTTCTTCTCACGGGAATCTGCTATACGAATGGGTGGTCGTGTTTATGCAATTTATAGATGCCATTGATCGAG
>NW_020653383.1:5826618-5908508 GCF_003589595.1 Hyposmocoma kahamanoa
ATGCAAATATACATATATTTATAAATAAATAATAAAACCAATACATATATATGAATATCGTAAACTACTATATATTCTTATACTTACAAATATAAACATTTCTAAAACGTCTAAAAATATTAGGTTTACTTCGGAAGCAGTAAGATAAAAATTAAATTATGTTTTAAAGACACAACAACAAAGAACTACAATAGAAGTCTACTTTTCAGAATAAAACAAATATTTGACAAGTTATTTTTGTCCAGTGAGAACGTGGTAAGTCAGTATTTGTTTAGTACATTGATCCACAAAACATTTTGATAGCAAACTTGGCCTTTCTTTTAATATTAGTCGAACAAAAATGTCTTTATCACAGGGGAAAATAATCATTTATAAAAAACTGCATTAATATTAAGTTACTGCAAATATTCCTCATTTTCGTGACAAAAAACAGTCACTTTACAACTCTATCGTCATTCATTTTCTACATATTACTAATCAAAAACGGAAACCAGTAAAAATAACAAGAAGTTATTGTGTTTAAAAATCTAAGCCCAACTCTGTTTTAATTATACATTCATTTCAATTACAGCACAATAGTGCAGTAACAGTAAAGTTTTATTCAGGCTCGTTAACAGCTATTACTAGCATACGTACTAGCTATTACTACCTATTACATCGGTAACGTTCTTGAATGCAGCCAATGTTATTTTTTGTACTCATAAGATATCTTTTTACGATGCTATTTGTGTAGATTGTAGCGTAAATTTGATAATGTTCGCGAAAACGATATGATTTTCCTGTGTTATGGTTTCTGTTTATGATATAATAACGATTAGATAATGTAAACATACTGCACGAGATGGGAGACCAAAGTTAAAATTAAAAATATCGTTATTTCATAGAGATAAGAACATTACATACTAAATATTCACATATTTATCAAACTTTACAAACAAAGAAAAATTTCTTCGATCCGGCTGCAGCTGAACTCTAACACGATTTTTTCTTGGTGTTTCTTCCACCTGTGCATCAATGATAATACCAACTAGTGGAGTGTTTTAAAAAAAAATTATGTCATGGAAAGAAAAACATGTTAACACAAATACAACACAATAAACAATAACAAACTGATCGGCCGAATGAATTGAGGCTATTGCTTGGAATTTGGGAGCTATATTATCGATACCAAAGTCTCGCGTCACTAAATCGTCACGCCATCATTTTAAAATATAACCCAGAACGTATATATTTCGCACAAGATGCATCTATTACAAATTCGTTTCCCGTCCCATCTTCCCAGAGTTTTCAACGTGAACTGTTTTCTCTAAGTTTAGAAGAGGAAGAAAATGGAATTTCCACATGTTTACGACTACGAGTATTTCAATATGAATATTCCATTCGCTTATAGGAAGCTATATTTTGAAACGTTGCTTCGATGCTATGGAAATACAAAATATAGTAATAGAGAATAAAACTACCTTCGGAGTAATGTATTTGGTGAATTTTGTGGTGCGCTTATGCAAATTTTAAAATTGGACATTTTTATGATTTACACCTCAGAGGTGTTTCGAGTGCCCTGCGGTATGATATGTGTACAAGATTATTTTTAAAACACTAACAACCACGCAGGACTATGTTGCTTATATCACAAACGAAAACTTTTGTTCCACCATTTCAATAATACATCAGATTATACTTTCATACTAAAAGAAATTAAAAATAACACTCTAATCGATGATAGCTCTATGCTAACAAAAGGAAGCGCTAGCGTAAATGCCCAGTCCGATGCAAAACGCAGGAGCGGGAGTGGGGGTAGCCGATTGCACGTTAAAACTTACTACCTTTACCAAATATAGATGTAAAATGTATTAAATAGTACAGCAAAATCTTAACTTTATTTTTGGTCAATTTATAACAACTCCAGGCAAGTACTGCCACCTCTGCCGCCAACCAGTAATGTGAACATTACTGCGTTCCGATTTTGAAGAGTAAAGGTTCTGGTGAAATTACAGGCACTTGGGACTTATCAGGGTGACAGGCGCAGTGGCGGTGGACCTCAAATCTTTGCGATTTAAAGCAAATTCGTAGCGTATAATGTGTAAATTACTGGGCAATGTAGTGAATGCTAAAAGTGTGCTATGATACTTTTTATAAACTTTTTAAAATTTATCTCACCTTAAATGCCGTACTGCCCAGGAATCGAACCCGGGACCCGGAGGCAGTAAAGAGAGAGTAAAGAGCATGCCACAACTTTGAAGAGTAGCGTAAACTCGATGCTAAAAGTGACGAGATAAAGGCTCGTCCACCCACCGCCATTATCTCTTGCTACGAAGGCACTATACTCACGGGCTCACAATATGCACAAGGGCTTACCGTACAGATTGGGGCTGTAAGTCATCGTTAAGTGCACCGGCACCAATCGTGTAACCCAATTAGGAGTCGAAGTGGTAGCCAGAATTAATACGGTCGGATATAGATAGATAAAATTAATCGGTAAAGACCATCAGGAGGCTTGCGAGCTTTATATGTCACCAAAGGTTATCGCAAGTTTTATCACGTTCCTCTTCTTCGTCAGTATTTCAAACAAACTAAAAAATTAAACTGCACGTAATTCGACAATGACTTAGCAGCTCCTTGACGGGAATCAAAACCTAGCCCTCCCAATATAGGACGTAAAGGATCTCCCAAATAGGCTACCACTTGTAAGTAGCCTCAGAATGTGACAATAAAGTGTATTCGGCGAACCAAAACAATACCACAATGCGTGAAAACACGATTCCTAAAGATTGTCACGATAGAAAAAATAACAAGCTTACCTCGAAATTTTACAAGAAAACCGCTGTATTCTCGACCGCTCGACCGCTATAGGTACGTTACATATAACAATGTTTTTTTTTTATATCAACTGAACTAAATAGAACACATATAGTATATGATATATATTTCTCAAATGTTTTTGTGTTTTCTCAAAATTAAAGCTAATTTATTTTGTAAAACAACAAATTCTGTAATAAAGCCAGTGACCCTGCCGCTCGACCCAAGCAAAACGAACTGTATTAGTACGGGAAAAATTGGAATTCGAGCTGAGGTAGTATCAGCTCTTAATGGAAACTTGCAACGTATCTACCTATAATACTGTGAAGATCGTATACAGCCTCTATATCTTCTGATACTATTGAATTTCCAAGAAATTAAACTATACATGATATCAGTACACGTAATTTGAATGTTTTATTATGATAATTTTATCATCTTGTATTACTGGTACCATAATAAATATAATTTCAACATTCAATCCAAAGAATAAAGAATATTATCATGAAGTATTATTTTAATAATCGAGTACCATTCTGTGGTTTTAGAGTATATGACCCTTCAAAATTCACTCCAAATATACCTTATATATTTTTAAGATTTTTTACCTTACAACTCACAATATAAGTACTTAATAGTCTATATCCGGTTCTAACAACGTAATAATTAACTTAATAGATAACAAAAAGTACTCATATAAGAGACTATGACGGTAATTATATAGAAAGTTATTGACGTGTGACAGGTTGAACATCCATTTTGTGATGGAAACAAAATGTGGAACAAGACATTAAGCCATGACACAAAGCCAACAAGGCTATTCATCCCAAAGTATACCCATCCGAAATAAAATTATTTAGAAATTTATTTTCATATGAAACCATTTTTTTTTTATATAACAAACCAAAGTTTTGGGCCCTTTACACGTCTCATAGTCACGGCTGACTGTTGATTGGTTTGTTTAAAAAAAAACATACATATGAGATTTAGATCCGAAAAAATAGTATTTTTTTTATAACATCAAGCGACGAGACGAACAAGTCGTGCGCCTGATGGTAAGCCTCATGCCTGTCCATAACAGTTACAGTGCCACCCAGAACTTTACATTGCAAAGATCTGAGGGGCACTACCACAGCGCCCGTCACCCTGAGACATAAGTTGACAAGTCCCATGTGCCTGTAATTTCACCAGCTTATGTATCATTTCATCTGGGAAACAATCGCGAAAACCTTAGAACTCTATGTTGAATTTGAGCTCTAAAATTTTTATTTATTATGTTTCTCCAACGGTAGGTTATTCACGTTGAGTATCGTGAAGACCCAGTGCAATATTGTTCCTGAAAGGTCATATAGTTTTTATTGCAAAATAGATACTGAACCTGTGACGAGACCGGGTAAGACCGAGTGTCTTTTTTTTATGATATCTAGTGGCATGACGAACAAGTCATGTTGATAAGTTACATACTACACCTACAAATAACAGATGCAGAGCTACTCAAAGCTTTAAATCTCAAAGATGTGAGGGGCACTGAAACTGCACTGCACTGAAACACAAATTTGATATATCCCAATAGCCTGAAATTATCCGCACCTTCCAAAACTAGAACGCGATAATACTCACATTACTGCTTGTCGGCAATAGGTTAGGTAGCAATATTTCCCTGGACGAGCTCTTCCATAAGTAACTCTACTGCTATTAAAAAACTTAAAGTTGCGCAATCCAAAGAAATACTTACATGTAGGTCTGTTTACATTTAGTTATAATAAGCCGTTCAAGCTCTAAACAGGCTTATTATATTAGTCTCAACAGAAAGGTTTGCAATATCTGCAAGTGCTTTAAATTTTTAATTTGTTTCGAATAAGTGTTAAAGAGTCGCCATGAGAAGCTTTTCTTTACTGATCAAACTAGCCTATTGGTGATTTTTGAAGCTGAATATGAACTGATGTTTGCATAACCAGTAATGCTAAAAAAAAACAGCAGTTCTACTTTTCATTCTTTGTTGTACATACCTTGAATATTCTGATACGTCAAATTCAATGTAAAGTTTATTTTAATAATAATATTGGAATTACACGATTTGATTCCGCCTTCGCCTTTCCATCACCGGGGGACTAGGCGTAGGCTTGGGTTCCACCCCTATGTTATGGACATTCTAAAGATTCGCACGAAGCTTTACGCTTCCACATTTATATGGCGAAAGGCTATGGAGTGGAATTTCCTGCCCGCAGACTTGTTCCTGGACGTTATAACTTGGGCCTTTTCAAGGCGAGAGTGAATAAGCATTAGTTAGGTGACATGGAGGTCAAGTGCGCACGGGAAATTTTATATAAAAAATAATAGTAAGAGTAATTTTTTATTTCAATCACAATGGCACAACCTTAAGATAGATCTATATGAATTTACGTACAATGTGTCAGGCCATAGGTTCCCAAACTTTTTGGCTGACTTAGGCAAGATACAAAAAAATTGCAACGCCCACCGCTACAAAAAATAATTGAAAACACGTATTATTTACATCAACTTAACACAAAAAACCACAAAAAAATATATTTGTAGTGTACTTTATATAGATAATTTAGTTCTTAGGTTTTCGCGATTGTTACACATAGGAAATGAAACTATTTTTTCCGAAATTGAATCGCGTATATTTGTTTTCTCAAACAAACCGACTTTTCGGGCCCTTTACAGGTCACGGTTGACTGGGTCAGTCAACCGTGACCTATAGATAATTTAAGTTTTTTTTTTTTCAATTCCGGTAGTACTCCTTGGACAGCATCAACGTCCCCCACTGCTCCCGAGAATTCGTCAAAACCCACAGTGGGGCCGTAAGGACCACTTTGGGAAACTATCTGTTAGGCCATTGTGAGAGACCGGAACTTTCACTAGGATTCTAGGATTTTAGTAGCAGTAGAGCTCCTTGTGAAAGAGTTCGTCGAGAGATAGTAATGTCAGCATTACTGTGTTCTGGCTTTGAAGGGTAATGATGCTGGTGAAATCACAGGCACATGGAACTTGTCAACTTATGTCTCTGGTTCAGGACCGCAATGCCTCCCTGATCTTTCTATAGCGCTGCAACCGGTATGGACGCCTGTCCCGTACGAACGACTGTGCCGTAGTCTTGTACGTATAGACTGGTCAATGTAGAGAATGCAAAAAAGTGTGCACTGATAATTTTATAAACTTTGTAAGATATCTCACCAGCTTCAATCCTTAAATGCCTTCAAAACCGGAACACTGTAATGCTGACATTATTGCTTGGAGGCAGAAATAGGTAAGGTGGCAGTACTACCCTGGACGAACTCTGCTGTTACTAAAACCAATTGCCCTCAGTGCTTAAAGTATGCATTTAACAATTTAAGATTAAACCATAAAGAACTCTTATATGAGACAACATAACATAAAGTATTTTAGTACTAAATTCATCTTCAGTATCTTTGATGACTTCCGCGGTTCAGCGAAAAACACTGTAAGCAATATATGACAAGGTCCCGGGCCAGATTCCCGGTAGAGTCCCGAGGTCAAGCAAGAGCTGTGCACTCTAATTACCGCTTTGATGGTCACAGAGATTTTGGAGTGAATAAACCACCCGGGAAGTAATAATAACGTCCAAGCTTAACAAATAATACATAGACGAATTTAGAGGCTCCTGACAGGACATGGAAGATTTTTCTTAAATGTTGTAAACATACAAAATAATTATGTAACATATATTTAACAATAACTCTTACATGGCATGCGTCAGTCGTCGAAATGATTTACTGAACCAGTAATAAAGCATAGTGTAAGGAATTTAGTCACGCATGTGTAATATAATGGGGTTATTTGTAGACAGGTTAGAGGAGTGCTCTCAACGCTCAACGCTAGTCTATCCCGAAAATTTCTGAAGCTTCAATGACTAGATCTATTGCACTCTAACTGCCACTCCAAAGAGTTGTGGTCGTTGTAATAAATACCTTTTCAATTTAGTCATCACGAACAGTCTACTACGCAGAGCGTACGTGGAGGAAGAAAACAGCCTTCGTCGTGAGCAATAACTAAGAAACCTTGGTGTATCAAGGTCGCTCGCCGAAGTATTCAGTAAGCCCGGGAAGATGCTAGGAGTCTTGGAGGCGTTTGGACAGCACGAGCAGGACCCTGTACCCACCACACTTAAAATAGGCACCTAGATGTCGAGTTGCAGCCACCGGCCCGTTATACTATACCACATAAATTGGTTCGTATATGATACGAGTATGTCAGTGTTAAGTATGATGAGCACGGTATGGTAGTCAAAAAGCGGTTACAGAAACGTGAGACATCCTGCAGCGAGATAATGTAGAAGACATCGTCGTAGATGGCTGCCACAAACTAAGGAAGGCCTATGCTCAACAGTGGCTAAAGGCTTTTTTGATAACGGGACACTTTAAATCACAAAGATCCAATAGACTGCCTTTGCGCCCGTACCCTAGGACGTAACCATCACCCTTACTGCTTGGCGGCAGATATAGGTATGGTGGCAGTACTTCCCTGGACGAATTCTCTTTCAGAAGAAGCTCTACTGCTATCTATGTCGGGCAGGGGATGATGATGAGGATGATATTACACCTCCAGTCATTTGTTTAGTCAGTCATCCTGACAACATAAGGTCGCGTCGCTGTATCGTCTTTTGTTTATTTCTATATTTTGTTCTTGTGTACTTTAAAGAGCATCTGCAGTGTATTGTATTTTATTAAAGGACGCTAGAACGAGAAGAGCGACACCTTTAAATAAAGGACGAGGTGCGTGCTACACACAGGTTGCCTTTTCAAGTGTGCATAGAAAATAACGTTCATTGAATAGTAAAATATATAACAGGTACGGAGGCGGATTGAAAAATTCATATCATTTACTGACGCAGTCTATCTAGCTGCAGTTAACAGAAATTCTTTAAAGGATTTCTTTGTTAAAAGGCAAAAGTATTTAAAAAAATGATAATAAAAAGAAACAGGTAAAGTAATTTCTATACTGTCAAGTTGTATTTCTTTATGTTATCAAACAATTGCTTTAAAATTCGCTGTCAAGTACTTGAGGTACTTGACAGCGAATTGCAGCCTTAAAACTCAAGATTCGTGAAATGATTAACGAAATAAACCCACCATTTTGTTAAAAAGTGATTATAAACTTTGAAGAAAGAATCGACATCTGTAACTGTGGTCGTGGTGAATCAGATATCATTTTTGATTCATAATTGCCCAAACCTTACTGTTTTAATACAATAAAAGTTTGAATCATTGTCATCTAAATTTATTATTTTATTTTGATTTACAAAACAAAGTTCTTGTGGAAAAGTCCTTTTATGAAGCTTCGTTCGTTTTTTAATGTCTGTCTTGTAATTTGATCGAGTATTAATTATACGACACTAATTGTTTCGGGCGGATATGGGACTAAGAACGAGAATACAGAGCCAGGTAATCGGTGTGGTTACTTGGCACATTATTATTTACAATTTCTTGCGGACCACTTTCATAGCAGCCAGTTATCGGACATACGAAAATTTGATAACACGCGACATGCCTGTTCATGACAGTTGCAATGCCACTCAGAGCTTTAAATCGCAAAGATCTTAGCGGCACTGTCATCCGTCATACCGAGACATAAGTTGACAAGTCCCATGTGCCTGTTTGACCAGCACCCTTACCCTTCAAAACCGGAACTCAGTAAATGCTGACACTACTGCTTGGCGGCAGAAATAGGTAAGGTTCACCAGGAGCTCTACTGCTACTAAATTCATTACTTGCTCCGTCTACTAAATATTCATTTTAACTTTTAAAATATTTTACTTTTCTCTATTCTCAATTACACTATATAGGTCACAGACAAGGAAACAGATCTTGAATAAGTTAACAACTGTAGTGTAGAAAGCCGCATAAGCTCGCACGTATCATATTAAGTATATGAAAGTTTGCAAAGTAGTTCAACATCTTGTTATTAAGTACGTGAAAATAACTTATATGCACTTTTTATGCGTGGGTACGTGCCACCGCCCTACCTATTTCTAATTGCAAACCATATCGCTATGTTCAGGATTAAGGAGCCAGATATATTTGCAATATTAAGGACGCCTTAGTATTGTCACACGTTTAACACGTTTCACGAGGCGTGTGAATGGCGTGAGTCATTTGCCTCCGCGACTGCAGATGCCGGTGGGTTCGACGACGGCCGGTGTATCCAACTATCGCTTTGAATGCATGACTGTCTACATCTTTTCTCATATTTCCTCACATATTTTAAATACATAATACATAAATAAATACTTCGAAAGGTCCTTATTATTGAGTGAGACAGATAATCCATATTAAGGAAAAGTCGTTCTTTTGTTAGTTACACATGTTTATAATTTCACATGTGAAATGTGTTATGGTTTTTAGGCGACGATAAGTATTTTTAGTCAAGTCAGACGGTTTGACTATTTACCTACCAATACGAATACCTTAAAAACAAAAACATCAACAGTCATCTCTTGTTCAAGTTTGTCAATTATTTCTCTAAGTTTCCGAAGTCTTCACCAAGATCATCTATTATAAGAATTATAAACAGGCAGAACGCTGTGTTCTTTCTGCATTTTAGTGTTGGATAGTAATGAGAGACTGCTATAGGACGTACAAAAAAATGGGTAGCAATATCACCTAGTGTACTTATGGTGTGTTTCCACAAGGCCGACTGCCGCCTTCGGCAGACTACTTCGTTTTGCCGAAGGAAGCGCAGTCGACTCGCTGTTTACACCGAGTCGACTGCCACCTCTTCGGCAAAGTAAATTCGTTTTACAAAGATGGCGTTTGATGCGATGTTTACACCGAGTCGACTGCTGCCTCTTTGACAAAGCGAATTTAGTCAACGAAGACGGCGCAGCCGATACCCTGTTTACACCGAGTCGACGACCGCCCCTTCTGCAAAGCGAAATCGATTAACGGAGGCTGTATACACCGCGTCGACTGCTGCCTTCGCCGAAATCACTAATACATTATAAATGCAAATTTATTCACATATACACAAAAAATCATTCGAAACGTTCAACAAACTGATTGGACGTAGGTAGGCACTCAGAACGCACATCGTGGTGGATGCGACCGCCAACACTCGGTCGGCCGTCGCTTGTCGAAGATAACCGAGTCACCTAATGACTTCCCCTAATTGGTCTTATTATACTATGTTACGTTACGTCTTCATCGTCAAAGGACTCGGTGTTTGCACTGGTTAGGTTGTTGCTTTCGGTGGGCATGCGGAGGCGACCTATCGACCTAGTGTAAACGCGCCATTGCTGTATTGTAGTTTATAACTGAACTGACAACTTGGAAAGTATGGTTGATAAATCCTTTCAATGTAGAGTGGACAATTTTAGGGTTGGACAATATTAGTGTCCATTTGGTAGGCTAAGGCATATTTTTACAAAAAACATATTTTCAATTGCATGTTTAAGAATCATATGGGAAGAATTGTAACACGATACTGCCGTATACTGCCTCTTCTCCCAGTTGAACGATACGCTCTAAAGCTTGTAATACGGCATTGAAAAACCGTTTATTTAAAAAAAAATGTATTCACTCTATTGATACAGCTAAGTAAAATTCGCAATTCGAAATCCTTTTGGTGGTTTTTCATTGACCATTTCAATGTTCATCGTCAGTACAGCTATATAGTCTACAATAAGTGGTTATAGTTACCCCAAGTAGGTGCGTGTAGGGTTCTGTATACTCATGAGTCCCTGAGGAACTCTAGTGGAAAATTAATGTATTAAATTCCATATAAAGAATAATGGCGTGTATAACGATAGTTAAGGAACTATTAATCAAATCTAACATGGTTTATTATTCACCTTGACGGCGAGGGATGTTACGGGTATACACTTTTCTACGTAAGTTTGTACATATGCCTGTGTTTGATATGGATTTCATATAATGGATTTGAGTGGGTTTTAAATATCACACATGAAAGTAAATACTGATGTAACTCAAAAATAATGTAATTGGAAAAAATACGATTTAAAAATAAAAAATATATCGAATGAACCTTTTAGCGATAATTGGGATTATTTTTATTTCTATAAAAATTTGTTTTTCATTTATAGACGATATTTTTAATTATAATTTTTAAACGTTCAAATCGTGTTTTTTCAATTCCATTATTATTGAGATACGACAGTATTTGGTTTCTTATGCGATATAAAAATATCATACTGTTAATATAATGGTGTATTAACTCAAAAAGTATATTTTTTCAGAATCGATGAAAACCGAATACTCACTTCCTGTGAAAGTTAATTAAAGTGTATGTATTAATATTAAAGTTTATTACAGACATCTAAACAATTTCATAATGGCCAAATATATTTAAAAATAAAAGTGAAGAAATTATTTCATATATTTGAGTAAGGACTGTATGTTTTGGCCAGAACTAGCTCACATAAAATTTGTCTAATTTTGAGTTTAAGTAGATAGAATTTTTCTTCATTTCAATTAACAGTTTTATTGACGTTTAGAGAATAAAATTTTAATTTGAACAATGATTAAATCCTGAAATTCACTTATTTTGATTTACAACACTATTGTAATAGCAACGCGATGTGTAGGTGCATACAAACTATCAAAAGGTATTACGACGTTATAAAGTGTATCGCCGTATTCCTTAATATCATATTTAATTGCTGACTACGAGTCCATAATTTTCTAAAAAGCCTCCAACATTTGTTGACAATAATGACAGCCTAAAATTGTATTAAGATTGTACTCTTTCCAGTAATAAATAATTCAACACAATCCTCTCAATTCTTCTTTTAAATTCCGACAACTTTTTCACAAAAACAATTTCTAATGATTTCTAAGAATATTTACTAGAAAGAACTAATTTCTTCATTTTTAATAATTTCCTTTTAACATATAAATGAAATGTTTTTGATAAAAATGGAGGTAAATTAATTCGCTACTCCGCGAACCCAGTGAAGGTTAAATCGTGCAACATAGCTACGCTTGTGTTCAATGCTTTTTTTCACAAAGTTCTTTTTCCCGACACGTGCTTCGTCTCTACGTGGCATTCTCAGAAATAGTTAATTGTTCGACGCTCGACGGTCGACGGTAGAAGTTAAGGAAGAGCGCTGCTTAGGACAACATACGAGCATGAAACCCACCACTAACGTCAATATAGTATAGTTCATTTGTTCAGCACTCCTTTTCCTATCATTATCTGTACTTCTTCAGACATTCCTTTCCAAACAGTCCACTTTTCAAAAGCATCACAACGAGCGATCCACCTATCAACACGCTCGTTTGCGGCGGCTATTATGTAGCGTGACTCCCGCGCAGGTTCAGCATGAAGAAAATATTCAACACAAGCGCATCTATTTTGCACGATTTGTGCTTCTCTGGGTTAGCAAATTATTCTAAGTAACGCCTGAATCTTTAAATTATTTGCATTAATAATTTTATTTTTCGAGAGATCAATGTCATTAATACAAAAGGACAATGTTCTTACGAGAAAAAGAACACAGATAAGATCATTTTGTAGCAAAGGAAAGTTGCAATTAACATGTTACCTATGTAATATATATGTATATAGTTCTTATAATTATCTTACAGCTTTTCATTGTCATAATAGATCGTCTTTTGTAACAATTTGAAGTATTGTGATAGCAGAAAGGACGCACTCAAGATAAAACTTCGCCTAATGGAGGACTTATTCCAGTTGTGACGAATGAAAGAAAGTTGGAAGGACAATTCGCATTTATTCATGAGTAGGCACTATTGCCTTAAAAATAAAACGACTTATAAAAGCATTGTACAAAGAAATAGGTAGTACGGAACTGACAAAAGAAAAAATGTTAAATAAATCTGACCTGTTCAAAGTAACAATATGAAAATGTGTACAAAAGTAATATACAAACACCAAATAATTTACTAAAGAAATAATGATTTTCATAAAGCACTTTTCTCTTTAATAAATATTAGAGATATTTCTCCTATACATTTATCTAAAATATCATTCATTTAAAACAAATTAAAGTATAGCAATACGTGGTACACAATGTAAATGGAATTTAATGTTAACTCACATTAACTTACAAAAGCAAAAGATGCCTTTGTCTACGCAGCAAAGTAGCAAGAGCTACTGTCATGAAAAGTAAGAATAGAAAATCTGTGCTTTTCTTTTAAGCGAAATACACACTGTCCTACTTGGTTTGTTGCAACACACATATGCTGTTTATATTTAGTTAGATAGCAAAGTGCTTGTATTTTCTTTTTTTTTCATTTTATATTAATGTGGGTGAGACACTGTGGTCTGTGGGGTGAGTTGTCGCTAGACAAACAAATAAATTTATATACCCAACTGAAAAAATGTTACACTGTTACACTGAATGTGACAATTTTAACCCCAAAAGTTGTCTTTTCTAATGTGACTTCAATTAGTTGACCGTGACACGGATTATTATTATAATCACATTATGATTTTTCGAAATTAGATTTTAGAAACACTTTTTAATCTATGACTAGGACAACTGCCTCAGTGGCCAAACGGTTACCATGCCGGACTGCCACGCACAGGTCTTAGGTTCGATTCCTGGGCCGGGACAAACATTTGAATGGCCTACGTTTATTTCTCTCTTGGGTTTAGGTGTAATTTGTGGTTGTATATATGTGTGTCCATGGCACCCGCGACACAGGGTTTCCCTAGTGCTATGTTGATTGTGTGCGTTGTGTGTGTGCGTTAACTTCAGGAAATTTTTTATTTATTGGTAGCAGTAGAGCTTCACAAGGAGTGAAAGAGTTCGTCTAGGGAAGTAATCCCATCTTACCTATTTCTGCCGCCGAGCAGTAATATCAGCACAAGCACAGACAGGCACATGGGACTTATCAACTTATGTCTTAGGGTACCGGGCGCAGTGGCAGTGCCCTTCAGATCTTTGCGATTTAAAGCTCTGAGTGGCACTTCAACTATTATGCTATTATGAACAGGCGTGTGGCTTCCCATGAGGCGCACGACTTTTTCGCTCCGAAACTTGATATTATAAAAAAAATATATTGAAAAGTAAATAATGAAAACTTTTTTATAAAGAAAAAAGACCTCGAAAGTTGTCTGGAATTACATCTATTTTAATAAAACTTGGCAAAAGTTTTATTAAAATCTATCAGTAGGAAGTGGAAGACGTCCAGTAGTAGTACAATAATGAGTTAGAATGACAATAAACAATAATGAGTCAAATACTTTTGTTCTATTTCCTCTATTTTGAATACGTAATTTAATGACAAGAATATTATCAGTCAACCGTGACCTGTAAAGGGCTTGAAACGTTGATTTGTTTGAAAAAATAAATATACGCGATTTAAACCCGGTAAAATGGTTTCATTTCCTATGTGTAACAATCGCGAAAACTTAAGAACTCGAACAATATTATTGTGAATGAATTGTTAATATTACAATTATTGTGTATTTTTCATTTTTGATTTTAATTTTTGTTTGACGATCTCAGTATAATATATTATACTTTGACATGTAGTGCAATTTATACTGTAATATTATATTTGAAAAATAAATTAATCTGAATCTGAATAGAAATTATTTCTTCAAATTTGAATAGGACCACTACTGAGATACTACCTTTCCAACAAAAAAGAATCATCGAAATCGATTCACAAGGAAAAATTGCGTAACATTTAAAAGAATACAGTCGAATTGAGAACCTCCTCTTTTTTTAAGTCGGTTGAAAAGATAAGACTTGTTCGTTTCGTCACTTGACATCATTAAGGATAACATTTTTTTATTTGACATAAATAATTATAACATTTTTATAAAACAAACCGTGCAAATAGATGAAATTACATCTATTTGCCAAGTTTTACTAAAATTTGTTACCGGAAAATCGCGAAACCGGATTCAACCCCTATTTGGCCACCGTTAGAGGTGGAATATTTTCTTCAAATTGAAATGGGACCAATACTGAGGTACCCTCTTTCAAACAAAAATAATCATCAAAATTGGTTCACAAATACCGGAGTAATCGCGTAACGAACACACAAAAAAATTACAGTCGAATTTAGAACATCTCCCTTTTTAGAAGTCGGTTAATAAATAATGCGTAATGGTACAACATTGTAAAGTACAACACAAAGTTATCACAAATGTTGATCTTTTCTCAGCTTAAAAACAAATGACAACTCACTAGCCAATTCGTCTAATAGCCTCATAAAACTTTGTTATGACCACAACCCACAAAGTTACTAAAAGGTTCTGCTGGATACCTACCTCATGAATATTTAACAAAACACCTCCGGAGCCATTTATAAAGATAGATTAAAAATAGTGTGATCGAACACAGACGCTATAAGCGTTACTTTTAAGCGAAAAGGCTTATTATACATCAAAGCAGTTAAAAGTACTTGTACGTACTTAAACAACCAACAATTTCTGTTATTTTCATAAGTAAATACGAGACATTGGTTTTCAATTCAATTCAATTCTATTGGTTGGTTAAGGTGGCGTGAAACGTTTATACGTTTTAACGCATTTCAACCACATTAAAAATCGAGTTAAAACATCAGTTTTATTGAAGACACCGACCTCAAAATGCATATCCATTTTTGCTGTTTTATTTTGAATGGAATTATATCGACGTGTCAAGTTTTATTGAAATCGGTTAACGGCGTATGGGTGAATTCAATAAGCCCAATATATTACCTAATTTGCCATTCTTAGAGGTGGAATCATTGACTTACAATTATATGGACGTCGGGTCCGCGCTAAAAAGTGTCCGCACTTGTAAGGCGCTAAAATCGTATACAGAGCGCCAAACTCCGCTTTAGTCTTCATTTGTTCGACTGACAGCGCGATACTGCGATGACATTACAATTTAAATTTCGAATAGGTTGACTTGGGACATTTTTTTCGTGGTTTTTGTATTAGACCCGTCGTCCATTTATTTGTAAGTCAATGGGTGGAATACTTCAAACTTGAATAGGATCACCACTGTTCCTTTACCAACAAAAGAAAAAACAATTCATCGGTTCACAAATGTTGACCTAATCGTAACCCTAGCGTAACATACGCGAAAAAAAAACACAGACGAATTAAGAACGTTCTCCTTTTTAAAGTCGGTTAGAAATACGTTAATTATAGGGAAAAAAATTCAACACATCCTTCATCGTTGTCAATGACATTCAAAATTTTAAGAGAAAGTCGTAGTCGCCGTTTCGGATCCGGGAATAGATTAGAAATCGATTGGCGTAGGCGATACTGTGGGCGATTAAACCAGACACAAACTTGACTTAATTTCAGAGTCCAGCATAATAGCTAAAGGGTAGACAAATAAAGCTAATGCAGAGTAAAGAAAGATATGTACCAAGGTTGCAGGCAATAGCTTCGTAGTCTCTGCCTACAGAAAAAAGAAAAGTTATCTATATAAAACACGGAATAAGTCGGTGTTTTAAATGATAATGAAAACAGAAACTAACGATAATGAACTATGGGGCTTGAAACACCATTAATAAACTTCGCTCAATAAAAACAAAATCAAAAAGTTCCGCTAAATTTTAAATTTAAACTTAATTGCACATAAAATAGTACAAAGGGCGGACTTAATGCCATTAGGCATTCTCTACCAGTCAACCGGAGAGCTGGGTTCAAAATAATTAACAGGGGCGCATAACATAATAATTAAAACAGATAGGAAGAAGTTTATAAATAATTATGATGTATAGTTTAAAAACAATATAAATATAGCACATAATATTATATGACTAAATATACTTGTATAAGCAACCTATATACACATAAATGCATAATATATAATACATACACATATATATTTAATATACATACTTATATATCACAGTGTCAGACTATAGGATGTAGATTGAGACTTCAATATGAAATTGCGGACTTTTATATAAATATATAATAAATTGCTTGAAAGCTAGTTTATTCGGCGCTTTTTGAATATGGGGCGGTAGAGCGTTCCAGAGTCGTATTGCCTGAAGAGTAAATGATTTACAAAGAAAACCAGTACGGTGAGAAGGAATTAAAAGAGTCAATTTGCTGTCTGAGCGAAGATTGCGATTATGGGATGCACCCAAATATTGAAATTTACATTTCAAATATCCAGGTGCACATTTATCATTAATGATAGAGTAAAGAGTGGAAAGTATTCTCAAATCACGACTCTGGCGAATCGTAAGCCACTTCAGCTCATTGCGACATGAAGACACGTGATCAAACTTTCGAAGTGCAAAAATAAATCGGATGCAACTATTGAGCAAGCGATTCAATTTGTTGAGAAGTTCCTGGGTGATATCAGCATAATGAAGGATAGGAAAAATAGTGGCCTGTACTAAGAAGATTTTTGTTGAGATGAGAAGAAAGTGTTTGAATTGGTAGAACGATTTTAAGGTACCAATGATCTTCTGACTAATGCAGTCAATCCGAGGTTTCCAGCTTAAAGTACTATCAATGTGTAGTTCCAGATTCACAACATGAGGCGCAAATACAATAAGTGTATCATTATAAGAAAAAGGCGCGACAGAGCTCAGGTCCAACCTAGTCAAAGCATAAGAACTACCCACAACAATACCTTGGCAATTACTTGGCTTGACACTGATGCCAAACTTACTCGAACAATCAGCGATACGCCGCAGATCTTCATTAAGCGCTAATATCGCATCATCCAGGTAGTTAAGCTTGGCCTGCGCATATATTTGCAGATCATCTGCATACAGATGGTGAAAATTGTGGAGGATAGGAGAAATTAAATTGATGAAAACGGAGAACAATAGAGGGGAAAGAATTCCACTCTGGGGGACACCTGCCTCGAGGTCTGACCAATTAGACAAGGAGTATTTAGCACGAACCGCTTGCTTGCGCCCTCAAAGATATGAAGAAATCCAGTCCAGTTTCGGGGGAGAGCTTCGCAGATAAGAAGGATAGCAAGAAGGATATCATGGGCAACAGCATTGAATGCGTTAGAAAAATCAATGAGGACATTAGTCCTCATTGATTTTTCTGACGGTATTAACCGTTAACCGTTAATCCTCCATGCCCTCCCGAATGTATTCTGTAACTTTCAGTAACGCTGTCGTGGTACTTATACGTGGTGGCCAGGCCGAAAACTAGACTGGTGCTGGTCGAGGATATTATTTCTAAAAAGGAAAGATGATAGTTGGTGATGAACAATTAATTGCTTCAAGAATTTTTGAAAGGAAGAGTAATATAGAAATTGACCTGAACTGTTTAAGGGCTTAAGGGTTGTGGGGTTATTAATTATAGGAAGAGGCAACACATACGCCTTGCGCCAATGGTTAGGGAACGTACCAGATGAGAGGCATGAGTTGATAATATGAGTAATAATGAGCACAGCACTATCTAAACAAAAGATTATCATTTGGCGACTAATGTCATCACATCCAACAGCTTTAGACTTTAAAGACATTATTGTTTTGCGAATATCGGACTCCGACACCAAAGAAAAGATTAAACTTTCAGATGGTTGGCGGCACAAGGAAGGAATATCTTTGAGAGCATCCGCTTTGCCTGCCCGTTGAGTGCTGACACTAGCCGAGAAATGCCGATTGACATCGTCAAGAGTGAAAGGATGAGGTGAAGCGTCATTCTGAGGCCTAACTAAGCGGTAGAATGATACATGAAATAGACTCCAAAAATTTCCAAGTGTTAGCTGGAGAAGAGTGGCGAAAGTTGTCATGAAAATAATGAAGCTTTGCAGCTCTCACCATCTGGTTACAACAATTTCTATGAGCCTTGAAAGTAGCCCAGTTTTCCTCAGACCTACAACGTTTAAACTGTCGCGCCTCCTCATTATTATACGCACCAAAGGAGTGATCCAGGGCGCAGGTGTTTTTTTCAGTTTCACTGAGCGTAATGGTGAATGCTTATCGTAAAAGCTTAATAAGGTGCCGAATGTTGTAAGCTTGCCGTCTACAGTGGGCGCTGCCATAACCACGGACCAATATTGATTGGCCTGGGGTTATGGCAGCGCCCACTTGCTCACGATGCGTCTACTATTGGTAGACCCTAGTTTCTAGAGAACGTTTGTGAGGTTTACTTTTGTACATCACAAAAATCAAATCATGGCGGGAAAAACCTGGGGCAGGAGCCTGACCGTGCTTTACTACAAGGTCAGGAGAGGAGACAATAGCATGAGCAATCCATGAGTCCTTGGATTCAAAGTTGTGATGAATAGCATTAAGCTCAAGTATAGATAATGAGAACGACTCAATGGTAGATCGAAAATTACGGGACGCGAGAGAGTCTTTAAGGAGGTCAGTGTTGAAATCACCCATATATAATCATGGGTGATTTTAATGTGTGTAGTTTGATGCGAGCGGGTCTAACACAGAAGTAAGAGAAGTGATAAAATCGGCAGCAAGAGGACAATAAACAACTCCAAGAACCGCTTTAACCCCAGAAAACCACAAAATCTCTAAGAAAAGGTATTCGATGCCATATTGATTTTGGTCCGATGACGAGAGAGTCTTGAAAGGAATGGAAATGCGAAGATAGATGGCTACACCACCACTTCTCTTCACAAGACGGTCATTGCGCACCAAAACATAACTAAAGCTTTAAGCTTCCAGAAACAAGCACCGCAGTAAAGAGTCCAAGGAAAAAGTATCGAGCAAGACTGTGTGGTAGTCACCACCAGGTATGCTTTGGGCATGTATATGGCATACATTAAAATTTGGAAACGCAGTACCAAAGATATTGGAGAGCTCGACCCTCAATGCCTCAACCTCCATCTCCGAGTGATTCAATGAAACAAAGGAACCGGAGCTTGCACATGATAGAAAATCTTAAAATTGTCTAAATCTGACATATTTATACAGTATACCAAAAATAAATATATAAATTATATAAAATAGTTTAAATAATAATCATTATAATAATGTGCCTAAATTATAAAAGAATTAAATGTAAAATAATTGTGTACAACCCGCCAGCCAACCGTTACAATTGCCGAGAGACTAATAAAATAATACAGTACAAAGTTATAAAAATGGAAGTTAACAGATATAACAGAACTATTATAAAAACAAAAAAAGTGCATGAGGCACTAGCCGAAAAACTTATCATGACAAAAGAGAAAGAGAAAAAGAAACGAAAAAAGTGATGTGGCTGTATGAATCTTAGACTACTTATTTATTTTTTTCTTAGACTATGTTTATTTTTTTCCATCCTCTAAGATTTTTTTCCATCCTCTAAGATATTAACGAAACATTCCTTGTCAATTTTGACAACTGTCAATGTCGTTGTCTAGATAAAAACAACAAAATTACCCAAAAAAAAAAGAAAAACTATTAAAACTGGAAGTTAATGTTATACCCTCAACAGCAGTAGTATAAAGTAAGTGGAAAGAAAAATACAAAATAAATGCGTTATACCTCCTTCAAGTACCGTATCTACATCACGGAAATCACGACAAGGCAACGAAACAAAGTTCAGAGTTCTAACTGCGAATATGATGTCAATCCTTATTTCCTCACTACACGCTTAGGTCTAATACTCGCCGGCTTGTGTGCTGCAGGCAGCGCTGCAGGCTTCTCTGACACTGTCCCCGTTGCCGTAGTCTTGTTACTTTGAATAGCTGTCGGATACCGATCAATCAGCTTATTGAGATCCGGGTTATCAAACACACGGTTCAGTTTTCCATCCATACCCTCCGGAAACCAAAATGACGGCGCTCAGCCACAAACACCTCCTGCCGATGACGAGTCAGGAATTCGGCCATAGCCACAGGCGACCTCTTCAGCTTGGTTTTGTTGCTCCAAATTTCTGCTTTAGTGGACAGATCAGCAAATCTAACCGAAACTGGCGCCCACGGCCAGTTTTGATGCTGCTCCCAATCTATAACAGCTTGTGATGTCCAAATTAGAAAGCTTTGTGAGACCAAGCTTATTATGCGTGATTTCAATCCTCCACACTATTGAAGACAACACACTTCCTGCGATGCCTTGTCTCAATTGCATCAACACTCCTCATTAAGACTGCAATTTGCTGCCGAAGTATTTTCAATATTCCTCCGACCATATCCTTAAACTGAGAAAACTGTCCGGCTGGCTCCATGAGATCAATAGCAGGAGACGATGCAGGCGATGAACATTTTAAGAGCGTCTCAAAGTCAGCAATACGCTTCATAAGTGACTCCTTCAAGGTTTTCTGAACCTCCAGAACCTTAATAATAGTGGCCATAGTGGTGAAGTGAATGCAGGAGTGCCAAAATATAGATATGTGTAGTAATGAGTGTAGAGAACAGCTGGCGTTGACAGGTTAGTGCACTAAATTTCCTGAATCCAGATATATGAGCAGTGCCCACATAATATGTTGGTTACTAAACAATAAAATATCATATATTTACACTGTATAAAATCTTGTAATGTAATTTATTTTTAACAAAAACAAAATTTTTAGCAAAAGGGTTTGTTTAACTTATATCACGCCTACCCGCGAAAAAAAGTTATTATATTATAATTTTTTATTATGAGTATCTACGAAAAAATCAGTTACATTCGATTGTTAGTAGAAATATTTCGATGAAATTTTCTCTCCAGTATTCCGAAACGAAATATGCCAGGGATTAAAAACATGTATTACAATAATAATAATTTTAACGCACACATTCAACATAGCCCCGCACTGGGGAAACCCTATGTCACGGGTGCCATGGACACACACATAGATAGCAACAAATTACACCCAAACTCACGAGAGAAATAAATGCAGTCCATACAAATATTTCTCCCGGCCCGGGAATTGAACCTGGGACCTCTGTGTGGCAGCCCGGCATGGTAACTGTTCGGCCACGGAGGCAGTTAATAAGTAATTGAGTATATTTTATTTCTAAAAAGCTAAGTTTCAACATCCCGAAATGAATTCTCCGCGTCTACCGCACAAGCTTCAAAGCATACGCAACCACGATACCATTTCGCCTACCGGTTTTTGTGGATAATAGGCCTAAGTTAACTTGCTAATCACGGGTGTTCTCCAAGGATCCCTCTCTGGGCCATTGTCAGTATTGTGTCAACCCATTTATCACACCCTAATATGAGTCTTATGCTTTCGTCGGGACGGAGCCGCATCTGTTAAAGTAAAGGTTATTCCCATTTTCTCTGTGTAATTTTATCTACATTATCGCGAAGCTGTCACACAAAGCAGACAGAATGGGCAATGTGGGCCTTTACCAGAAAAATCCAATAGCACTTTACTTGTAATTGAAGTTTAAATATTACTAATAATAATGACTATTATTATTACCCAAATATGGTGCATAATTTGAGAGAGAATATATACGCATAATACAATTGAAAGGGCTTGTGTAGGAAGGAGTCCCAAGGAAGCTCAGAACGCAATACGAAACTATGGAATCTGATAGTAAGTGTAGTTATGGATGTATTGTACAATTAACAAACTTAATCGCATAGGCAAGGACTCTGTCTACCTCAGCGAGAGACAAGCACTGAGAACAACATACCTTTTTCATATTATGTTATACAATTCCTTTTCAGTATACGTTTACTTTTTATTATTAGTAACTTTTGTTCCCTCGTTTTAACCCTCTTTCTTCAACTGTAATAAATTTCACTTTACATCCTAAAGAGTCTGTTTTCATTACTAGAATCATCTGGTTTCATAGTCATTCACGGGCGTGATATTTGAGTAATAAACGTTAATATTTTTGAAAGGCCTGGAAATGTTTCAACTCATGATCATTTTTCATTTTAAGTATAAATTTTCCTTATGAGGAAAATATGTGCTCTATCATAATACTTCCATCTTACATTTACAGTAATTTAAGCAAATTTAATTTAAATTTATTTATTTTATCAACCGATTGTGCGTCACACTGAGAGCGCGAGTATCCTCTAAGTAGGAAATTTTTTAGGCCATAGTCCATCATGTTGACCCAGTGCAGGTAAGAGACTGCACTTTGTCAAAAGACGTTGTTACTAAACGATCACAAATGTACGTAAGTTATAAATTAATATCATAGGCACATACCGCCATTGGGATATGAACCGACGACCTCTCAATTGAGAAGCCATTTATAACCTGAAATATAGTTCGGGCACCAGCACCTCCTGTTCAGCCATCGTCTTCGATCAGGGGATATGAAATGTGGCCTTCGCGTGATGATTCGAAATTCGACGCAGCTGTTCGGAAGTCGACGCGGCGATTCGGGCGTTAACACTACCATTCGGGCGTAAACGCGGTCTTCCAGGTGCGGAAGAACGCAGTCGGACGAACGAAATCGCAACATCACAGGAAGCACATTCGTTTCCGACCTGCGATTTTTTCGCTAATATTACATGGACATACAGATTTTTCTGATCGGCTTAATGCTATTTCATGTCGACAAGTGTGGTAATTCCCGTAATCGTCGCTTGTTGACATCACGACCCAAGAAACATTTCTAATATCGCTAATTTGTCTTCCGAAATAGTCTGTCTCACCGAAAGCGACCATGTATTATTCCCGCTAAAGCAAATAATATTAGTAAAAGCTGTTTTGGACTTCTGTCGGGGTCGAACCAAAAACCTTTCATGTACCACGTACGGCCGTCACTCTGTATAGTCGTATTTTATTTGGTAGGCAAATATTGATACAGTCTAGTTTTGATAGTAGCGAGTGTAATGGATGAAAAAGCTCGTGCTTTTTGAGAGCACAACATTTATAAGGGTATATGCATTAGTTATATTTTCTTTGGCCATTTATATTTTTTCATGGTAAACAAATACGGCATCATTATCATTGTTAAAATTTCATCATCGATTATGAAATGGGTTCAGAAAATGTTTATTCAGTATTGTAGTAGGCATTTGTCCTGCCTCACTACAATATAAGCAAACAAAAGAAAACAGTACACACATGCTTCGCTTTTTTGAGGTTATAGACATTAAATAAATTAGGATTAAGTACGGTTACACATGACGTCTTTTACTGTGTTAAGTTTTACAAATGCGTATTTGTAAAACCCACCATTGAATTGCGATACAAGCGGTTCGATGTAACCGCCCATAAATACATCAATGCAAACGAGCGACTGTGTCGATGCAGTCGCTTATGTTGAATCATTAAAAACTATTGATATTTTTGATATATTGATGAAAATGATTGGCGTCTGCACCTCGATTGAATCGCTACAGACGCGCTGCTAAAAGTCGCCTTGTGTAAACGCTCTAATTGTTCTTCTTTGATGTAGTCCGTTCAAATCATAAAATCCATTAAGGTGGAAACAGGAATACCACCCGCACCCCAGTCATTCTGAATACTGAATTATTTATCCGCGTAGCCGATTATCATGGGCTCTAATAACACCGTGAGAGGCGACAAACGGTTGCTTGTCGATTCACCACACCCTCCAACAAGCTCCTTTATATTTCACTAGGCATTAGCTTAGGGTGGGACTCTACTGGTCAATACGTATCATTGCTAAACATGTATTTATATCGGGTGTCCATAGGCTTCAGCATCACGCGTGTTTACGTTACTGGTTTAGTGTTAAAGTAGTGCTCCCAATCCCAATAATTTACAAATATTAAAATGGCAGTTTATATGTATAAATATATATATACCATATATACGTCAGCACATTATGCTACACGTTGGCGGATCTTGTTTCATTGCACCGGAGGGAGGCGGTATTCGAACAAAAGTGTATAAGCTCTTATTATAGTTTGTAATTATAAATCACTGTCACGTCCAGCCTCCATGGATGACCAGCGTCCAGCCTCTATGGATGACCAGACTGACAGGCCACAAAGATAGACTTACTAGACTGATAAGAATTCGTAATTAGACCGACTTTCTTTTGGACAAAGACAACGACCGGGTTTCCTTTCTTTGACAAAGGACGATGAGGGCGGTTATGACTAAACCTCCGACGCAAGCTGACGACTTCTCCTGACAGAATTGTACAGTGATTGTACGGTCCGTCACAAAATCTTAATAAATTAAATCAAAGACGTGTGTGTGATGTGTGTGTTTATGTGTGTGTGTGTGTGTGCGTACGTATGTGTGTGTGTGTGTATGTGTGAGTGCATACTGTTTGTGTCTGTGTGATCTCTACAGATGGAGTCCCTTATTGCATCACACGCAATGAGGTAATCGTAAAAACTCCAAAAACACAGACAACGCTAAAGTAATAAAGTTATTCGCACACGTCACCGCGACAGAGGCCACGGTGTGAGACCCAAAAGTGTTACAACATATCTTACTAATTAAAGTATTCTATGCACAAATTAATTATATATAAAAAACCTATATTTTTAATATTTCAACATGCGTTGAACAAATGTATATTTTTTTCTAGTAATAAACTACAAATGTAATAGCAGCGGCGACATTGATGTCACTTAAAATTAAATTGACACCATTTAGCCGCATTAAAAACACTAATGTCTTTCATATGAAATACCGTCAGCACGCTTCACCATTAAAAGCATTGACCAATACGATGAATTAACAATAACCAATAACTACATCTACAATAACAATATTACAGGAATAAAAAAAAATTGAAATGTTTCAAAAAGGAGTTTAGAATCTTACCTGCAAAAAGTTTTTATACTGTTTCTCTTTACGTACTATGAGTATTTCGATGTATACAAGTGTTTGTGTCGTTTAAAGCGCTACTTTAACGTTGATGTAAAATACTCCTTTATTATGGACACGGAGTTAATGCGTCATAATACAACTGTATCCTTTTTTTTTTTTTTTTTTTGACGGGGGGGAAATCTTTATGGATACCCCTGAGCCCAGGGAGACTCAGGGGTTATGTGGGGACTCTCCCTCCACACTGAAAGGCCTACCCCACTAAAACCCCCCCCCGGGGTTTCCCTCTCGCCGGTTGAGTCGGCGCCGTGGGATCAGTGAACATTCACCACGACGCCGCCCGGCCGCCCTAGCTTGCGCCAGGGCTCCCGTGCCAACGGAGGGGCGAGTCGGTTGTCCTCCGACCCGCCCCCCAGACGAGTGAGGCCGTGCAATGTAGGCTCCGGAGTCCTTGTCCAGAGCCCGCTGGTCTCACTAGGGGATCAGGCGAGCAGCGAACTGCCTTCGCCTTCTCCCCGTACGTCTGCGCCGGAGCGGGTGCGCGTCCGCCGCGTCCTCGCGCACCCGCTCCGCGGCCTCCTTTTGCGACATAACCTCTGTGCAAAAGGAGGCCATCGCCTCCCAGGACTCCTCGCTATCGAGCATGGCGGCAACCACGCTCGGCAACGAGAGGTCCTGCCCTATAGTCCCCGTCAGAGTGCGGCGCTGCTCATCCCACCGGCTACACACCTCTAGGGTGTGCTGCGAATACAACTGTATCCTACCCACAAAACGTTTTTTATGACCTTTTGTGTAAAAGTGACCGAAGCGAGCGAAGCTTCCTTGACATCCACTCAAACTGCACAAATGGCTGTTCCTCAACCGATATAATGAAATTTGAAACTAGCAAAAGAACGTTGAATTCTATATACAGTGACGAAGCCAATTTTGAATTTCGAGCATGTCATGATTGAGGCCAAAGCTGGCCAAAGTTGTTACATCAAAAAACATTTTGCTCGCGCAAGTATTTTTTTTAAGTTACCAAGTGTACCTGGTGTTAAGAGACACGAGCTTTAAATTGCAAAGATCTGAGAGATACCGCCACTGCGCCTGTCACCCTGATACATAACTTGATCACCAAAAAAGTTGATAAGTCCAAAGTGCGTGTTATTTCACCCTTACCCTTCAAAATCAGAACGCAGTAATGTGAGGTTTATTGCTCGGCGGCAGAAATAGGTAAGGTGGCGTGGTGGTCCTTCCTGGAACGAACTCTTTCACAAGATGCTCTACTGCTGCTAAATATGCATATATACTTAGAATAATAACGCATAGAAACCTAGTCTGCACACGCTAAGTGAGGCAAATTGAAGCGCTCCCAATGGGCCTACACGAGCGGGCGGGCCGTCAGTGCTCAAGGTCAACATTTTAGCTAAAAATGACGAAATGTGCGGTAAATGAGTGTAAAAATACGTCAGATAAACATAAAATAGATATTAACATCACATTCCACAAGGAAGTAACGCGTTTCAACGTGTATTTTTATATAAATATTCACTAAACCGAAAATTAACCTACTACTAAAACTAGCCTACATGAATTTGATTTTTGCCTCCCTTGTGACAGTTCGTTTGATATGAAACTATCATTCTATGCGTTATTATTCTAAGCATATATATATAACTAAGTATGCAGATATGTGAAAAAAGAAAAAAAATATGCACACGCAAAAGAGCACAAAAAAAAAAGAAAAACTTTCCGCCATATTTATTTCTGTTCTCATTGGTATACATTGTAGTCGGTTTATTACTACATTTTTTTTGCAATGTTACCTATGAATATCTGATTAATGTACCTATGTAACACTTAAGAAGGTATAAAGAGGTAAATTAAATGGTAAAGATTAATTATAGCGCAAAAGGCCGAGTCAGCATTGAATAATTTGTTTCCTGAGTCCCAACATTCTTGATAGTTTGACACTTGTAATGAAGAAATGGGTAAGGAAGGGAACATCTTATTAAGATGTAATAGATGCTTAACAAGATAATAGAGAAGTGATTTCGTGTTTGGAAATTATGATTAATACTACCTATATACATTTTAGTAGCAGTAGAGCTGTTTGTACTGCCACCTCACCAATTACTGCGTTCCGTTTTAATGGTTAATGGTACTGGTGAAATTACAGGCACGTGGAAAGTTCCACGTGCCTGTCAACTTAAGTCTCAGGGTGACAGGAGCAGTGGCAGTGCCCCGCAGATCTTTTCAATTTAATGCTCTGAGCCGCATTGGAATTGCTATGGACAGGCGTGTCACTTTCCACCAGGCATACGACTTATTATTCCGTCACGAAGTCATGAAAAAATTGTTTTATATTTTATTATTACGTTTTTTATTTTTATATGTTGCTGGATGTTCTTTAGACGTCTCTGATTGGTCATTAATTATTTTAGCCCCCACGGTGCAATCAAGACTCGGTGACAGTCATAAGCTCTGATGAAACATAAATTAGTTTCTAGCAATAAACGCTTTCCATTACTGTAACAAAAGCCGTTTATATGAAAATCGTTTATTGTTTAAAAATAGAACGTTTTCAGAAACAATGGAATAAATAACTTTTATGAAAGGAACGTATTGTGCGTTTAAACAATAATTTAATTAATATATTATATATATTATTAGTGACTGTCACATTTTGTACGTAACAAGTTTTACCTTTATCCATCATCATCAAGCCATTTATGTGTCACACTGCTGGACATGGGTCCCTCTCAGACAAGGGCTTATCCGAGGGTTCTTCCTTTCACCGAAAAGCTCATAGTAAATTTCTAATAAAATTTCGTATATAAATTCCGAGAAACTCAGTCAGGCAAGCCCGAATTCGAACCCACGATCCTCTGCTTGAGAGGCAGTAGGTCAAACCGTCAGGCTACCACGACATCACCTTTATTTAAGGAAGATTTTTTTTCTAAATAGAAAATGTGACCTTCTAATGAAAGGTTCCTTAATTACGGTCTATAGTATGCTTCTAATTCCGACATTAACTGAACTAAACAATTTTACTTCCCTTAATCCTGACGAAAGTAGTATAATAAACGTTTTAGAAATTTTATATTTATAGGTATAAGAATATATAGTGGTTTACGATATTCATATTATATGTATTGGTTTTATTACTTATTTCTAAATATATGTTTATTTGCATTTATTTATCAATTTTTATCCATTGATTAGAAATTCCTCATACACCGCCATCTTTTTCCTGTGAATTATATAATTACTTCCATCCAAAGGTTGTCTGGCAGAAATCGCTTAAAGCGATAAGAGCGCTCATTGTACCACCGCTTATTTTTAATTTAATTGTATTGTATTTGTTTCCTTTTTAGGTGTACAATAAAGAATTTTTGTATTGTATTGTATTGTATTGTATAATCTTAAATACAGCAAATTTTGTCAAATTCTCGTTTAGAGTACGACAAATTTTCATCCTTTCTACTCCTATCCATCCGCTCTCCACCACAATATACATCCCTCACCAATTTCAATCCAATTGGAGAGGATTTTTTTTGTCATTTAAGTATGCGAATCTATTTCGATACCTGTCTGGACCAAATTGCCATGCAGTAGATAACAGCGTGTTGCCAGAACGTTTAAATTCCATATGAGTATGTACCTATAGGTGCCGCGTATACGTGTGTCTTATGTTGAATACAAGCAACTGCCAACTAGAAGCGAATATACTATTTTCATACAATTTATATTATTATGATAATAGTAACTGTCACAGTAGCCGGTTGCGGCAACCGGACACCGTTGCCGGTTGCGGCAGACAAACCGCAATTGTAAGAATATTTAATATTCGCTTCTAGTTGCCGGTTGCTTGTGTCCAAGACAAGATACAAGTTTGCGCAGCGCCTTGCTTTAAAGCATAACTTGAAGCAGCAAATTAATTAATAGAGCATCAAATATTAATAACAATTATTTATTTCGGACCATAAAAATATCCATAGCATGTTAGTAAAGAACTTAGAAACAAGGTTTGTAGAAAAACAGTACAAACAATAGTTATTTGTTATGCAAGGTTGCAAAGCTGTTGTTTGACGCAAGTGATTGTATTGAAACCTGAGAAAACGAAGGGTATGAAGATTGAACCACGAGCGAAGGGAGTTTTGGCAATTTAATGTCACCGGTAATAAGAATAAAATGTACAAACGCATTTATATTACATAAATAATGTACGACAAATCGCGTAATTGAACGAGTCACTATGTGTTTTTTTCGTCGAAAGAAAAAGTTACGTGCACCACAGTCCATCGTCAAGTTCCAATTTCAAAAACCTTTTCGAAGCTAGCGTGGAAAAGATTTTTGCACTCTGATTTCTAATAAGAAAGAAAGCCTTTTTAAGCTAGTGAAAAATTATATTCTTAATTAAATAACATGCTAACGTGCTCTATCCAATGTTTCAGGATAGGACAATCATACTTTCCAGCTATAGCTTTTAGATGCTGTTAGTACTTTGCCTCACACGACTCAACAGCGAGACAATCTTTGTGCGCATAATGGCCTGTAAACTGTTCGTGTGCCTGTAAATTCACTACTTTTTATTCCATCAAATAAGTCTACTATAGTATCAAATTCTTAAATTTCATAGAAGCGCATTGTATGAAATTTAAGCCACGTATTACGTCTTACTTCACTAAGAGGATTATAAAGGATTTATAAAAAAAAAGTTACCACTACTAATGAAAATTAGTAGTGCAGCGCTTCTATCCCTACCTCCAATGAACACTACGCCAACTTTATTTTATGGTCATTGTCTGTTATTCTTGCAAACAGCCATATTTATTTACTAATATCATGCTCCCTCAATTTTGTGAAAAAACATACAAAAATTAAAATTTCGAAAATATACAAAAAAAATTTAAAAAAAATAATAAAGAAACAAAAAACAAAATGAAAACAGAAAATTAAGTTGGTGTAGTTTTAAGGTAGTTAAGGCGCCTTTAATCGCATATATTTCTTTTTCAAACAACCAACCTGGTTCGGACGCCTTACAAGTCCCATGGTTATAAATAAAAAAGGTCACATGGTCACGGCTGACTGATTATGGGACCTGTAACCTGTAACGTAGGTTTGTTTGAAAAAACAAATATCCGCGATTAAGATCCAAAAAAATTGTTTCATTTCCAAACCTATTAAAAATTTTAATTTCGGATAAACGTTTCTGGACCATTCAATTTTTTATCGGAACTGATATGATCGGTATACGGAAATGGTATGCTACGACCACCTGATCATACGACAAGGAAAGTCCTTGACATAAGAAACCAGCCCAAGAGTCGTGGTAGACCCCGCCTCACATGGATATCCCTTTTATAAACATCTACGATAGCAACAGTTAAGACCACAGACGACCAAGGACAGACTGTCTTGGAGAAGAGTGACCAGAAGGGCCGACCCCAATAAAATGGGAATAAGGCCAGGCAAAAGAAGAGATCGGTATTTCGGAAAATGATCAGATCATATTTTAACTTCCGAAATAACCTCCGATTAATAATTCCCCTTTTGCTTCATAATAAAAAAAATCTATAAAGTTTAATTCTAAATGTAGGTTAATTTGTTTAACCACAACTGACCAATACCTATAACTTAATTATTCAAATGGTTTTTTTTTTAGGTTACTCCAAGCTAACCCGAACTATGTCTCTCACAAATAAACTAGGTCATTTGTCATCTAAAACTTTCTCTTACTTTGTTTCCAGGCAGGAGGTCTACTGCTACTAAAAGACCGATAGATTATGATGACGAGTCAAAAAAGGTGGAGGATGGGAAAAAGAACTAGTCCAAATTTGTTCTGGTCTTGATGATCCCCGTACTCAAATTACAAGGAATTTCCTAATTGAGACAAGATAAGGAGTTTTTGTCGAGCATTCCGATTTAGTACAATGAAGGGCAGAGTTAGATCACACAGCGAAATGCCGTTCAAGCCCAACTGTCATAATAGGCAAATAAAAGTCTAGCTTTAATTAAAGAATACAAAAATATTCACCTCCGACAAGGCGATCGCGATGCATTAAAAATGTTGCACAATTTTGAGCGCTTTAACCCAAGCAATGGTGTACCTTACCGCGTTGTATTACGGACGACATTCGAACAAAAATATCAAGCTTGGTCTGCTCTATTAAAATAGTCTGTAAGTAAGCTCTGACAGTGCGGTTCTAAAGCTGACCTATTTGAAATTAAAATAAACTATTTTAAACATAGCATATTGATTTTTAATCGACTTCCAAAAAAAGGACGAGGTTCTCAATTCGACTACCGATGAACCGATTTTGATGTTTCTTAATATTATGTTAAGTTTAGCATAATAATGCTAAAGTTAATTTTATTTTGGAATGCGCCTTCCGAAGTGTCTCTACTGCAGAGCAAATGACTCGAAACATACACGATCTTAATTTACTTGATTGAGCAGCGGACATTTTAACCTGTCCAATGATCCACGTTGACCATAGTTTCCCAAAGTGGTCCCTACCGCTGTACAGTGGGCGTTGAAGAGTCATAGGGGGTAGGGCCTCGGAAGCAATTGAAGGGCGTTGATGCTGTCCAGGGGGTGCTGCCGCATTTGGAAAAAATCCCTGTGTGATCTACATGAACTACACTACAAATATATTTTTTTCCTTGTGATTTTTTGTTGATACGTGTTTTCAATTATTTTTTGTGGTTGTAGGCGTTGAAATTTTTTTATCTTGCCTAAATGGGCGGAGAGTCAAAAAAGCGTGGCAACCAATTTGGACGATCATCAGAGCTTGACTAGTTGCGACAATGACGAGTTGCGTGCTATGGTTGAAACCAATTCATGACAAACTACGAAAGAATTAGCAACTCGGTTTAACGTAACCCACGTATACTACGAATACTCGCAATACTATATAATATAATTCACACGAAGCAATACGCTTCCACGTTTATATGGCGAATAACTATGGAGTAGAATTTCCTGTCTGCAGATTTATTCCCTGAGCGCTGTAACTTAGGCCTTTTCAAGGCGAGAGCGAATAGACATTTATTAAGGTGTGTATGCTCCAATATCGACCTCATCGTAACTTTCCATCAGGTGAGATGGAGGTGAAATGCGCACTTATTTTTTTATTAAAAATAACTCAACTATTTGAACTAAATTTAAAAAACTAGAATAATGGATACCGTACAACTAAAACTCTAATGCCAAGAAAAAGTGGTATCATAGACAGATAAACAGAGATCTTAAAATGATTGGGGATAGATGGTACTCCGATCTGCTTGCTAGGTTCACCGAACTTCACGTCCTAGGAGCTCGGTGAACTTAACAGGTATCATGTAGTCATTTCATTCATTCATTCATTTTATTACTTTCTTTTTATTCCGTAACTTTTGTACTAATAACAATAGAACAGATAGTTTGTAAGTATACTAACAAAATGGACTGTAAAATGTCTGCAGTGCCCAAATGACTTTTATTTGTATTTTTTTTAAATTTTCATTTATTTATTTTAAAACGGGAAACGTGTGTTAAAGTTTGCACTATCGATATCGACAGAGAGTGATATTATTACAGTACATCATTATATTAATAAATTATTTGATTATACAAACGCAAAATATAGTACCATAACTTCCTTAGAACAGGCACATACACAACAGCTGATCGCTATTGTGAAGAAATACCGATGTTAATGGGAAGACTTGTAAAGAAACAACCGCGTCTGGTCAAACAATTTTCACTCTACACGACAACGCTATAGCGCCTTCCGAATAAACCACCTTCACCTTACAACAGTTATGGATTGAAACTTTAGCCATACTTTAAACTCTTTGACTTGGTCATTATCTAGTACCACTTTTCCGAAATTTAAATAATTAAGAACAAAGAAAACAAACTCAAGTGAAACAGACGGAAACAAAAGTTCCAAGACTGTACATTTCTAATCCCCACTATTCAGGGGGGATTAGAAATACGGTAGATTTACCATATAAGGAATAAACGGATTCCAAAAAAAACCGTTAACGATTAAAAATAAAGGTGCGTATTTTGATTAAATAAAATATTATATTTTCCAAAAACATTTATATTGACAGATTTTTTTTATATAGAACGTCAGTTTCGTATTTCATATTTGATTAAAAAAATAAAAAACTAAATTAAATTAATTATGAACCTAAATTGATTTGAGATCTGTATATTTCCTGTATACTGGCAAATAAACTATTCTACTCTATTCTAATTAAATCATAATGCCATTTCAGTAAAGTAAATATGCGTACCTGTGAAGTCAACTTTTAATTTTCACCTTATATTTATAAATAGTATTCTACATTATAACAACCTATTCACATGAAAAAAGAACAAATTGTAACTTTTGTAAGGTGGCTGCCCCCTTGTCTTTTCTAATAATCAAACAAGTTAACCCTTTCGCGGGCGTAGGCAAAATGTTTGCCAAGGCATATTTTTAAATATAGCTCCAAGTATTTTGAGTTGCTTGGTATTCTTTTACCCTATGTAGGTGACGCCATCTCTTAGAAACTCTCGTAACAAATTTGGTTTAACCAATCAAATGCTAGCGTATGATTTTGACAGATTTGTGAAGACGCGAGAAAAGTGAGGCTAGTTTTTAGGAGTTCGAATACAAATCCAAAAAAATCAAAAATTCTGCCGTAAGAAAAGTGAGTATTCAATTATTTTATTTGTATTGAATATCGAAGCTATCATATTATGATAGAAGTTTGTTGTTTTACCTAGTTGTATGATAGATATGATGCGAAATATTTGAAATTGCCACTGCCTAGAATGGTGGCAAAATAGTTGCCTATGCTTGATTGTTTATACACATAGAGATAAATAATTGCCTATGCCCATTTGATTTTTGTTTCAGATGCCGCCTCGAAAACATAAACTTAGAGCTGCAGTAACAAACAAAGAGATAATTGAATTATTAACTATACCAGATACTTCGGGATCAGAAGACAGCCTCGAAGACTACAAATCCGAGCCTGAAGATAACCAGAGCTTGGCTAGCTATCTATCTGTTGCTAGCACTGGCCCTTCAACAAGTACAAGCTCTTCTATAAATCCAAACCCATCAACCAGTAAACTTATTACTGCTACAGATACGACAACAAACATAATTATTGATAGAATTTTTCAGGAAAATGACAGTAAAGGTGAATGGTCTTCAAGTGACGAAGAGCCATTGCAGACTGTATGCAACAAAAATTATAATTTGGATATTACTTCACAACGCATAGATCCTGTACACGATGATGCTGAGTTGTGTGTTAGTGATGCTCAATCTGATGATTCTGAAAATTCTGATTATGACGAAACAGAATGGAAGAAGGTAAATTTAGAGCAGATAGCTGAAATAAACAGAATATTTCAGGAAGATGGGTTTGATGTTGGTGTTTACCCAATTTATTTTTTTTCCATTGTCTCGCCGCCAATAGAATATTTCGATATTATTATGAAGAGACTGATTTATGTTCCTAAGTTTTAGAGATTTTTTTTATTTTAATATTATGGCTTTACCATATCTCTGTAATTTGTTAGTAAACTCATAAACATAATATATAAATATTAAAGTTGATTGTGATTACGATGTTGATTGTGGTTTATTATTTTATGAATAAAAAACAAGCACAACCTAACCTAAAGGTCAAACAATAGGGCATTGGCAACACTAAGTTGACACCTTCGAAGTCGGCACTGGCAACTATTTGATTACAAAATATATCCATAGGGACATAGGCAAACATGTTGCCACCCCCCTCAAAAAATATGGGGGTTATTTGGGGGATTAAAATTAATCGTCAGTGTCCTAAGGGACGTTCTTAGCACCGTTTTGAAATGTTAAAAGTTAAATTAGCCGCGTACTGAGTACTGCCCGCGAAAGGGTTAATTAACTCAACAAACAAGTAAACAACAAACATATTCCAGCAAAACTTCACAAACTAAATACAATATCAATGACACAAAGAAAAAGTTACCTACCGAAGGAGGAATTAAATTGAAAGCACACGTAAGTCGTAACACACAGTAACTCGGAACGAGCGAGCTTTAAGCACAAGCGCTCGTCGCGGGCACACCAGTTGAACTGCGGCAGCTTACACCCGGTGAGTAAAGGAAAGCTCGCTCGTTGATGGTGGGCAACTAGATGTGACTTAAGTGTAGCAAAACGAGGCATTAAAACTGTTGCAATTGATAACGATACTTAGTAACGATGAAAACTTTAGACTTTAATAAAATGTATAGGCAATTTTTTTAATCCTCAACGATCAATCATTTTGTATTGGCAACTTACTCACATTACTCTATTTTATAATAATTAATTTACTATTACTAATATATATTTAACCTACCATTTCCCGCAGGGAGTTGAAAATTTTCCGTAATAAAATTCTACGTACATCTTATAATAATGAGACGTATCCAGTTAATCTATATACGTGAAAGTTGATGTATTAGAGATATACAATTCATGTATTTGGCGGCTGAAAATAATTAATGCAATAAATAGCGAAGCTTTTAAGATATTAAGTAATAATATAACATTAGTGTTTTCACTTTGGTTCTATACTCTTTTTACCTTGTTTGTACGCGGTCAAGGGCAGTTTTTAATAGCAGCAGGGCTACTTGTGTGATGTGGATTCTGCCCAGGGAAGTATTGCCACCTTACCTATTTCTGCCTTCATGCAGTAACGTAAGCGTTACTGTGTTTCAGTTTTGAAGGGTAAGGGTACTGGTGAAATTACAGTCACATGGGAATTGTCAACTTATGCCTCAGGGTGACTGGCGCAGTGGCAGTTTCTCTCAGGTCTTTGTTATTTAATGCTTTAAGCGGTATTGCAATTGTTATAGACAGGCGTGTTGATTCGTCTCGTCATTAGTACACCAACAACAATACAACATAAATAACTTTTTTATAAAAAAAAAAACCTCAAAAGTTCGTGGAATTACATCTGTTTGCCAAGTTTTATTGAAATCGGTTACCGGAAAATGTGCGGAACCGGATTCATCGCCTAGTTTTCCACCTTTAGAGGTGGAATATTTTCTTCAAATTTGAATGGAATCAACACTAAGGTACGCTCTTTCAAATAAAAAAGAATCCTTAAAATCGGTTGACATATTCAGTTAATTATGACGTAATATATACATAAAAAAATACAGTCGAATTATTATTGAGAACCTCCTCCTTGATTTTGAAATCGTTTAAAAAAAAGACATTAAACTTGACACCTAAACTTTAAATTAAACTGTGTGCCGCTTACAATAAGAATTGCCTACGTTCCAAAATGTCAAGCGTGATTTGGTCTTGACTGTACAGGCTGCATTGAAGTGTCAAAACAACAATACCTAATATAAAAGTTTAGAGACTATTTTGTATTTTTGTTTATTATTTATTTATTTTTATTATCATCGTCAGCCAAATATATGTCCCACCCCTTTACACGTTTTTCAAGGGTTGTGAACCTTTTTGTTGTGAACTTCGACATGCTGGTCTTATCACAATGTTTTCTTTCCCCGTAAGTGAGAGGTACTTCTACTAACTATACACAAATAAAATATATGTATAAGGAAGTCTAGCACAGACCAAATTGACCATACACACATATAACACTAGAAATAAACATAAACTAGTAACAAACAAAATCCGATTAGTAGATACCATAAAACAAGGCATAAATATAAAAAAAACATATGCACAATAAAGTACCAGTTTATGTATCTTTTCTTTTTTTTTTTTTTTTGACGGGGGGGAAATTTTTATGGATACCCCTGAGCCCAGGGAGACTCAGGGGTTATGTGGGGACTCTCCCTCCACACTGGAAGGCCTACCCCACTAAAACCCCCCGGGTTTCCCTCTCGCCGGTTGAGTCGGCGCCGTGGGATCAGTGAACATTCACCACGACGCCGCCCGGCCGCCCTAGCTTGCGCCAGGGCTCCCGCGCCAACGGAGGGACGAGTCGGTTGTCCTCCGACCCGCCCCTCAGACGTGTGAGGCCGTGCAATGCAGGCTCCGGAGTCCCTGTCCAGAGCCCGCTGGTCTCACTAGGGGATCAGGCGAGCAGCGAACTGCCTTTGCCTTCTCCTCGTACGTCTGCGCCGGAGCGGGTGCGCGTCCGCCGCGTCCTCGCGCACCCGCTCCGCGGCCTCCTTTTGCGACATAACCTCTGTGCAAAAGGAGACCATCGCCTCCCAGGACTCCTCGCTATCGAGCATGGCGGCAACCGCGCTCGGCAACGAGAGGTCCTGCCCTATAGTCCCCGTCAGAGTGCGGCGCTGCTCATCCCACCGGCTACACACCTCTAGGGTGTGCTGCGCGGTGTCATCCGCAGCGCCGCACTCGTGGCACGACGGGGACCAGTTTATGTATCTGACTTGGAAATGACCGCATTCAAGCAAAAACTTAAACTTTAATTTGAAAATCACACTTTTTATTCAATCAATGAATTTATGGATTCAACAATAATTGAATATTCATTTTCTTAAAAAATCATGATAAACATTTTGTTTTTTATATCGTCAGTTGGTTTTTTATAGGTATCTACAAACAAAGTGGGTCCTGTGTTATCTTGTTTAAAAAATATTTTAAATTTAAATTCAACGTCTCACTTGAAAAGCAACCGTTCTTTCATTAGGCTTCCACCGCTGTTTGCATAAATATAAAAATATAATTACTGCCGCCTATACGTAAATGCAAGATATCCTTATGGTGAGTTAATTGTGTTGACATTGATAAAGCCTTTGTACTGCAGAAGAGATGTGTGAGAGCGATTTGCCAAGTCGGACCCTTCGAATCATGTAGACCTTTATTCAAGCAGCTCAGGTTACTCACCCTACCCGCCATGTACATTCTTGAGGTCTGTATGTTTGTCAAGAGAAATGTAAAAATGTTCGAGCAAAAATAGTACTCATATTTATCCAGCTTCCCAAATCGCTTAACAGGCACTTCTAGTAAAACTACATGTTTTTTGAGAAATAGTTATAAGATGTCCATAAAATTTAATACCTGACTATTTAAAACAAATGCCTCGAAGGGAATTTAAAAATTATATGTATAAAATACTATTAGATAATTGTTATAAATTCATTTAAATTATTATTATTGGAACACATTAAATATTGTAAATTAAACTTTATATCATAATTGGCATAAATAATGACAAAAATTGACATAAATTAATAAATAATAAAGATAGATAATAGAATAATATTGTAAGTGTTTATTAGAACGACTGCTATGATATAATATTGTAAAATGTTGCACGTCAGAAATGGCGCAACACGCTTGTACAGGGTCAAGAGCCCGTTAAGCTTGATACTTAAGATTTAAATCCAACTCAATGCCGCTTACGATAAGAACGGTCCAACGTCCAAACTATCAAGCTTGACGTGCTTTTGACTGTACAAGTATTATGCACTTTTACCATCACCAGTACCATGTTTGCTTGCAAATAAACCATTTTCATTTTCTTATCATCGCAATGGTTTCCGGCCGCCTGAAGTAAATTTAGAATTTAATAATATCGCTGGCTCTTCCCAATCTTTAACCTTACAGTACGGCTTTAACTTCGCTACCGGTATTGGTACTATCTGTGCTGTCTGTGCATACTCGCAATCGGCTTTCCGTAACATACCTAAGGCTGCCTGCTCGGCATCCCTAACCATACCGCAGCTTTATTTTGCAGCTACTATCATCGTCATTCAGTTGCAACTAGGTATAATGTCATAATCTTAAGGTATGTAAGTATATTACTATTCGTCAGTTAGAAATCCCTTGCCGTCTCACCATGTCTGTGACCGCCGGGACTACTATAAGAAGAAGGTCTGCACAGAGGCTGACAACTCTCTACCAAATAGTTCATTGATATACCAAGAGGTGGCGCTTCGAAAAAAAATTAATTTAAATGGGGTCATAACTGAGGTACCCGCTTTCCAACAAAAAAATGATATTCTAAATGTCTTAGTAGATATCTATACACACAAAAGAAATACAGTCGAATTGAAAACTTCCTCCTTTTTTGATGTCGGTTACAAATACGTTAATTATGGCAAGACAAAAATTCAACACATCCTTCCTCGTTGTCAATGGAATTAAAACTTTTAAGAGGAAGTCGTAGTCGCCGTTCCGGATCCGGGGACAGGTTAGAAATCAACTGCCGCAGGCGATGCTACTACGGGCGATTAAACCAGACACAAACTTGACTTAATTTCAGGGTTCAGGACAACAGTTAAAGGGTAGACAAATAAAGCTAAAGTAGAGTAAAGAAAGATGTGTACCAAGGTTGGAGACAATAGTTTCGTAGTCTCTGCCTACAGACAAAAGAAAAGATATCTTTCAAACATAGGAAATGAAACTATTTTTCCGGATTTAAATCGCGTATATTTGTTTTTTCAAACAAACCGACGTTTCGGGCCCTTTACAGGTCCCATGGTCACGGTTGACTCAACCGCGAAACGTGTAACAATCGCGAAAACCTAAGAACTCGATATCTTTCAAACATTTTAATTAGATATATATTTATAGATACCTCGGCATACATAAATTTAAAAGATGGGTATTATAATGTTTTGAGATAATTAAAATTCTGCATATAATATGAACAAACTATAACATTTTTAAGTTTAAGTGTGCTGAAAAACATTGTATGCCACACGGGCAGAATGACAATTGCAAACATTTGGTCCATTAAAGCCCATTCAAATCTGTCCCTCTATTTGTAAGGACAATCAGAAATCTGCTACCGCGTTGTGGTAAAATTTTAGTAGCAGTAGATCTTCTTGTGAAAAAGTTTGTCCAGGGAAGTACTGCCACCTTACCGCTTTCTGTTGCCAAGCAGTAATGTGAGCATTACTGTGTTTCGGTTTTGAAGGGTAAGGATGCTGGTGAAATTACAAGCACATGGGACTTGTCAACTTACGTCTCAGGGCGTCGGGAGCAGTGGCAGTGTCTATCAAATCTTTGATATTTTAAACTCTACGTGGCACTTCAATTGCTATGGGCAGTCACGTCTCTTACCACCAGGTGCACTACTTAATCGTCACATCACTTGGTAGATATACCATAAACTTTTACCTGGTATCATAAGCTTATTATGAAATCTAGTACATATAAATATATTGGATGAACTTCTTGAAAGTGCAATAGCTAATGTGTATTATGTTTATTGTATGAATGCATGCTTGCATGTAGCATTATTTCGCTGCATAAATCTGCTATTTCTTTTTAACAATTATTTACTTTCAGGTTCTCATTCACTTTACGACCAACAATGCAACAGTGACAGTCACTCTCTTTAATATTTCTTTTTATCGCTCAGTTTTACGTTTTCTCTACTATATTAATTAAAATTATAGTATGTATAAAGATAATATTTATAAAATATTTAGAGCAAACTGTGTTGGGAATTTTTCCTATAGCGTTTTCCTCGACGATTAATATCTTTGACATGTCCTAATATGAAATAACTATAATTATATCGAGTTACTCAATAATTTATTATTATAATATAATTATCATAATAAATTATAACAAATGAAAACAAGCTTGCTTGATACGGCACGTGTTGTTCGAAGGTTCTTAAACTTGACGCCATGAACCCGGCAAACTGTGCCATTGCCGGGTAACATCATCCTTTCTTTCAAATTAATCTTTTAGGCCATGGGAGTGGCGAGGGTCTTAAATAGATAACCAAAATAATAATTATAATAATATGTGCCAGACAACCACACCAATTGCCTGGTCACAAACTAGGAAATTCCGAAAAAACCCAGGTTAGAACAAATTTAGAAAAGTTCATTTCCAAAATTAGGGTTACCCGGAATCGAACCCGAAACTTCCGCATCCAACGCGAGCGCCCACAATGTAAACCGTTAGGCCAAAATATAAATATGTAAATAAAAGGTAAGAAATCAAATTTCAAATCATAAGACTTAGTTTGTGTCTTGAATAGCAAACCTTAAGCCATCCAGTTACGTTTTGAAAATAATGAAAGAGCTTCAAGCAAACAGTGCCCTTATAGATAGAGGCGACGTCGTTGAAATAATAATAACCTTTTTTCCGTCTGCTATAAGGATCTTATAAAATATTGTCTGTGGTTTTAACCCTACTCATCTTCGTCTTCGAAATGAAAATTGTTTTCTTTTGTACATTACACTTTTGTAGGAAGATGAAAAGAGGGACATTTCATAATGAAAATTATGTCATACTTTTATACGTTCAAATGCAAAAAGAGGACTCACTGAGCTCCTCCCTTGTTATGCTATCGCTTCTTTGTTTCGAAGAGTCCATAATAAACCAAACAAACCTTAAAAACTAATTATCGAAATAATTACTCTAAAAACACTTCACACGTATCACATTATCGCTTAATAATTGTGCTTGGTTGGTTAAAGTTAAAAATAAAATTATATACAGATAAAAAAATTTGGAAGAATTATCGATTTCAAATATAAAACAGAACCAATTCAAAGACCGTACAAAGCGAAAATGTACAAAGTTGTTTAGGTACAGATTTAGGCCGAGATTTACCAAACGTATTTTGACTTCGTCTAAGCAAAAATGAAGAACTAAACAGGTATTTCGTATTTACAAAACGAAGTTTGCCTAAGTTTAAGCAAGAAAGTAAATCAAAATTTGAGTTTATTTCGTAATTTCTTGCTTAAACTTGGGAATAGTTCGTTTTTAACCCTTAATTACGCGCATGGGATCAACTTACATTTACGCGCTATAAAATAATACTTCAGTCGATCGGAACGTTCTACCGCCAACACTAGCTTCCTAATTCGTGCCAAATATGATATTTTAGTAACAAATAGGACGTCAAAGTGTATGCATATATCACTGCACTCTAAGGGTCGTATTCTAGAACTCTACTCAATGCTCAAGTCAGGATTTGAGCAGATTTGAGTATGATTTCAAGCACTGGAATTACGACCCTAACAGCAAGGACTTGAGTGTGATTTTCACTGCAATACTCAAGTCCTGACTTGTGTATTGAGTAGAGGTCTGGAATACGACCCTTAGTGCGTGACCCCCACGGAAGAAAGAAATTATGTGGTTTGTGGTGACCCCTAAGTAGGTATAGCATAATATACATTATAATTGGATTACGAAATACAAGAAATATTGCAGTCGGTTTTTTTGCACTCTCAATTGAATTATTAAGGCTATTATTAATAAGGCTAATAAACTGTCTCCGTGGCCGAACGATTAACATGCTTATTTTGCCGTGTAGAAGTCCCTGGTTCGATTCCCAGGCCGGGACAAATATTTGTATGGCCTCTCGTGAATTTGGGTGTAATATGTGGTTGTTTATGTATTTGTTCATGGCACCCGCGACACAGGATTTTCCTAGTACGGGGCTATGAGTGTATGCGTTATTTATTTTTTTTTTTATTTACGTATAGGTATAGCCTAATATAATAAACAATTCTAAAAAATATATTATATTGGAAAAACTACAAAAACAATATCTATACACAGTACGCAATCAATTTACACATCGCTCATCATCAATAGATAAAGTATTTTTACATCAATAAAAATAATTACTTTTGAACATTTTTTCTATATCTATGGTTTTATTTCATCGATATATTTATAATTCATCCCGATTGACTTTTCGTTAAAAGAGATACGCATTTTTTGCATAATCTGTGACTTTTTAAATAAACACAATATCATAAATAGGTTTTCAGGGCAAGCAAAGTTATATCCCATTTCCACCCAGTCTATATTATTCATAACCTGTTTATAATAAAAAAAATTACAACCCTACCCTGAAAGAAAATGAGAAATTTAATCTTAGCATCTTTTCCCCATGAAAAACTACGAGTATCATGTTCAATACCACATCAAACTTCGATCGATAACTATTACAGCCTTTCCAGTGTAACTATACCTCTCTACACACAATGACGTATTTGGAAATAATTCGACAATCAGGGTTCACTGTACACCGGTCGACTCAAGTTCTAAAACTATTTTTGTTTGAGCTGTGTAGTTGATGTGTTTGTTAAGACGAGACGTAGAATAGGAGGGTCTTGAAAATTTTGCCATTGCTTGGCAGATTTCTTTCTCACCGGGCAGTAGATTGGGTAGGAAAATGTTCGGAACGAGATTTGACACTCACCCGATATCGTCACTTTACCCTCTTTTAAAGTTGTATAGTATGACATCAACTTCTCTTCTTTGTTAATTTTAAAATAAATATTAAAAACAGTCTTTGTGTTTCACTTCTCCTGAAACCTTTTTTAAATTTTCCTTTGGGTTTTATATAAGAAGACGGTTTCAGTCTAAAATTCGGTAGTATAATGTTTTACGTAAATCTTTTCCAAAAAACCAAATGCAATTGGAGTTTAGTTTTTTCTAAAAAATAGTCGATATGACAACGTAATTAGCTCGCAGTCAAAGAGCACATAATTTTACAGCGTTTGACTTCTATCGGTGCTTCGCCTACATTCCGCTATATATCTTCATTTTTAATCGTTGTCTTTCGACGAAAAATGAAATTATAGTCTTCAAGAATACCATCCTAAGTAAAAAATTAACTTCGAGTACCTATATGAAAATGGCCGTCATACAAAATGCTATTGTCTCTCTAGGACACTATTAGAAATAGGTGGTAGGTTGATCAAATGACGGCGATGCGGAAATATCATTACGGCGATGCGGTTCAGCTATCCGTGTTAGAAAAAACAGAAAAGTGGATACAGCGAAGCGATTGAAAAGTCTTGCTGCGATATCGCTGAAAATTAATTAGAGGTAGAAAATCTACAAATTTCAACATGGCCGCCAAAACAAGTGTGGTTCTTTGAAACTTGGGCGCTCCCTCACCGCGAACACTTCAGCCAAAAGTTGAACCCCGAGGCGTCCGCACTCCGCTGGCCGAAGTTACTCATGCGCCACAAGAACCCGCTAAAGACTATTATGCCATAACCATACCGTTTCAGCCAAGTTGGTGTGCTTCAAATCCAATTTATGTGGTCTGTGTTCATATCGAACGCGCGTTTGTATCGCTGCTCTTAGTGAAATTCTCGGCCGATATCTGTGTGTGTATTTGGTGTCTTGTGTATTTTCATATTTTTTTCTTAATTCTATAATATCAAGAAAAACAACATTATACTTTTCAAAATATTTTAGGTCGCATCTGAATTGAGTATATATTATAGAAAAAGGTTTGTTTGAAAAAAAGGAATACCACAGGACAATAAATACAGAAGAAGTGCTGGATGTGACACGTGTGCCATCAGTACGCGAAGTTCCACATACTTACTCCGCTATTTTCGGTTTGTACGTTATGGTCGTGCCAATAACTGCTTCGGTCGCCGAACGGTGCCACGCCGAGCTTCCGGGTTCGGTTCTCGGGCTGGGAGAAATATTTGAATGGCATTACTACATTTATTTCTATTGTGAGTTTGGGTGTAATTTGTGGTTGTTTGTGTGTGTGTCCATGGCACCAACGACACAGGGCTTCCCCAGTTTAAAAAAATGTAGAAAAATGCCTTATTTTGCGTCATTGTAGTGTAAAAACTGCAATGTTATCTATTTACTGGTATTTCATATTAAAGATGATATTTTATTTATTTATTTTATATAATTTTAATAAATTTTCAATTTTCTGTTTATCGTAATTATTTTCTTTATGTTACTAGAAATGAAAGTAAACCTTATTCCGCAACGATTAGTGACTTCTTTTTTGGAGTAGTCAATAGTCGTTTGTCGTCGTTTAGCTATTAACCGCTAGATTTCAGCACATTGGTTGAAATTTCAATATAAAATCAAAACCTCGTAACTTGCATAGGTATTGAACTGTCAACGATATGCCAACAGGGTAAAGTTAAAATTGTATTAACAGTCCAGAATATGTTACTTCTTTTTAAATTGGAAACTACGACCAAGCATTATCAAGATGTCATATTGTATGAATTATTCGACAGTGTTTCTGCTAGTAAGGCACTTCCATTGTTTTTTTCTTCATACGTGATATAGATGCGAAAAACATAGTTTAATATCCAATATAAAAAATCCAATATACTTTACTACATTACATTACGATACGATACATTAATTTATCGCAGATATAAATGCAGCTATTTGTTAATAAATTCGAAATATTTTAATCCAAATTTATTTGTAAACAAAATGGAACACTGAATGGACATCGCACTCTAATATATCATCCATACAAAAAAGACATATTTAAAGAAAATAAAAGAATACATAAACGAGGAAATAAATATTCAGGTAATGGATCATAACAAAAACATCCATCCCATTTTATCAGAAAATTCCGCTTGACAGATTATCTTTTGGCTACTTCTTTTATAACCACAAACCACTACGTATTATACTCTGAACGCACTTTGCAAGGCGTGGCCGCACCGTGTGTACAGCACAAAAATTCTTTATTTTACACCAAAATGGACACAACTACAATACAATTAAAATAAAAAGGCATAAGCGATGCTACAATGGGCGGTCTTATCGCTTTAAGCGATTTCTGCCAGACAACCTTTGGATGGTAGTAATTATAACTCACAGGAAAAAGACGGCGGTTTTTTTTTTTTTTTATCGTGACTCGGCAAAATGACTGCACCGCGCCTGATGGAAAGTGCGAATACAGTCCAGAGATGAGAGTAACGGATGGAAAACACAAATATCTTCACTCCGTCACTATCATTTTGCCGGTCTGGCCAAATGCTTCTTCACACTACGTTTGAAGGACCCGATGTTATAGAGGGGAGGGAATACATGCGCCGGGAGTTGGTTCCACAATTTGATGGTTCGGCATAAGAACGAATTGCCAAACTTTTTAGTGCGGGACGGTATTGAACTGACCGTCCAACTGTGGCAACGCAGTCCGGCACGGGTGGTCCGCTGATGGAAAGGAGAGGAAGGGATAAGGTTGAATAACTCTTCAGAGCACTCACCGTGGTACAGGCGATAGAATACGCTAAGAGACGCTATATCTCTGCGAAGCTGTAACGACTCCGCATGCTCAGTTACATGAGGATTGTTGACAACACGGAAGGCGTAGCGCTGCAGTCCATCTAGGGCATCGAGCAAGTACTTGGCAGAGCCGTCCCAAAGGTGCGAACAGTACTCCATGCTGCTTCGGACCTGAGCTTTATACAACAGGTATCGCAGCTCTGGAGTAAAAAATCGGTGCACCTTGTTCAGGATGCCAAGCTTGCGCGACGCGGTACAGATGACGCTCTCTATATAGTCTTTGTTGCTCATGTCCTTCCGGATGCTCATCCCCAGCAGGCTGAGCTTGTCCTGCAGCGTCAGCGTTGTACCCTGAAGATGGGGAAGTGGAAGGAATGGGGATTTTTTGGAACTGAACGCGCATACCTGGGTTTTCTTGGCGTTGAACTCAACCAAGTTTCGGGAGCCCCACGACGATATATGTTCCAAAACATGGTTGAGCTCAGCGACAAAAAAAAAAGTGTATAAAGATTTAAGTAAATACATATGCGTACATATAATAAATAATAAAACTAATACATATATAGATGAATATCATAAACTACTATATATTTCTAAATTGAAAAAATGTTCATAATAAATTATAATTGAAACCTATCGATTTGTGTTATAATAAACACAATTGTCAAGATATAGTTCCCGCCCGTTATGCATGCGTTATTGGACACAATAACCTAACCAATGGAAGGCTCAATTTACATTGTCGCGGAATGGAATAGAACAATATTTTTTTTGTAGATAGCATAAAGTACTTTTCAACACATTTGCTCGTAACGGGCTTCTTATTGTATCGCTTTTAGGCTCATAAACCTAGCTATTGAACACGCGTTTGTAATTATATTACAAAACGTGTGTGTAATAAGTATAGGCTTAACCGGATTAAGATGTATCTCACAACAAGGCCTATGTATTAAAACTATGCATTCTTAAATTATCCGGGTTATGTCTTTGAAATTAACTTGGTCTATTAAAAAAACAGCTCTAACCTACATATTATAAGATTCAAATTACAATGACAGTAATCCCAAACAAACAGGGTCACAGTTTTTTTTATTATTTCTGTTTAATACGGTTGTGTAGTCTTACCTTACAAATAATATTTTTATTAATAAATTTATATTTCTTATTTGATGTGATAAATATAGAAAAACATACACAATATACACCTATAAAACTTTAATTGAATAAAATTACTTATTTTGGATAATATTTTACACGAATTTGAGTGAAATAAGGACATATTTATATTATTTCGCATTGGCTGTTTAGGAATTTCACCTAAGTCTCATTATTGCCGAAGCACCTGCGCGCGCATATCCGCGCCGCGGCGCCAGGCGCAGAAAAAATAACTCTGCGCGCCAATTTCCATTGATACGTTCGAAACATTTATATACGCTGTGTGTTAGATAATTACCTAGGTGTTTAAAATGTCCTGCTCAAGCACGGAAGAAAACATTTTGATGGATTTAACACCGCCCGAAATCCTCACAGAGGCACAAAACGCAAGTGACAGTTTATTACCTTCGAAATCCAGAGAAAAATACATGGCTGCATATGAAACTTTTATACAATGGAAAACCAACAAAAAAGCGTCTTCGTTTTCAGAAAATGTTTTTCTTGCCTATTTTAATGAACTGGCGAATAGGTTTAAGCCCAGCTCGCTCTGGTGCATTTATTCTATGTTAAAGACCACAGTAAAGAACAAGAATAACATAGACATAAAAAACTATTCAAATCTGACGGCATTTTTAAAGAGACGCTCTGATGGGTATGTTGCAAGAAAATCGAAGGTACTTTCGCCAACTGACGTCGAAAAGTTTTTAAAAGAAGCCCCCGATTATCAGTATTTAGCAACAAAGGTCAGTTGATCGTATTAAACCTTAATTTTTTTATGTTTTCATTTTTCTTGTATTATATTTGCGAAAATACCTATATTTTTAATTTCTTTACAGGTTGCAATGATATTTGGTGTCACTGGCGCGTGTAGACGCCAAGAACTAAGCGAAGTAACGGCAAAAGACGTAGAAACTCATGGCCAAATGCTTTTGATTAAAATTAACAACACTAAAAATAAGGTACCGAGATTGTTTGCCATTCACGGTCCATTTTACGACATAGTAAAAAAGTACGAAGCGCTTAGGACAGATAAGGCAAAATCCGATCGGTTTTTTCAAAACTACCAGAAGGGTAGATGCGTGGCTCAGCCAATAGGCATTAATAAATTTGGTGCAATGCCTAAAGAAATTGCCAAGTTTTTAAATCTACCCGACCCGGATTTATACACTGGGCATAGTTTCCGAAGAACATCAGCTACATTGCTAGCTGACTCGGGAGCTGATTTGCTTACTTTAAAGCGTCATGGTGGCTGGCGATCTAGCACAGTTGCTGAGTCTTATGTTGAAGATTCAGTTCGAAATAAGTCCAACATATGTACTCAAATAACCCACGCTATAAATCTGGAGCCCCAGGTTAAGAAGATGTGTCCTGAACCGCAGCCATCCACCTCCCGTGATACAAGTTATTTGTTACCTAGGTTGTCTATTTCTGAGTCTTTAAATGAACCACCACCACTTTCATCCATATTTGTACACAATGAACCCGTATCACCGACTTTTACGCAAGAAGACAATAATGAAATAGTAACAAATAATATCACACAGACGGTTCAAATGCCTAACAAAACTGCACGTTACCATTTTGAAAATTGTACATTTAACAATTGTTTTAATAATTAAATTTAAATAACTACATTTTTGATAAAATCAAGATACAATGACTTTGATAGGCTTTGGAGACTCTTAATTAATTGCTATTGATAGATATAGTATAGAATAGAATAATATTATTTACATTAACGTGAGCTTAACATAGTATTCAGTGTATCTGTATAATTAATGCCAAATAAAGCTATTTTTCATTTCCATTTTACTCAAGTTTGTTTCATTTTCCTCGCAAATGTGTTGAAAAACGTCGTATGAAACACGTGTGCTTTGATCATTACACTCTCGGCTTTCTTATCGCGCTCGCCTGCGGCTCGCGCGAGTAATAACGCCTCGTGTGTAATGACCAACTTAGCACACTTGTATCATAATGTACTATTATGTCAATTGTGTAATGTACAAACTAGATATGAGCCAAAAAACAGATCGCGCCTTTCGGAGATTTCTCGAGCAGTCTCGGGAATACCCGCAGCTATCGCATCATATCTAGTTTGTACATTACACAATTGACACAAAGTTCATTATCCCATCTACAATTTCGTTCAGTTCCGTGGTATTGCAAATTGAGCCCAAGCAGTATGCTGATTATTAGAATTCCGTATAAAAATTGGGAACCCTTTAAATTTCGACATGTTCACAGGAGTATGTAACAGATTTTTACCTGTTTATTTATTGCTTTTTATTTTGAAATATAGTGTGAAGATGAAACAGTGACTAACAAAATACATACCATGACTAAATATCAAGAAACATTTTCCTACATTCCGTGCAACGAAAAAGGACCACAAAAACTATTGACACTTTCAAAAGAGAAACGTACCAAGACGTACAGAGTTAGAGCAGCCTGCTCTAAACATAAACCACACGTGATAGCCGAACGCATACAATCATCCAATAGTTTTCAAATTATTATTCACAGTCCCACAATCATTAATATTTTAATAAAACCGAGAATACGTGCAAATAAACAAACATAGTGCAGTATAGTTTATTCAGTATTCAATGATAATGGAGTTAAATTATAATAAAAGCGGTGAATAAAGGCCCTACATTTAGACTGGACACATTAAGACTTAAAGGCCGCGCGACTAACGTACATTAACCTACATTACTTCGTACCGGCAACAAACTAACGACCTCACCACATAAACGTTAGAGTTTAAAGGTTACACCTAACTTGTTATCATTTATCAGCACCATGTAAATAGCCATCGAGTTTTTTATATAAGTGCCTCTACCATGAGTTTACTGTGACAGTTGTTGCTAGCGACCGCGTAAATTACTTCAAAATTATCTATGGCAAAATATACAGCGACCCTAACGGTTACGAGAAGAAGTAACATTTTGTGTACAAATATTTTACGGTGTCGCTAGCGAGATCTTTGTGGCAAAGTAGGTACTCTTAGAATGCGTCAATCATAGATCCCATACAAAACAGAACGTTTAATGTGGACGCCATGCTGATCTCTGTCAAGTCTGATGATGACGATGATCTGATGCTCTAAAGTAGATAGTCTCTATGTGTGTATAGGCTTATTTATGCCTGTGCACATGATGTATTTTTTTCATGCCTATGACGCGCAGATAACGCGTGTTAACGTGCGTCAAAGGAGATTCAGTTCACACGTTCACAAATTCAGTGGTACCGCAAACGCGCGTTCGTAAACTGCGGGTTGTTTGCGTGTAGACATTTTTTTACCGACTTACCTTTGGGGCTGGCAGAATAATCAGCGTCTTAGTTTAACTGAACTGCAGTATGATGCTGAGTCAGGTCCTTACTGCTGACACAGTACATTCAACTGTAGAGTTAGAGTGTAGAGGTTCTGATTAACTGTAGGTGTAGACCTACACAATATCAGACCGTACCGCAAACCTAGACTAGCCTTTTTCTTTATCATATCATTGTACTTACGTCATAAGCTTGTTTGAAATGTACTGTGATTCACGATAAACGAGTTATCTATTAATAAAAATTCGCCGTGTGCACATACCCTTAGGATACTCTAAAAATTTTCCCATAACCGCCACGTTTGACAGATGGATCGCGACATTTTTATCGAAGCTGCTAGTTAAATTTAATTAATTAACGTAATTACATATATTTCAATGTCATTAATCATAAGTAAAAAGATAAATACATACAAAATAAAATTAATTATAGTCAATATGATAAAATATAATGACAAAAATACTATAATTCTAGAATAACAAAGTGTGATAACGATTAACAGTTTTACCACGACAATAAATGAAATAAAAAACATTAAATAATGTAAAATTTTATAACATATTCAATAAATTTAAAAAAAATTTCGGTGTAACAGCATTTTTAAAGACTTCAAAAAAAGGAGGATATACTCAATTTGACTGTATTTTTTTTGTATGTATGTTACTCGATGTATGATTCTTTTTTGTTGGAAAGAGGGTACCTCCATAGTGGTCCCATATAATTTTGAAGAAAATCATCCACCTCTAAGGGTGGCTGTTCACGCATGAAGATTCATTTTTATAAATAGCGCCTAAATTATATTATAAGGAGCAATTATTTTAATGGTTGATTTTGATATTCTCCAATTCAAGGCTCGGATTATAATAAAACTTGGCAAATATATGTAATTCCAAGTAATTTTAAGGTCGATTTTTTTAGTACTCTGTACTGAGATTATTTCAATAACAAATCTCGCAGTTTTTTTTTTCATTATATCTGTTTATAACTTTAAGCTCGACACATAATTTATTAAACAGTTTCACGAATTAATACAGGGGGCAATCATGATCAACATCATCATATCAGCCGGAAGACGTCCACTGCTGAACATAGGCCTCCCCCGAAGATTTCCAGACTAGCCTAATTTAGCCTTTTTATTTAATAATTTAATATATTCCACAAGAAGACACTACACATTATGGCATATTTAAGCTTCTAAACTAAGTGCCTCTTCACTGAAGGAACATCACAGCATGTAATGGCCAGCACTCAACATCAATTCATCGTCGACGTAGTCAAGAGTAGCAAGCAAAAGAGCTCCATGTGAAAGAGTTCGTCAGGGAACTACTGCCACCTTACCTATTTCTACTGCCACGCAGTAATGCCAGTATTACTGCGTTCTGGTTTGGAATGGTAGTTTACTGGTGAAATTAGAGGCACATGGGACTTGTCAACTTATGTCTCAGGGTGACGGGCGCAGTAGCAATGCCCATAAGATCTTTGCAATTCAAAGCTCTGAGTGGCACTGCAACGGTTATAGATACGCGTTACCACCGCCAGGCGCACGACTTATTCGTCCCTTCACTTGGTACTATAAAAAATAAAAAGACATTAAAGTTAGCTGAACGTTTAAAGATTCTTATGTCAACTTTTTTTTTATATCATGTCTTTACGACTAGTTGTAACACTAAAACAGACGAATTAGGAAAATTTACTTTAAGTGTATGCCGTTTTACAAAACTTTCACTTTTTACTTATTAAAAAATTAAATACTAAGCAAATCGGCTACTTTTGTTGCAGGCTAAGCAGGAAACAAAACGCATTAAATTTATAATTAAGAGCTTTAATCGCAAATGAGAGATACTACCACTGCACCTGTAACTCTGAGTCTAAATATTGACAAGATCCTTTAAAACCGGAACGTAATAATGCTCTCATTCCTACTTGGTGGCAGAAATAACTAGTCTACACTGTCTCCACTGTCTCCACATCCATAAATTACTTAAAAAATCCGATAGGGGGTACTTTTACACTGTAAAGAATATTTAGTCCGTATCTGCTGCTATGCCGTTCCATCTTTAGGATCTGTGAACCCATCATCTAACCTTACGAAATAGTTCACAGAAATACGCTGCTCTTTAGAAAAAGAGAAGGTCGGCGCAGCAGAACTTCCGTACGCAGGACAAGACAAACTACGCGCCCTGGGAGTGCCTTCGTGCCCCCGAACGAGGATCTTTAAGGAAGCTGGTATTCACCAGGAGCTTCACTACATGTCCAGGAACATTATTAGTAAATTATGTATGAATTTCACCTAAACCCTTGTCTGAGAGGAGACTCGTGCCCAGCAGTCGGACGTACAAATGAGTTGATGATGATGGTGATTGAAAATTGTAAAGTCTATGTTGTAATGTTTAAATTTCGTTAAACAATTACATATCCGCTCATGCGATACATGCAGCCGTGGACGCATACCACACCTACAGGTGCCGGTGATGATTTTATACCGATTTATCGGATATCGAAGTTATAACAAGTAAAAGAACTTATAAAAATTGCTATTTCGGTAACTACTCTAGCAAACCATAAAGTTTTTAATGCCTGGGTCTGTCATTTCAAAAAATAAACAACTTCAAAAATACGTCACGACAATCGTGTGTGTTATTGTTTGGGCTGGTGATTTCGGTGTTTATTTACTGAATATATACTGTAAGTAGCGTTTTTTAGTTTACCCTGAATATAAATGTTTATAAACTATACTTTAAGGAGTAATTTCATGGTAAACGTTAGAACCACTCAAACGGAATATTATCATATTTATCCAAGTACACCAAAAATTTCATTAGTGCTTTTTAAGTGCAGGATTTGCGATGTATTATTGCATTTTATTTGAGATGTTTTTGTTGATAGTACGGAGGGTATTTATTTAACAGTGCAGAATAATAATTTTTATTTATAAAAACTTGTATTTAAACTGAATGCTTTTCTAATTTGCGAAACCAAATAGCCGCCATTTTGCGGTTGGAGGAGCGCATCGCGTGAGCGGATAAATAACGTATTCTGGAATATAAAACGCAGTAAATATAGATTAGACCGTTAATATTATAGTCTTTATAATGTAGTTTTCGTGTTCATTTAATTCAGTTAGTATAGATAGATAGTAATTTATGTTTATTATTAATAATAAATTTATTATTTAAGTAAACGTAAAAGGTGAAAATCATTTTATTATCATTTTGGAATAAACATGTATAATTAAATACAGTATGTTGGTGCAAATCGAACTGGCAGTGAAACTTCGGATGCCTTAAACTGAATTAACTAACTTCATTCTATAATCAAACCTTACCAAGATTCTTTTGGATCATTTTTAATGATAGGGTGCAAAAGATCAATGTCAACGGTATTCCAATGTCATTAGGGCTTGCAGTTTGCATAAGCGTCCCTCAAGGTTCAAATATAAATCCATTTTTGTTCTTATTTTATATGTATTTCGCCTCGTGGAAAGCGCAAAACTTGAAATAGTATTGTTTGCTGAAGATACAGTCTTATTATTCAAAGTTGAATGACGCTAGTGTGCCTATCCTATCTATATGTTGATTGTGAGCGGTATTATTATTATTATTATTACTATAATGCAGTGAATAATGCTATTTCAAAGTAGATGCATTTTTAGTTAATAAACCTACTTCTTAATAAGAATAAATCAAATCGTGTAAAATTTATGTAACTTAAATTCAGACAGTCAGAAATAAATAGTAGAAACGAAAAATCGAACTTTGTAGACACAGTTGCAATCTCTTAAATCTGCTTACAGATACCCCTAACTTAACCTAACTTTTTTTTTCTTGTTAATCCGGGGGAATCTGCTTACAGACACCCAGGCCCCGCGGGGACAGAGCCGGGGTTATGTGGGACTGGGCTGAACCCTGAAGGAGAGCAGCCCGACCGCACTAAACCCCCGGAGTGTTCCTCCTCTCCGCTGTAGGTGGGGGTACGGGTACGCTGTGGCACTCGTCCGCACCCCCATCAGCGGCTGGCCGCGCCCTGCGCAGCCCCTCCCCGAAAAGGGAGACACGTCGGTCCCCCGACTCCGAATGTGAGGCTCGCCGAACACCAGACGAGCCTTCCATCCCGGGCCCCTTTATGCTGGGCAACGAACTCCCCCGAGTCGGCTACCCAGGGGCCATGGGGGGCCAGGACAGCATCCACTCAACTGTGAAGTTCAATGGCTGCTCCCCCAGCCCCCGCGGCGGAGCCTGCCATCAGATCCGCCGCGGGGGCTGGGGCTAACCTAACCTAACCAATTCCTAGTATCAGGGGTGACGAGCGCACTGACAGTGCCCCTTCGATGTTTACCATTTAAAGCTCTGAGTCGCACTGCAACTGCCGTGGTCAGGCGTGTCGCTTACCTTCAGGCGCATGACTTGTTCGTCCCATCACTAGGTATCATAAAAAAAAGTCCCAGAAGCACAACCAAACTGGCTATTCTTGACAGGCGTCTTTTTTATATATTTCTTTTGATATTCAAAAGCTGATGTAAAGAAAACTTTATTTTAATGACTCTTACATCATCTGCGTACCTGAATGACAAAAATCCAAGGCAGTATAATCCGTTTAGCTCAATCAAATTTTCTCTTTCTGCCAAATTATTCTATCTAAGAAGTCATTTATAAATTTGCCTCCGTATCCGAACGGTTGCCATGCCGGACTTCCACGCAGAGGTCCCAAGTTCGATTCCGGGACCGGGAGAAATATTTGTATGGCCTAAATTTATTTGTCTCGCGAATTTGGGTGTAATTTGAGGTTGTCTATGTGTGTGACCACCTTTGTGTTATCTGTGTGTCGCACCTGCGACACAGGGTTTCCCTAGTGCGGGGCTATGTTGATTGTATGCGTTATTATAGCATGTATTGAGACGAATAAATCGTGCGCCTGTTGGTAAGCGACACGCCCGTAGGAGCAGGCGTGTTGCAGTGCCGCTTAAAGTTTTAAATCGCAAAGATATCAAAGGCACTGCCTTTATGCCCGTCACCCTGAGGGATATGTTGAAAAGTAATAAGTGCCTGTATTTTTTTAAATGATACCAAGTGACGGGACGAACAAGTCCTGCACCTGTTGGTAAGCGACACGCCTGTCCATAACAGTTCCAGTGGCGCTCAGAGTTTTAAATCACAAAGATCTGAGACGCACTGCTACTGTGCCCGTTACCCTGAGACATAAGTTGGCAAAATGGTGGCAGTACTTTCCTCAGCTAAATCTTTCATAAGCAGCTCTACTGATACAAAAAGAAATTCCAAACTATGTAAAAAAATAATGTATAAGAAGATTCGTCTGCGTCCGCACACAGTTTACACCATTATAGTGCTTAGTCGTAACGTAGCAAGTTTGTCAACGCCCTTCCTAAACTTAAAATCAAATCAATAACACAAACCTTTACAAAGAAGTGTCATACAATTACAAGCTAAGAAGAAACGCAACAAGTATTTTTAATTGGACGTAAACATAACATCGGAAATGAGGAATAATGAAAACGGAATGGAAAAAAGCTATCTCCACGCTAACGAGCGGCTCTAGCTTAAAATAGCGACAGGTGCATGTGATAGCATTCGCCCATCGCCATTCGCTTTATTTATTGCGCCCTTCCCGGGAAAAAGACGGCTTGATACGGTACACGGTATCAGTTACAATCTCAGTAGTGTTACTTATACTGTTCTGTGTAAAATTGAGAGATTAGAAGCAATTTCCTTATACGAATATACGTTAGATATACTACTACGTCATTAAACACAATGTCTGGAATATATAACTTGATATTAAGAGGCATGTTAGGTATTTCGTAATTTAATGATGGCAGACATATAAATATTACTTTGTAATATTAGAAATGTATTATATTTCCTACGGTCGAGTTCCTCAGAGTGAATAGAAAACGTTGTATTGTTTTTAAAAACAATGCATAAAGTTTGGTCCTTTTCATGGAACTTTACGAGTTTTTGACCCCGTGTCATTTTGCAAATTGTAATTTAACGCAAAATTGATAAATCACGACCCTAAACTTTAGTTTCTAAATCGTGTCTGTGTTTTTTAGCATAATTTCCAAACTAAGTTCAAACTCCATTTTTAACCGACTTCAAAAAAAAAGGAGGAGCTTCTCAATTCGACTGTAAGGTCTTTTTTTGTATGTATATTACGCGATAACTCCGGTATTTGCGAACCGATTTTTATGATTCTTTTTTTGTTGGAAAGATGATAACGATTAACAGTTTTACCATGACAATGAAATAAAAAACATTAAATAATGTAAAATTTTATAACATATTCAATAAATTTAAAAAAAAATTCGGTGTAACAGCATTTTTAAAGACTTCAAAAAAAGGAGGATATACTCAATTTGACTGTATTTTTTTTTGTATGTATGTTACTCGATGTATGATTCTTTTTTGTTGCAAAGAGGGAACCTCCATAGTGGTCCCATTTCATTTAAAAAAAATCATCCACCTCTAAGGGTGACTGATCACGCAGGAACATTCATTTTTATAAATAGCGCCTAAATTTTACTTAAGGAGCAATTATTTCAATGGTTGGTTTTGCTATTCTCCAATCTAAGGCGTTTTTCTCTCTAAATGTACTTTGAGTACTGAGAACCGATTTTTATAATCTCCTGTATCAAGTCCTGTATAGTGGTGAACTGGGGGATATTTCAATAAAACTTGGCAAATAGATGTAATTCCACGTACTTTTGAGGTCGGTTTTTTTAGTACTCTGTGCTGAGATTATGTGTTGACCGCGCTTGAAGGATCATTATACTTTGAGTTTCTGTCTTTGTAAGTTTTCTTTATAATAAACGCAAGAGAGCATCTTAAGCTTGGCCATCCTATTTCATAATACTATTTTTGCCTTTGTACACGACAATAAATGGCACTACCTACTCTGGAGTCTAATATGTGGACTCTAATTACTGATTGATCCAGAATGTAGGAGAACGGATAATGAAGTTTAAACAGAGCGGATATATTGCGAAGGGTGATGGTGATAGACGGAATAAAGTGGCAACGGAATGCTGGCCACGAGTCGATATAGAAAGACAACATCGAAACGTCGTCAAAGCCACGGAGCGTGGATGGGTGGGAGGTCTATTACCAATCATTGAGTGAAGTTAGACTATTATACTATTATGCTATTATACTAATATACTAATATACTAATATACGAATATACTAATATATTAATATACTAATATACTAATGTACTAATATACTAATATACTAATATACTAATATACTATTATACCATTATACTACTATACTAATATACTATTATATACTATTAGGTAAGTACACAGGCCTGGAGACATCATTTTTGATCAGCAAGCGCAGGTATTTGATCCATACAGATGCGTTCGCTTTATCTGCCAGCATAAAATTAGAATGCCTTTCTGCGTCAAATCTTATATTTTGCATTCGATTTTTTGAACACGTTTTAATAAGCACAGTCGCGCAATGAATAGAATGTCACATTTAACGCTGAAAGATTGGCTGTTTTATAAATGAGACGATTTAGCCGGACTATAAGCAATGCAGGTCTGCTGAGAATACACCTTTATAATGATTCCTAACGCTGGCTTAACACTTTAAAGTTATCTTTTTAAAAAGTTGAGAAATATAAGAAAGTAAACAGTTTAAAAGTCGACCATAGTGCACAATAAAAAAAAATTGCATTGGCATAGCGTCGGGCACGGTTTGCTGGAAGACATTGGTTCAAATCTAGTCCGATCGAATCAATTTTTTCGTAGTGTTCAATCTTTGTGTCGAAGATTAACACAGACTAGTGGAGTAATTTCACAAAAATAGTTGACTATCATGGTGGTCAAACATCGTGACATTCAGTTAAAACTTAAGAACTACAAATACATATTTCCCGAGTTTACCAATTCAATTATTACTTTACTTGGTGACTAGATGAAAAAAATGGACGGTTTTTTTTCGCGCCAATTATCTATTACATACAACTCAACTTCCGACTTTCAATTTAGATTTCGAACGAACTTGTTATCTGTTATTCGTGGGGCGCACTATGTTTCCGGAATGAATAAGAAAAAATACTATAAATGGTTAGAAATTAAATTATTGTTTCTCAAAATATTCTCCATTTCATACGAATGAACCAATTTTAAAAACATTTATGCCACTCCTCCGTGAGAATCTTTTAAACATATTTTTCATACTCTTCGACAGCCTCTTCAGGTGATGAAAATCGTTAAAAACAAAATAAATTAAAGTCACAAGGTGCGATCGGAACTGTACGCGGGATGGCTCATAAGGTCAACGTTGTTCACCTTTCAAAATCCATTTGACTGACTGGCCGTGTGAGAAGGTTTACGGGTTTACGAGAGGTTTACGGTTATTTTTACGGAGTTTATCAATAACTTCCGGCAAACAAATGGTTGTGTACATTGGTACACTTATCGTGTATAGTGATTGCACAATACACGATGCGACGATTCTCCAAAGCAACAGTAGCCACGTGTCCAATTTTATTAAAAAAAGAAGCAATCATCCGCTTAGAGGCACTTTGCATGCGCGCTACTTTGGTTGGTTTTGGCTCATCTCGAAAGACCCATACGCTCGATTGCTGCTTTGTTTTTGGATCGTAACTACAAATCCATATTTCGTCACCTGTTACTATGTCCCACACCAAATTTGACTCCCGTTTATTGAATCTGGTAAGCATGGCATTGCACCAAGTGACGCGATCCGTTGTTTGAGCCTCAGTCAAATTGTGTGGGATCCACCGAAAGCACAGCTTTTTCACACCCAAATGTTTTTGTAGTATTGATTGTGTTTGACTTATGTCTATGCCTAAAGATGCACCGATCTCATGGTATGTCACATGCCTGTCTGTTTTGTTCATACGGCGTACAGCATCGATATTTTTGTTCACAGCAGAGACGAGCGACCAACATGAAATTCGTCACTGAGATTCCCACGACCGCGTTTGAATTCTGCAAACCAGCTATAAATAGTCATCTTGCATCATGCGTTATCGCCAAAAGCAGTTTGAAGCCGAGCGAAGCTTCGCTGAGCTGTTAAATTGCAATTAAAGTCGTAGAAAGTCACACTACGAAAATTTTCACGAGTTAAATCCATGGTGATGCAGACAATCAATTTCTAAAATGATGCCACCTTGTAAAAACCAGTGACAGTCAGATGAAACAAACTGTATTCTACCGCCAAAGAGTTCCATTTTCAAATGTTATGATTACTTTTTAAATATTGTTTATGTGAGTGGCCAGTTCCGGAAACTTATAATGCACCCTATGTAGTTGGTGTATTTATAGGGTTGCCATACTGCCTTATTATTTTTAAATATTTTTAATACTATAGGCACAGAACACAAAACACAATAGCCCAGCGTTGTTGTTAATTAACAGTTACTACCCATCTCGTCCTTGAAATTTAATTTAGAATAATGATTGCAACATTAGTTTCCGCAATTCGAGCAACATGATTGTAACGTAATGTAACGTGTGCATTTTAATGACATCATTCGAGGCTTTGTCTTTTCTTTATATCATCAGAAATATAGTCAGCCCTAGAAAACAAAAAAATTACAATTGGGGACTTGAAAGTGTCGATATGCTGAACAACGTCAGTCAATATCTATAGTTAGTTAATAATTTTTATAAGAACATATTCGTAGTTATGGTCATAGTTATTACTTAAGTATTATGCACATGTATTCGGAAGTACAGAATTCGGAAAGCAACTCCTTAGATTACGTTAAACAATCCTTTACCATCACTATTTCTTTTGTGTTTAATTTGCAATCAGTGCTTTTCGCTTTAAGCAAATGAGTTCCAGGTTCAATATCATGTAGAGACATTGATACAGACATCCCCTGCAATTTCACTCTGAATAGGATATCTTTCGTTGAGAGTCGTGATGCCATTGCATTAGGGTGCTTCTCCAGCATAGGCTGGAGAAGTACTGAACTGAATTGGCAATCTCTTCTATGACTGTGGTTACTTACAGGTGTTCATGGATTTCTATGTTAGTGATATACTAGGGCACATTGCTTATAGTTCGGAGTATCATGTTTTGAACCTTTTGTAGACATTGGATGTTGGAACCGCTGGTACAGCTCCAGAGTTGTATAAGTCCACTGTGGTCTTCGGATTACTTTATATATAAGTAACTTGTTGTTTATTGATAGTTTGCAACTTCGGCCCAAGAGCCACAATAGTACATTGTATATTGAAGACGATAAATAAAAATTACTAACGATGTTTAGTAATAACTATTAGAAGCCGAAGTCTGAGGGTTTTAATAACTCGAGTTCGTGATACATACAGTGTTTTTCATCATGTTTCATGATTCACAACACAACAATTATGGATTTTGAAAATGGCGGTTTTTTTGTTTTTTTAGCTGTTCTTCATATTCGAACTAAAATGTTGTAAAATGCAAAGACACCTGCAGCCATGATGGATTGTAAAAAAAAATTGTAAAATTTTTATACAGAAAATAATTAAAATCAATTAAGAGAAATTGTTAATAAATAAGTATTTAAGTAGTATATTGCAGAATTGCAATTAAATTTCTGTTCAGATAACATTATAAGCGAATGTTTTGATTTGGACTTTAGTAACCTTCTTACTTGAATTTGAACCTGATCTATGGTATGGATATGGAAGTATGTTCTGCTACATATGAAAAAATTTTCTTGCCGACAAAGGCTGTAATGGGAATAGAAAAGGCCCGAGGTATTTATTTGGGGCATTATAGTCAAGTTAGCCACCATGCAATCATATCATTTACGAGCAAGTGTTATGAAAATGTGACGTTTATAGCGCATGTTCGTTTCTCTTTCTTTTTCTTTGTTATATTCTCTCCATGTTTGCTTTATTAAAAAAAAAGTGAATATATACAGGTAAGGTAAAAAAGACAATGAAAGCTTAACTAATAGGAAGTAAAACTAGGATTTTTAAATTACATGAATAAAATTGGGTCCCCTCGGCAAGGTGCCCAAGATGCTGGCTTTGTATTGCTATGCTGATGCGTTGGGTAAGGTAGCTGCCGGCCCTTGGGTTTCCCAGACAGTCAATTAATTTTTTCGATAAAATTTTGTTCAGATGAAGGGCACTGGGACCCCATGGGCCAAGTGTTTCGACTCCAAAGCCAGCCCTCTTGCTGGTGTGCTGGAGATGGGATGGGGCATTTGTGTCGGCACATGTGGCGTCCCACACAAGTGCCTGGCCCATACTCAAAGGGATGAGAGTCATTCCGTACGGGCGTTTGCCATCTGTTCGCGATATGGCGCTTGGCTCGAGAATAGCGGGCATAAGGCCCGGCGGATGATGTTAAACGCCTATCAAGGTGGAGTACCAGATATCGAAATCTATCCTTACATCCATATAAATGAAAATTATTTAAAGTAAAACGTGAACGATCCTCTTCTCATAACCAGTTAACCTAATTACCATTTATAATACTGCACAAGTTCCTACAAGGAATCTATTAGAACTCGGAGGAAAGTGGTTCCTTGAGATAACCGCGATTTAATGAAGATTTATTCCTTTCTTCGCAAGCTTTCTTTGAAACTGAGATTGTAGTTGCTCTTAGTTGTATTATTAATTAACGAAAGTTGAACGTTGCCTTTATTATTGTAGACTACAGAGCCCGCCTGCGACTTGTTGGCCGCGATCTGAGAAGTTTTCCACTCAGTATATCAACGTTAAGGGCACATAACAGTACACCTTATTTTAAGAATGTAAGAAATATTTTTGATTGCAATTGACGGCTAAAAGACTATTGAAAAATACAAGTTTAAAGTCATAACACGATGTTTGTTTTATTTTAGATAGTCCCACGTTTATCCATTGTCTATCGACAGTAAGTTGTGAACGAGAATGAACCAATGTTTGTTCACTCTGACCTTGGGCAAATACCGGTAGTATCGATCAGTAAACCTGGCAGAAATTTTCATTTTTTAGTTGCCTCAAAATTAATAATTGACCAATATTGTAAAATTTTTTAAGGTGAAATCGCACGACATGCACATTTATATGCCGAACAGGTCTGAGGTGGAATTCTCTGCCCGTAGACTTGTTCCCTGAACGATATAACTTGGGTCTTTTCAAAGCGAGAGGTGAATAAGCATTATCAAGGTGTGCATTCTCCATCTGCGACCTCATCGTCGCTTTACTTTCAATCAAGTGAGATGGAGGTCAAATGCGTACGCATTTATTTAAAAAAAAAAAGGTCAATTTGAATTCCCTGTTAAGCAATTGAAGCGGTACAAGGTATTAACAAACATTTAAATATATATATATATATATTCTTGACCGCATCTCATACCTAGAACACAGTCAGTGAATTCATCACATAGATTTATTCGACTACTTATATAAAATAATAAACTTGTTGCAATCGCTATGCCTATGTTGAGTTTAGTTTTGGCAGCCGGAGTAGAAATCCAACCTGGATTTTAGGCCTTCCGTGGTTGTTCACTAAAACGTTGTAACCCACTTTATTTTAATATTTTATTTTATTGAATAGATACCATGACGTCTTTAACAACCATGAAAGTCATGTATTTTTTGTAAAAATACTACACAAGTTTTTTATCATTATTGATATAAATTCGAATATTACAAAGAAAAATTCCTTCTATCTGACTGGACTCGAACCAGTGTCTGTTGCCACACCGGAGACGCCGATCTTACCAACGGAGCTACAAATCGAATCAGCAGAACTTATGAATTTCTTTATGTGCTTTTTGCCGATCTTTGTATTGATTAAACGTATTCTTTGCCGTCAGCGCCACTTGTGAGAAACTCTAATAATACTGCTGTCAAAAACATTCTGTAACGTGATGATAACCTTTTGGGTAGTAAACTAATTACCCAGAGATAGACGCTGGTATCCATCTCCTATATGAATACCTACGATGCTCAGATTCGTCCATTGACAGAAGCTCCAAAATTCAATTGCGGGGTTCGCCAATGAGCTATGGAGCGCAGCATACTAGGTGTAAAACTAATAGATCGTGTCAGGAACATCACGCTGCGCTCAAAACAATTTGCCGATGTAGCTCGGAACTAGGCTGGTGACGTCTGCTATATGCCATGTGAGTTGTGGACCAAGATAACCCCAGAGAGGAAGCCCCACAACTCAAAAAGACTTGTCGTTAGGGTTTTTTAGATTCCTGTTTCAAGAACTGGCCAGATGTTGTCCATGCCCAAGGCTGGGATCAATGGGAAAAGAATGGAGAAGCCTTGACTAAGAAGTGGGACAGAAAAGGGTTATAGAAAAGCATGAAAAATATATCCTTGGTTGCTTTTTACGACAGAAATATCCTATAGGGAAGTAGAAACCACACTATAAACGTATTTAATGAAGTTTATGGTTATTTTAAATCTGTATCAAGGCTTAAGGAACTCATTTACCCTACTTTAAAATGCCTTTAATCTGAAACGGGCATTTTAAAGGCCTTCGGCAGATTTCATTTGCCGGATAGAGAAATTGTATTGGAAATTGGACTCAAATCAAGTTAAGAGGCAATTTCCCATTAAGTCCGAGTCTCGGGTAAAAAGACATTAAAGCAGTGTAGTTGTCAGTTGTCGGCCTCTACTTGAGAAGTTGATTGAGCGCTACATTGATAGGAAAGAATTTTAATTTTGAATATTTTATGAGGGATTAAAAGGTTCCAAAAAAAGCAGGGAAATATTTGGAAGGGTTTTTATGTAATTTAGTTTTTAATAAAGTTGGCCACACTATTAGTATATACACTGTAGTTTATTGAAACATATGCTTTACAAATCAATAGGTATAAGAAAAGGCATGCAATTTCATATGAAGCTAAAGTATTTGTATTTTGTATTTGAAGGTAAGTAAAAATCATTTTATAAATGTGTATTTCATTTATAAGGACGAAATCTGCGCACGCAACCATCCACGAGCCATGATACACTCACTACGCATGCGCACCGCGGCGTGCGCCAGCGACAGATCTCCGCCTACGTTCAGTTCGCGCGTTCGCGACCCAGCGTTTGTACGTGTTGTATAGAGTTCCGCCTGCCGCGCTCCGACCGCGCGGCTTTTGATGTTAACATACTATAATATGTAGGCCTCACGAATAAACTACGTGTGTATTCTATTGTCGGTGTTTAATTGTGATTCGTAATATTCCCAACACATTAAATAGACATCTCAAAATTGTTTACATTTAGTTAAGTAACTAAACAAATGGACTATAGAGGAATGTAATTTTTATAACGAATTGTACGTAGCGTTATGAACGTTACGTGAATTATGTAATGTACAAACTAGACACGATGCGGAAGCTGCGGGAATTCCCGAGACTGCACAAGAATTCTCTGGAATACGCGTAACCTGTTTTCTGGCTCGTATTCAATTTTTAGGTTACACAATTGACATGAAATTTATTATGCTATATTATACTACTTCGTCCTAAAATATTTGCTTGCATTGCAATGTAAATTCGGCCCAAGAAATGTAACATAATAAGAATAAGACAAGTGTGATAACTCCATAGAAACATCGGAGCGCGACTTGTATCGTATAGTGTACGGACGCATACAAATCATGCCCAAGTTTGATAGCAAGAAGGAGTTTAAAACAGTTTAAAATGAGAATTGTGTGATGTGAGGTTGTCTTTTTAAATTTTTTTGGGTATGTTTCTTAAATAATTGTAATTTATTTTACCTTTCAGTCATTATATTTTTTGTACATAAACCAATTTCCTCGATTTTTAGATTTTTATAGCTTTAAAATATCAATTCGGAGGCAGAAAACATTCGTCAATGACGATAAAACTTAGTATTTAATTGAAGCGGTCGTTCGATGTTTAAAAAATGCCATCAAATAGGAAAGGTGTTTAACGGTGTGTTTGTGGTAACTTGAACAAGAGTGCCTCAAATTGTGAGTTATTCAGAATTGCATTTCTATTTCATAAATCATACTCAATAATCAAGATACTAATACTAGGTACAAAAATATCAATATACGTAAGAGTAGTGTAGCAGCGATGCAAAAACTCGTTCGTGAAACGCGCGTTTTCATTGCATCGATGCAAACGCGCAACTGCATCGATACAGTCTCTTATGTTGAATAATTATGTACGAAAAATCTGTAGGTAGGAAATTAATAAATACATTAAATAAATAAATGAGTTAATTAATTTAAAACATGCAACGCGTTTGTATCGCGTTTGCATCGCATTTGTATCGTTACTGCATGGCGTTTGCATGGCTACTAAAAGTCGACGTGTGTAACCGCCCCACGAGACTCCGCGAAGTTGTTTGTATTAGCTATCATGCAAATCGAAATCGTCTGAAACTCGTAGCATTAAGGTCGTGTGTGTTTAATAACATAAATAGTGAAACCAATGTTTACTAAACAATCTACCAGAAACGTCACCGGTGTAAGTATATGTACACTATAAAACAGGTGTAAATGTGTTAAAATTGTCACACAATTGTCAAACTCGGTTACTGTACAAAAAGATACCAATACTTTCCATTTTGCAATTTTTTTTTATGATACCAAGTGGCGGGACGAGCATGTCGCCCACCTGGTGGCAAGTGACACGTCTGTCTATAACAATTGCAGTACCACTCAGTGCTTTAAGCCACAAAGATCTGAGGGGCTACATAAATGCATCCCCCGCCCACCAATGCCCAGTTAGCGCGACGGAGTTAATTTATTTCCTTGATCGAAAGATTGTTTTAGCTGATCACCAAGACTTTCAGTTCTACACTCTAATCGGGAGTAAGCGTTTGTGGTGTGATATGCAATATATGTTGTTGTAATATGGCGGGCTAAGGACTGCATAGATTATTGTACTCCACCGCGCGATAGCCTACTCACGAAATCGTATTAGGGCCCTGGCAGCGGTTATTGGATTATAGACAATTTAGAACCTCACACGCCCAAGAGCGAGACAAAATTCAGATTCCCACATAAACTGGTACTAGAGTACTGTCAAGAAGATCCGTGACCCTATTGAATTTTCTTGTTTGGTAGAATATTCGAGTGGATTCCCCTGCCTGCACACCATAGCTTGGGCCTTTTCAAGTCGAGATTATACAGGCATTATATAAATGTGCATGCTGCGTTGTCATTTTCTATCATGGGAGACTTTTTTTTCATGATATCCTGAGACGGGACGGACAACTCGTGCGCCTGATAGTAAGCTACACGTCTGTCCATAACGGTTGCAGTGTCACTCAGAGCGGGCACTTTCACTGCGCCCGTCACCCTGAGACTTAGTTGACTAGTCCCATGTGCCTGTAATTTCACCAGCACCCTTACCCTTCAAAACTGGAACACAGTAATGGTGACATCACTGCTTGTCGGCAGAAATAGGTAAGGTGGCAGTAATTCCCTTGACGAACTCTTTCACAAGGACTTTGACGCTCTACTGCTACTACATGAGGAGGGAGATGGAGATCAAATGCGATCAAATATTTTTACCACAAAAAAAATAAGCTATGACCTCGTGTACTTCAGAATGTACATAATATATGCTGTAATTCTGACCCTGACAATATTCTTCCGATGGTCACTAATTATAATGAAAACATCTCTTTAAAATGTAGCGCTTTATATATATTCTGTTCATAGAGTATCCAGAAATATACTTTGAAAAATTCCGCTTGCATTTTTCATGCTAACATGAGGACGAGAACTGAGGGGAGAACTAAGTATACTTGGACCTGAAGCATGTAATTATATTTAGTAAATTTTAATGTGCATTGGGCGTTTAGTGCTTTTCCCATTGTAGTATGCAGGGTCATAAGGGGTTAAATGTGTCATAAAAGCCACAAAAATGTCTTTAACACCATCGTTAATTGACTCAGAGCTGAGACAATGTGAAGTAGCTATCATTCTTAACGTGCTACATTCTTCATACATCCTTCTTGTTCTTCACAAAAAGAAAAGTCTAGTACTTTTTAAATAACATCAAGTGACGGGATGAACAGGTCGTTTGCCCGGTGGTAAGCTGCACGCCTGTCCAGAACAGTTTCAGTGCTACTCAGGGTTACCTATCAGTAGTCCGAAATGACATTTTCCAGAAATAACGTTTGCTCGAATTTTCATAACTTCGAAAGTAATTTTGAAAGGAAAACGTTTTTTTCTTTTAAATCTAACTTAACCTAACCTTTTTTTTATTATTATTGCCGTGAGGAAAATGCGTTACGGACTATATCGGTTCCCAAGAGCATACCCACTAAAATCTCACGGTGTTCCGCGGAGCCGCGGGGTCCCTTTCAAATGCTACCGCGACTCCGGTGGTGCCGGTCCGCCTTTGGGCGCCTTTGGGCGGACCCCTACTTAGTACTTGGTACTTGGTGTAACGGGCTAGTGTCCGCAACTCGACGTCAAGGCGCCTATTTTGCGTGTGGTGGGTGCAGGGTCCTACTCGTGCCACCCAAGCTCCTCCAGGAATCTCAGCAGCCTCCTCGGTTTGCTGAAGACTTCGGGGAGCGACCTTGGCACTCCAAGGTACTTTGCCCTGTAGTTGGCCACGCCGGAGCACTGTAGTAGGATGTGCGCAGCCGTTTCCTCCCCCTCCATGCACGCTCTGCATAGAGGGCTGTCTGTGATACCTAAATTGAAAAGGTGTTTATTGTATGGACCATGACCTGTTAGGGCGGCAGTTAGAGTGCGAAGCTCTTGCCTGTTGAGTTTAATTAATATTCGTGATAGACTGGCATTGAGCGTTGGGAGTGCTTCCCTCGCCTGTCTACAAACCGTAAGGGTGGTCCATGTAATATTATGTGAAGTTTTTGTACCTTTGTGTATAGTTGTTCTGGACCATTGGTAGGGGAGGGACACTATGGGTTCTGGTCCTACTGCGTCCGTCTCCGACCCTTTTCTGGCTAGTTCATCTGCTGCGTCATTGCCACGTGAGCCGCTGTGTCCTTTAATCCACTGTAGAGTTAAGTGGTTTTGTATACATACCTCCATGAGTGCTTGATGGCATTCATAAATGAGCCCTGAGTTTATGTCATAGCTGTTCAGTGCTTGAAGTACTGACATACTGTCAGAGAGTATTCGAATGGAGTGGTTCTTTACTCTTCTCGCTATGATTGCTTCTGCCGCCAACTTGATGCCCATACATTCAGCCTGGAATACTGTGTTGTGGTCACCAAGCGGTGTTGATATCCTGATATTGAGGTCTTCTGAGAATACCCCAGTACCTGTTCCTGAACTTGTTTTAGATCCAGACGCGGACCTCTCTGGGGTTCAGTCCTTCATTTGGATCTTCAAACAATTGTATCTTGTATTTTTTGTCAAAGATGTACTGTTTTGGGATCCTATCCACAGCCGCCTCCAGTAGCGGTTCCTCATTGACTGTCTTATGAAGGATTTCTGTATGTGGGGTCCTCATGTGCTTCCAAAGGCCGGTTCTGTTTAGACGCACTGCTGTTGACGCCGCTTCCTGTCTGATGAACATTGGGAGGGGTCGCAGGTCCAGCATCGCTTCGAGGGCCGCAGTCGGAGTTGTCCTCATGCAGCCGGTCGTTGCCATGCAAGCCAGTCTTTGGAATTTGTCCAGCTTGTCGGTTGCGGTCGTCAGTTTGGTTCGTGGCCACCATACTATCGCGCTGTAACTGATCATGGGTCTTATCACCGCTGTGTAGAGCCATAGTGTTATTTTGGGTGAGAGTCCCCATTGTTTACCTACCATTCTATGGCACTGCCAGAAGGTGATAGTGGCTTTTTTAATTTTGTTGTCCAGATGCTTGTTCCAATTCAACTTGTTGTCCAGTATTACTCCCAAGTACTTGACTTCGGTTGATATCTGTAGTTCTGTACTGAACAGTTTGGGTAGTAGGTAGTTACCCAGTAGTCTTTTGTTTGTAAACATTACCAATTCCGTCTTTGTTGGGTTTACCGACAGTTCATATGCCCTGCACCATCTTTCCACAATCCGGAGTGCAGCTTGTGTAATGTCGCAGAGTACATTGGCATAATTTCCTGTTACCAGTATAGCTATGTCATCAGCATATCCTACTGTATCGAAATGTTCTTTGTTCAGTTTAATGATGAGGTCATTTACGACTATGTTCCACAGCAGAGGCGACAGTACCCCTCCTTGAGGGCATCCCTTCGCTACTATGGCCCATGGGGTCTTATTTGCTGTTGTTTTTATAGTTCTTAATTTTAGCATGTTGCTAATCCAGCTGATGAGCACTTCATCCACTTCGTGCCTCCTCAGTGCTGATTGTATGCTGGAGAAGTTGGTTTTATCGAAGGCTCCTTCAATGTCGATAAAGGTGCCTAGGCAGATTGCTTTGTCTTTGAGGGCCACTTCTATCTTGCCCACAACGGCATGTAGGGCCGATTCAGTGGATTTGCCTTGACTGTATGCATGTTGGTTTCCGTGTAGTGGTATGTTCTTAAGCGCTCCATCCCTCAGTTCTCTATCACATAACCTTTCTAATGTTTTCAAGAAGAACGATGTGAGGCTGATTGGTCTGAAGGACTTCGCGTCAGTGTAGTCGTTTTTACCTGGTTTCGGTATAAATATGACTTTTACCTCTCGCCAGCTGTAGGGCACATAGCTAAACGCTAGACAGGCCTGAAAGATGTTGACCAGGTGCTGGACCAGTGTGTCCCCGCCCCATTGTAGGAGTGCGGGGAATACTCCATCTTGGCCCGGAGCTTTATACGGTTCAAAGGTGTTTACTGCCCATTTTGTCTTTTCGTATGTTACTACTTGTTCAGCGTATCGCCAGTTATGGATCGATGTATTGTAGTTCATTTCTTCGCACCTTTCGTCTTGGACGAACCTACATCCTGGGAAATGTGCTTCCAGTAGGGTTCTCTCCGTGTCCGCAGGGGAAGTTGTGTATGTGTTGTCTATTTTGCGTATTGAACCTAGCTCAGTTGAATTTGAGTTGCCTAGGATTTTCCTTATTCTGTTCGCTTGTGCACAAGACGTGATGTTCCCGCAGTAGCCTCGCCATGACGCGGTGCTCCTGAATCGTATGCGCTTTTTTTCCTTGGATTTGGCCGTCTTGTAGTTTTCCCAGTCCTCATCCGTGCATGTGTTCATTGCTCTATTGAAGCGTCTCCTTACCCTTCTGCGTAGCCTCTCAAGTTCAGGCCCCCACCAGTGTTGGCCTTGCCGCGGGGCAGATTCACTCAGTGGGCATGCGGAATTATAGCTGCTCAATATGTTTGATGTCAGTTCTGTAACCTGCGTTTCTATCTGTGCTGTGTCCAGCAGTCTTCCCGGTGCTACCGGTTCCCCCAGGCTCTGGTGTAGTTTGTCAATGTATATTTTACGATCGGTTTTTCGGGGATTCCGTTTCGGTTGTTGTTCTTTGATGGTTGTTTCTAAGTTGAATCTTATCCATCTGTGGTCCGAGAAGGATGCTTCTTCGGACACGTGCAAGTCTTGGACAAGATTTACAGCTCCTTCGGACGCTAGGGTTAGGTCTATGATCGTCCTGCATCTTTTATTTACGAAGGTTGGTACTGTACCTTTATTAAGGATTTGAAGGTTAGTTGTGAATAAGTATTCTATTAGGTTCTTTCCTCTGTCATTAGCAAGTTCCATGCCCCACAACGGATGGTGGGCATTGGAGTCAGTGGCCACGACGATGTGCTGGCCGCTCTGCTCGCAGTATTTGATTAGCCGTTCCATTTTCTGCGGTGGTGGTACATCAGTCTCCGCCATATAGACAGAGGCAAGCACCACTTCAGGCAGGCCCGTGGCCGTGTCAGCTAAAAGCTTGACGGCACACAGGTCTCTGGAACAGAATTCTGTTAGTGGCTGTACATGTAAATTATTAGAGTAATATATGCAAGTTCGTGGTTTTTCTGAGATGGTAGTTGATATCAGCTTACCTCTCATCTGTGAGAGTCCATTTATTTGGCCGCGGGCGCTGATCCACGGTTCCTGGATCAGTGCCACGGCTGTGTTGTTTGCCTCCAACCATTTCCGGAGTTGAACCGTTGCGGCCTGGCTGTGGTGGAGGTTGCACTGTATGATGTGTGATTTACTGAGCGAGGGGGTAACCGCCATCAGTGGACAGCAGCTCCTCGTCTTCGTCCTCGCTCAGTCGGATGTCTCCCATCCCCGACACGCACTCGTCCGCAGAGGCGGGGGTCAGGGAGGGCTCCTTCCCTTCTCCGGTGATGCCAGAGGAGGTAGAGGGCTCCGGGGAGACATCCATCGGTGGTTTATTAATGTCCGCCTTCTCAGGCGGCGTATCCGTGTACAGGCCCCTTTTGGATCTGAACCTGAGGTAGACCGTGCCTAACTGGAAAGTGAAGCGCCGGTCATGCCCCAGGACAGCCGGGACCAGTTCTTCGGGGAGGCTCACTACCACGAAGGTATGTCCACTTTGCTTCTGCAGCTTGTGGACATACCAGCGGTGAACCTCCGCCCATGGGTTTTGCCACTTGAGGATGCGGCCGATTCGGCGTGCATCGTCCCAGTGGCCAGGAATCAACAGTCCGCAGACTGCCCTCCGGGGAGCCTCCACCCCATTTTTCAACGAGAGGGGCTCCCCGGATGGCAGCCTGATGGTGCTAATGGCGTCTTCTAGCCACTGGAATGTGGCTGTGTCGTGGCACCACAATTTCAGTGACCCGTCACTAAAGACAGGTTTACCCCTGAATTGTGGGCGGACCCCTACACCATCCCCCCTTAATCATGGGGGGCAATCTGCACGGATATGCCCCGGAACATTTGGGGCATCCACCGGCGGCGGAGGCCTGTGCAATACAGGGTCTCCCAACCCTACACACTGCTGGCCTCCACAGATGGGACGCAGGCGGTCGGCGAAGAGCCGTCGCGTGCATCCTCTCCGCCGACACCGAACGGGGTCCGAGAGGGCGCTGTCTTCGCGGACCCGTTCGGCCGTCATCTTCTGCAACATCATGTCCTCGCAGAAAGAGACCATCGCCTGCCATGACCTCTAGCTTCCCAGGATGGCTCAAACTATGCTTGGCAGTGGGAGGTCTCGTCCCACCACGTCGTCGACCGTAAGGGTGCTGGTGAAAGTACAGGCACTTGAGACTTGTCAACTATGTCTACAGGCGCAGTGGCAGTGTCCCTCATATCTTTGAAATTAAAACTCTGAGTACCACTGCAACCGTCATGGACAGGCGTGAGATTACGCGACTTGTTCGTCCCATCACTTGGTGTCATAAAATAAAAATACGACAAATCTGAGCGCGTACTTGCCAGGACCCGAAGCATGTAATTATATTTAATATACATTTTAATATACATTGGCATTGTAGTTTGCTGGGTCTTAGGAGGATAATGTCATATCCCCCTAAGACGTTGTCAAGTTCCATGTGACTGTATTTTACCAGCACTCATACTATTCAAAACCGGAACGCAGTAAAGGTCACATTACTGCTTGGCGGCAGAAATAGGTAAAGTGGCAGTACTTTCGTGGACGAACTCTTTCACAAGGAGTAATTTCACTAAGAGTAATGTCCAAAATGTCAATATGTTAACCGAATAATTTGTATGTGTAACAAAATATCTTATTTGTGTGAAGCTGGCCCTAGTTACCTTATGTATTTTTGTGACCACAAATTTAAATTTTCTGGCCTAATTAAAATGTCCTGATATACTGTTACAACATAAATTCGTATTCCCACAATTTCCTTTCTACGATGCTGTAATCATCTCATAAACCCCTTGGCCCTTAACTATTAAAATTAACGCGGTATGAAGATAAGTCCATTTACAATTCACATCCACTGACCAAGTTATTATGATGGGGGCATTACACTTACCAAGTTAGGTAATTATGTTGATAATGACTACTGTCTAAATCATAGGTTCCCAAACTTTTTATCTCACGTCATGGTGCGAAAAGTCAATGTAAGGTTAAAGTAATATTGTTTTAAGAGTTTGTGCTAGGCCCCCAGGGCATCCAGGAGGGAAGGGGCAGACCTGTACCTCGAAGACGTCCACAGGTGGAGACTGAACGCGAGGCGGGAGCTATTTCGAAAATGTAAAAGACGCTGGAGGAGCCGACTGTTGGCGTCCGTACGGTAGAGGCAGTGCAGCCAATTCTTAAGGATTTGGAGGAAGGAAGGAACCTGTCGACTGGTACAGTTGCTCTCGGGGCACGGATGCTTCGAGAGATACCTGTACAAGATCGCTGGGAGAGAGCCGACCCCTATCTTCCATCAGTGTGGCTGTGCCGAAGATACGGCACAGCATACGTTGGCGGAATGCCCAGAGTGGGCAAAGGAGCGGGCGGCAATGGTCGCCGGGGTGGGACACGATCTCTCATTACTGGCCGTAGTCAAGTCTATGGTCGGAAGCGAGAGGTCGTAGGAGGCGGTGAGCTCCTTCTGTGAGGTTGTAATAACACGGAAGGTGACGGCGAATCGGATCAGAGAGAATGACGTCCTCGCTGATCCCCGCTGGCGGAAGAGGACAGGGCGGAGGCGCCACGCGGAAATACGCCTTTTCCCGCCGTACTGGGACTCGGGTGACGAGTCAAGGATTACTCGTAACACCCAGTCCCAAGAGGGTAGGGCAACTTCCCCGTGTTCCAGGAAGCCGCCCAGGTGCACCAGTGGCAAGGGCTACTTGAGAGGATTCGCGCCAAAAAAAGGCCGCGAACGTCCGCTCTTTGTCGGTCGTGGTTAATGGGCAACCGGTACCATAACCCCCGCTAGGCGGCTGGATGGATCACCCCGAAGTTTTAGTGGGTAGGCTTCCTTTCTGGAAGAGGGTCCCACATAACCCCGCGCCTCCCCGGGCGCGGTGGTATGCGTAACGCATTTCTCCGGGTTAAAAAAAGGTCCCCAGGGCGTTTCACGGCTATGCTACACGGAGGGAAAGTACCTTAAACACTGTAGATAAAAAATATTACTTCATTTTCTTGAACGAAATTTTAAATTAAATGTTAAATTTCATGGTCTCTCTCTTTATTTAAGACGTTATTTATGTAAAAGAAAACAAACTTTATGATTGAGGCTTTCGATCAGTTTAGTAAAATTACAGGTGTTTGTTTTTTCACATTTAGCGGGTTCGATTCCCGGCTTAGACAGGCGATTATTTAAAAATATTTCAATACAGTTCGAATTTTTTTTTAAATCAAAATGAAGTCTTCTTTCGGTAAAATTTTCTATCTATGGTATTTAAGGTACTTTCCCTCCATGTGGCAAAGCCATGGCACGCCCTGTATATGTAGTAAGTAGTATTCAGGTGTTTTTTTTCAAATGCGATAGCATCCCTAGACAGCATCAAAGCCCCCAATTGCTCCCCCCTCGGTGGTAGGGACCACTTTGGGAAACTGTGGTCTAAATGGACTCCGGTCTTGTTCAGATGAACTCTACTATTCAGGAGTTACAGTGTTTAAAATTTTAACAAAGGAGATATTTTAATGTTCTTGGAGCATTCACTCTAGTACGAAAACTGAATATTTATGCGTATACGAAATTGACGACCTCATCGAGGACGCAGAATGAGGAGGTCTCAAGTTACATTTTAGTATATTTTAGGTAGTTTTCAATTCGACAGTTTTTTTTGTATGTATGTTACGCGATAACTCCGGCGAACTGATTTTAATGATTCTTTTTTTGTTGCAAAGAAGGTACCGCAGTATTGGTCCCATGTAAATTTGAAAAAAATATTCCACCTCTAGTCCGGTTTCGTACACTTTCTGATAACCGATTTCAATAAAACTTGGTAAATTCGGTCTATTTACACAGTTTTATTGAAATCGGTTATCAGAAATTTTGAGGACAGATTTTTTAGTACTCTGTACGAGTTTATTAATCCACGACGCAAAATGGGGACGTATTAATTAATTCCTAGTTTTTTTTCTGTGAGTCCATGTGTGGCGACGCAGTTCCCAAACGGATGAACTGATTTCAAAGCAGTTTTGTTTTATTTGAAAGCTGTTTTAATCAAGATGGTTCTTTGCTACGTTTTATAAACATCTGTTCAACTATGTGTCGCTGGCAGTGCCCATAAGGTCTTTGCGATGCAAAGCTCTGAGTGGCACCGTTACGGATAGGCATATCGCTTGTCATCAGCCGCACGACTTGTTCGTCCTGTCACTTGGTATTGGTATTATAAAAAAGTCTTCCGAGAGGCTGAGGCAAAAATGCAAAATGTAGGTAGTGGATGTGTACAAGATTGCAACTTCTCCGATCGTGAAATCAAAGACACTAGGGCAAGTCCTTTTTCTCCATACTTTAAAGTAATAGCGGTAGAGCTCTTTATGAAGTAGCAGTGAAAGAGTTGATTCAGGGAAGTACTGCCACCTTACCTATTTCTGCCGCCAAGCAGTAAAGTCAGCATTACTGTGTTCCAGTTTTGACGGGTTCTGGTGAAATTACAGGCACATGGGACTTGTCAACTTACGTTTCAGGGTGACGGGCGCAGTGACAGCGCCCCTTATATCTTTGCGATTTAAAGCACTGAATGGCACTGCAACTATTATGGACAGGCGTGTCGCTTGCCATCAGGCTCACGACTTGTTCATCCCGTCACTTGATATCATAAAAAATACAAAGCAGAAATCACATACGATGTATTCACTCTAAGGCAAAGTTATGTCCTTTAGTTCAAATGAATGTAACTTACAATGATGACTGAAAAAAAGTTATTTACATAGTTCGATTCAAAATTCTATGTTCTACGTGGTGCGCACTATAAGTTTCCGGAATGAATAAGAAAAAATACTATAAATGGTCAGAAATTAATTTATTGTTTCTCAAAATATTCTCTGTCAGCGTTAATGCACTTTTTCATACGAATGAACCAATATTGAAAACATTTATGCCACTCCTCCGTGACAATCCCTGAAACATATTTTTCATACTCTTCGACAGCCTCTTCAGGTGATGAACATCGTTGACCGCGTAACTGATTCTTAATTTTTGGAAGTAAATAAAATTCACGAGGTGCCAGGTCGGGACTGTACGCGGTATGGCTCATAAGGTCGACGTTGTTCACACTCAAAAATTCATTTGTCTGTCTGGCCGTGTAAGAACTTGCATTATCGTGGTGCAAGATAATACGGCGTTTACGGTTGTTTTTACGGAGTTTGTCAATAACTTCCGGCAAACAAACGGTCGTGTACCAATCATTAACAGTAGCCACGTGTCCAGTTTTATTAAAAAAAGAAGCAACCATCCGCTTAGAGGCACTTTGCACGCGCGCCACTTTGGTTGGTTTCGGCTCATCTCGAAAGACCCATACGCTCAATTGCTGCTTTGTTTTGGGATCGTAACTATAAATCCATGTTTCGTCACCTGTTACTATATCCCACACCAAATTTGACGCCCCTTTGTTGAATCTGGTAAGCATGGCATTGCACCAAGTGATACAATCCGTTTAAAGTCGTAGAAAATCATACTACGAAAATTTTCACGAGTTAAATCCATGGTGACGTAGACGAACAATTTCTAAAATGACGCCACAATATAAAAACAAGTGACAGTCAGATAAAACAAACTGTATTCTGCAGCCAAAGAGTTCCATTTTCAAATGTTGTAAATTACTTTTTAAATATTGTTTATGTAAGAGACCAGTTCCGGGACCTTTTAGTGCGCCCTATGTATTTATAGTGATGTAAACAAAATCTTCAAAAATTTTTAAAATCTCTTAAAATTCGTGAATTTATTTTTTCAAATCTATTGCTGAAACCTTCATCTATTAGTGATGTAAGTGACGATATAAATCATGAATTTCTGTCAAAACAAATGTTCATATTAGGGAGAGCGTATGTTTGCGTGAACTGAGCAAATATTGCTTCACTGCTCTCATCTACATGGAAGGTTTAAACAGCCGAATCGAGGGTTGGTAAAGTCGGAATGACGAATGTCTACCAGTTTAAGTACCACAATTGCTTGCGGTACAGGCTGCTGTTACCCATTTTACTAAGAATTTTTAAAAATCGTAGATATACTGAACCACAAAATGGTAATAATTATAATTTATTGTACATAAAAATAAAAACACGTTACATGGCATAAGCTACGATTAAAAAGTTGTGGCCTAAAGTGGCGATATTTTCACCTCTGAACCACAACGCAACCTGTGTCTCAGAATCTAAAGTTTTTTGACGTACAGTTTCAAAGTAACTGCGGTTCGGACAATATAACAGCACTTTTTAACAATAATCAAACTTGTTGAAAACATATAAAATAAAAATCTAAATACAGGGTAAATGTCAAAAACAGAATGAATTTAAAAGTAAAAAGAAAGCTAAAAAATTAAAAGAAATATATAATGCGATAAGAAAAAAAAACATATAAAAAGTAATTTTTTTTTATTTTTTTTATTGAGGGACAAACAAGTCACACATGTGCAAAAATTCATATTTAAAATTAACTTATGACTAAACCTGCAGTCCCCTAAATATACTTAAAAAAAAAGATAAAAATAAAAAAACTATAAATTAAAAGAACTAAAGAACTTGCTAAAACGTTTTTATCCTCAAAAAAAGTTTAGCTTGAGGTTAAGAGTTCCTTAGAATCGTGTTAAATCTTTTGCAATCTATTTTACACTATAATTTTGGCGTTATGTTTTGTTAGAGTGTAAATGGAGACTAATTTATTCACTATAAATCCCTGTAAAATATATTAATATATATATATATATATATATATATATATATATACATATTATAAAATAAATAAATCGTGCACTTCAGCATGACTAGACTAGCCAAAAATTTTGACGGAAAGAAGTTATTTACATAGATCAATTCAGAATTTCATGCTCTATTTTGTGATAAATAACTCACATTCGTCAAAATAATGACTTATGTCCGTAACTGTTGTGTGAGAAGTAACTGCATTATTGTTCAAAGGGTTGTATTTCGCAACTGAAAGAGTATTTGTGACTTACTTATGGCAATACACATTTATAAAATGCATATAATTTATATTCTTAGCTTTATACCAAACGTCTCTCTCTTTATGTATATTTTCGCGATTTTTATTGTTTTTATTCATAAAAAGTATTATAAAACATAGCCCGTGCTCCAACCACAGAGTAAAATATTTTATGTGGTAAGTCGCTCGTGACCGCGATAGTACATAGCGTCTTCTTTATACATAGTTATGAAATATTATATACAGACGACACGCAAATATCGCAGTCACGAATGTAAAATATAATAAGATGTGGAAACCAGTATAAAACTATTTTGGCCCAAGTGCGGAAAAGTATATGTGAGACTGGGAAGTTAGTGAAAGAAATAAGATACGGTGTGAGCTGATATATGAAAGATACAACACTGTATTATGATTGGCTAAATTCAAATAGTATATGGTGATAACCAGACCATCTTTAATGACTAATTTTTCTAATGTAATTGAATTTTTGGACGTATTCTAAAAATAAAATATCGTTTATTTAATCAAAATATTTAAACACCCACGCTTATAAGGTAGGAGCCTCAATCTCCTAATCCTGTAAGGTGGGAATTGTTTGTTCACCAGTATATATAAATAGAAAATCAATCGATTTGGAGTTGTTTGTTTATTTAAGCAACACGCCTACCTAAAACAGTTGCAGTACCATTCATATCTTTAAATAGCGATTTGGTGGCACTACGACTGTACCCGTCACCCTGAGTAATAAAGAGCCAGCGCTATCTCTTGCAGCGCACAGTAGGGCTAGCACGTTAGGGCGTGACTTATGCTAGCTAGAGCGACATAAAACGCGAGATACTCTATGCGAGAATAGCAGTATGTCGCGCTGTATGTCGCTCTCGCGCTAATCGCGCCCAGTCGTGCTAACCCTACTAGTGCGATCAATAACCTGGCATCCTCTGGAAGACATGCAACAAAATAGAATACCTACAGTTCTGTTGTCCTCAGTGATCGGAAATTAGGGTGTAAATTGTGCAATTATAAATGATATTGGAAAATAATAGCTCGTTTACTTCGGTTACGGCATAAGCGACACAGGCTCTTTAGAAGCTTCGCGAGTGGCGCCGCACACCTAGCACATATAGATTAAGCCAGCACTGATGACAAGTGCCATGTGCATCTTAGTAGCAGTAGAGCTCCTTGTGAAAGAATTCGTCCAGGGAACCACTGCCACCCTAACTATTTCTGCCGCCAAGCTGTAATGTGAGCATTACCGTGTTCCGGTTTTGAAGGGTAAGGGCTAGTGAAATTACAGGCACACGGGACAAGTCAACTTATGTCTCAGGGTGACGGGCGCAGCAGCAGTGACCATCTTTGCGATTTAAAGCTCAGTGGCACTGCAACTGTTATGTATAGGCGTGTCGCTTATCAACAGGCGCACGAATTGTTCGTCCCGTCACTTGGTATTATAAAATAATCAAACCTTCAAAATCGGAACGTAGTAATGCTCATTATAAGTATGGTGGCAGTATTTCCCTGGATAAACTGTTTCACAAGGAGCTCTACTGCTGGAAAATTCCAAATTGACCTTTCATTTTCAAATTACCACACAAGATACATAAGGCGCACTATAAGTTAAGTAAACTATAAGTATATCGTTACTTATATCACTAATAGATGAAGGTTTGAGCAATAGATTTGAAAATAACAAATTCACGCATTTGAAGATATTTTAAAAGATTTGAAGATTTTGTTTACATCACTATAAATACATAGGGCGCACTATAAGTTTACGGAACTGACCACTTACATAAACAATATTAAAAAGTAATTACAACCTTTGAAAATGGAACTCTTTGGCTGTAGAATACAATTTGTTTTATCTGACTGTCACTTGTTTTTACATTGTGGCGTCATTTTAGAAATTGGTTGTCTACATCACCTTGGATTTAACTCGTGAAAATTTTCATTGTATGATTTTCTACGACTTTAAGTGTAATTAATGGCGATGAAGCACCATGCAAGACGACTATGCATAGCTGGTTTGCAGAATTCAAACGCGGTCATGTGAATCTCAGTGACGAATTTCGTGATGGTCGTCTGTCCACTGCCGTGAACAACAAACACATCGATGCTGTGCGCTGTATGATCAAAACAGACAGGCATGTAACATACCATGAGATTCGGGCATCTTTAGGCATCGGCATGAGTCAAATATAATCAATACCACACAAACAATTGGGTGTGAAAAATCTTGGCTCTCGGTGGATCCCACACAATTTAACTGAGGCTCAAAAAACGGATCGCGTCACTTGGTGCAACGTCATGCTTACCACATTCAACGAAGGGGCATCAAATTTGATGTGGAACGTAGTAACAGGTGACGAAACAGGGGTTTACAGTTACGGTTCCAAAACACAGCAGCAATCGAGCGTCCCATATTTCCCGTCCCATCTTTCGAGATGAGCCGAAACCAACCAAAGTGGCGCGCGTGCAAAGTGCCTCTAAGCGGATAATTGCTTCTTTTTTTTAATAAAACTGGACACGTGGCTACTGTTGCTTTGGAGAATCGGAGTCGTGATTGGTACATGACCGTGTGTTTGCCGGAAGTTATTGACAAACTCCGTAATAATAACCGTAAACGCGGTATCATCTTGCACCACGATAGTGGCAGTTCTCACACGGCCAGACAGACAAATGAATTTTTGAAGGTGAACAATGTTAACCCTATGAGCCATCCCACGTACAGCCCTGACCTGTCACCTTGTGACTTTTATTTATTTCGAAAAATTAAGAATCAGTTACGCGGTCAACAATGTTCATTACCTAACGAGGCTGTCGAAGAGTATGAAAAATATGTTCCAGAGATTGTCTCGGAGGAGTGGTATAAATATTTTCAAAATTGGTTCATTCGTATGAAAAAGTGCATTAACGCTATCGGAGAATATTTTGAGAAACAATTAATTCATTTCTGACCATTTATAGTATTTTTTTCTTATTTATTCCGGAAACTTATAGTGCGCCCCACGTAAAAGAAAGTCGTGTTAATAAAAAATCTCATCAATATGATGAATAATATTCTAAGAAAAATTTGTATTTGTCACTCAAAGGACTATTATAACACTGTAGGGTTAGCACGACTGGTCGCGACTTGCGCAAGAGTGACATAAGACGCGAGATACTGCTATTCTCACAAAGAGATCCTGCGTTATATGTCGTTCTCTCGCAAGTCGCACCCTGTCGTGCTAGCCCTACTGAT
>NW_020653383.1:5913508-5962512 GCF_003589595.1 Hyposmocoma kahamanoa
TAGTACTATCTAGCACTCTCTGTCTAAGAGAAGAAACCCTCTTTCTAAGCACAGCAGCAAACCAGTCCGTACGTGCTAACAAAAACATTTCAGATGCACTACAGTATCTTGACAATTTAAACATAGCTCTAAATACATCGTTATACTGAACGTGGATGGCATTGTACGCTTGTTTGGTACATTTTACCCAAAAACTACACGTATATAGTGTCTGACAGTACGACTTAAAGAGCGTTACTTTAATTTGATCTGAACAGAGTGCAAATCTCCTGACAATGCCCTCCTTTCTCACTCAGTATAATCATTGTCACTAAGATTTTCAGTAACTATATAACTAAAATAGCGGAATTTATCCACCCTATCCAACCTACTACCATTCAGACACAAATCAGGTACAAATTCCGGTCCACTTTCGTATTTGAAGACTGTTTTCTTAACCTTTCAGTGGTCGCACCCTTGCGCCGAACATAAGTAGTTGCGTGCGGTCTGTGAGACCACAACTTTACGCGTTCAGTTTGTCATCAATTGCACAATATTGTAGGAACTCTAAAATCACAATTATTTTCGAATGTTTTTTTCATGATGTTCTACGTACTATCTCAGTTTTTATAAAATAAAAAAGGAAAACAAAATAAAATACTTCTAACTTTTTTTAGAAGCAGGTAGGTATAACCTACGCATTATCAGTAGCAATGGTTTGACATCATCAAAATCTTCATCTTCTGTTTCCGCCTCCTCTGCAAGCCGTTGTAATTCTTCGTAACTCATATTGTGTCTACAACAAATAGAAAAATAACAAATAATATATTAAATAAAATAATGTAATTTTGTAAGTAATGGAGTACATGTAACATAAAATACTCACCCAGGTTTCAATTTCATTCAATGACTTTTTGCTGGAACACGACCGGTCGCGCGCGGAATCTGAGACCGCAAACATAAATAAAGACACATGTGTGCTACTAACGGGTAGTACCTCACCTCCTCGAGGATATCACGGCCGCGCAACCGTTTATTGTTTATAGATTTTGTAAAATGCCTAAAACAAGGTCGCTGCGGTGTCTGAGACCGCGCGCGACCGCTGGAAGGTTAATATTATAAACCAAGACATGTAACTCGGCATATTCTTCACATATGAAAAGTAGTTTGCTCAACCCTCTAATTGAAGGGTTGAGCAGCACCATATCATCTGCATAACTTAGATTATTAACACTTCTTCCTCCAATATGACAGCCAATATGACTGCTTCTCAGCCATTCAATGAGTTCGTTAATTATAGTTCGATAATTTAAACCACCCTGTCTAACTCCACAACTTAGTACATAATCATCTGAATATTCATTTGACCGTTTTACAGAGTTACTTTGATTATTATACCAAAATTTAAACAAGTTAATGTACTCCCTGGACATCCCCAATCCCTCTGATTTCTTCCACAACAGATTGTAATTAACCAGGTCAAAGGCCTTGGAAAGATTTAAAAAGTATGCGTACACATTTGTTTTCCGTTTAGTGTAGTAAGACACTGTGTGTTTTAAACTCAAAATTACCAACTCCGTTGACAAATGTGGCCGAAAACCAAACTGGCCATCGTCCAGACTTAAACACATTTGCAGATTCAGAATACCATCCAAAACCTCTGTTACAGCAGTTGTCAATGATATGGATCTGTAATTTCTAGTCGAAGATTTGTCACCAGTCCTATTTTTTACAATTGGTACAACCACTGTACTAGTCATTTCCGGTGGCACATATCCATGACCAATACAAAAGTTAAATAAAACATGCAAAACTTTTTTTTTTGCCAAATTTTCAAAAGTTTTGCTTTCCCCCAAATATCAAATGTTCCACACTTAGGCTATCATGGCCAGGTGACTTGAATCTATTCATATTTCTTAAAACAAATTTGATATCTTTCAAAGTAATTTCTTCTATCACCTGCCCACATTCATATTCAGTACAAGAAATGATCGGTGCTAAAGGTAAAGATGGTGGGTCCACACGGAAATGACCTTTAAATAAATTTGCAATATCCTTACAATTACTGAACCCATTAACAGTAGCAGGAAAACTAGTTTTTTGCTTAAATTATGAGTTTGTTGCAAAAATTTGCAAAAAATTTTCTCAGATCTACGTTTTGCTATTATATTCATTTTTATTATGTCTTCATTTTGAGGACACCATTTTAAATTACTTTTAAAAGGCCACATCTGCAAAAGACTACTTTTAAGAAGAGAGATTTAATTTTCTTCTTAGCGTGTCGATTCTAATGCGCAGGAGGGAGGTGCTCCGACAGCGGAATGAGTGATGCCGTGGTGTACCTGTCCTTTTAGAGACTTATTTGGACTTGGTTAGTTTCCCGTCCAGAAGGAATGAAGCTATGACGACTCTTTAGCCTCTGGGCCACCCGATTACGTAGGTTTAATATTTTTATTCGTACTAGTTTTATCATTTTCATGTATTTTATACCACGTGTATATTATACACGGGTGCGATTTATTTTACAGCTTCATTTACTAAAAAATATTTCGAGAAATTACCATTTTGACCTGACACGGTCGTAAAGAGACAAAGAACAACCGACCCATCTAATTAACGTCTGACGTTTCACATAGTGCTAAAGCAGGCAATATGATACGTATGTCGTTATTTTAATGACACGCGCACCTAATTACTTTTAATGACATAGATTAGGTATCGCCCATCTAATGCCTCATCGCCTTTCCCCTCCTCCTCTCCACCTCAAAATAGGATATAATAATATGGCAGAAACTATCAAAAGTTGCTACGCATACACTGTGTATTTTTAATACGATACCCAGTGGCACGTGGTGAAACCACTGTTTTCTATGAAATCTTTTAAATATATTTATATGCATAAGCCACACAATTTGAATACTCGATTTTTCCGGTGACGCCATGTAGGTCCGCCACGCTGGTCCGGTTCGAGTTGGAAACTTCATACGTTTTCCGAGGTTTGTGAACCTTCTTGGACGTGCAGGTTGCGTCCCATGGTCACGGTTGACTGGGACCTGTAAACGGCCCGAAACATTAGTTTGTTTGAAAAAACAAATATAGGCAATTTAAATCCGGAAAAATAGCTTCATGTCCTATATGTAATAATCGCGAAAACCTAAGAACTCGATAAACTTACTATAATTTCCCTTTAAGAAATTCCTTTACGCTGTAAAATATTATTCTATAAAAGAATAAAAATACTTTATTGCGTAAGCACCGTGTGTGTATCTACACATGATATTAAAATTAAAATACAATATTATAAACTTTAAACTAAAATACAGTACTTACAACAAAAGTTAAAACATAATTATAATGATCAAAACAAAATTAAAAATTAAAAATGTAATAATAAATGCGTGTCACGGCGCACGCAAACGGGATTTGCTCAGCTATTAGCTACAGGCTGATAGATTTCAGCCTGCAGCGCTGGTTTTCAGCAAGTCCGATATAAGTGAAGCTCGGCCTCGAGCACAAACAAAACAAATACATGCATAACATGTGCGTGAGACTTGGTATATACAAAAATATTTACACTAGATATATAAAACGTATACATAGATAAATAAAACAGCGTAAGTGTAAACTAATTTAATTACTTAACTAATAGGTATATACATATATTATATGAAGATGTATTTAATATTCTATTCTAAGTAAGCATTGACTTACAAATAAATGGACGACGGGTCTAATACAAAAACCACGAAAAAAATGTCCCAAGTCAACCTATTTAAACGTAGTGACATGTAAAGGAATATGAAAAAGCTAAAACGTTGAATTTAAATTGTAATGTCATCGCAGTACTGCCTAATTTTGCTTGCTTCGCTGTCAGTCGAACAAACGAAGACTAAAGCGTGAATGACGCTCTGTATACGATTTTAACGCCCTATAAGTTCGGACACTTTTTAGCGCGGACCCGACGTCCATGTAATTGAAAGTCAATGGCAGTAAGTAATAAATAATGTGTGAGAAATAAATACACATTTCGAAGCTGTCATGTTACTTGACGACGTCGATCGTTCGTCGTCTTTCATCTATTTACCGCTAGATAGCAGCACATTGAATATGACGGCGCGTCGATTAGTTTGTGTCTATTAGAGTGAGATGTGCTACCTGTCTCACTCTGACGTAACGCACAGCACTGGTGTAATTCAAACAGATAGCATCAACTGTCACCTGTCACGATAAAGGTTAGGGCGCGAGTTCTCACGTCAGGAAAAAAAGCAGAACAATCATCCGTCGACATCCTGTCCTAGCATCACGTGTTGTGCGGAACGTCTTACTAAATCGTTAAATTAAGTATCAATTAGTGGAATACGAAGCTTATTTTTGTAAAATCTCATTGTACTCGATTAGGAAAGTGATTATAAATCAATAGTGTGACCAATTGTGTTTTAACCTCCTCCCCCGAGAACCCACGTTCTGAGTAAATGAGAATGGCATCCAAAGAGGGAGATGATACTGTAACCGTGCCTTTAAATATATTCTCAACATAATGTCGATAAGAAAACAAAAATAAATAAACAAAATGTCGTAACTAGCAATAAAAAGGAGTATCAGTAGGTGTAAAAATGCTATTTACGTTTGTTATTTATGTGGTTTTTTATTTTATGTTTAAGTTTATAAATTATGGTTAAAGCTTAATAAAGAAAATTAATATTCAAATATCTCGATAAATCCAATAAGTACAAAATAAGGTTGTATATTTCGGGAAAAAAACAAAATTTGTGAAAAGATAATTTAATTTAAATTTGTCTTAATGTTTTATTTCCTGCAAAAATAATAGCAATCCGACAGTCAATTTATTATAACAAATCCTACAAAATGGCCTCGTTACTTTCGACCATTTTGGTGTGGCCATTTTAATTTATTGGTAGCATTTGTCAGTGAACTAGATATATCATAATGTATGCATGTGGTTGCCGGAAAAATGTTACGTATTCTTTGATGGGGTCGCGTGTAGTAATGAAGAGGTCAGGCAGTGAAAAATTTCACTTTTTTCCCATAATAGGGAGTAGGGAGAATGAATTTGAGGTGCTTTGTAAACTAAACTACACGTAAATTACGAAGCGTAGTTTATGGATTTATATTAGTTGGACTTGATATTATATAAATTCACATAATTTTTTAATATACTCCCGGACACTTAATTCGAGCCACTTCGCATTTTTGTCTTAACGGTGTAGAATACAAAAGTGTTAACGTCGCAGAAAAAGTTTTCCCCTGGTTTTACAAATCCAAATTTCCGACAAGGATTTATGGAAAAGACGTTTAGTATACTTGTTTCAAAATTGCTTAATAGTTTTTTATCAATCAAACATTGTTTAACCTTAGGGCATTTAAAGTATTATTTTCAGTAGAAAATGCGAGGTGGCTCGAATTATGTGTCCGGCAGTGTATATTCGCTTATAATGCGGAATTAAAACTATTAAATTTTGAGAAAGAGAAAGAGAGAGAGAGAGTCTGGGTTGAGTTTGTGTTCAAACGCCTGCATATAATAAAAAAAAACTATGCAAGGTAATTCAATAAATAGTAAAGTTCATTCTTATTACTGTAATTTAGTATACGAATAATAATGAAATAAAAACAAACAACAAAACAAATAACTTTCATTTTTAACCGACTTCGATTCCACTCGATTGGAATTCGACTGTATTTATTTGTGGACAGGTTTCGATGATACTTTTTTGTTGGAAAGAAGATACCTCTGTATTGGTCCCATTTAAATTTGAAGAAAATATTCCACTTCTAAGGGTGGCAAACTAGGGGATGAATCTGGTACCGTGCTCTTTCTGGTAACCGATTTCAATAAAACTTTGCAAATAGATGTAATTCCAAGAACTTTTGAGGTCGCTTTATTTTTATTAAAAAATTACAATTATTGCTAGTAATTATTTCGTGAAAGGTCTCAGTAATACAAATAGTTATATAAAATTTGGTCTGTATGTAAAACTGACGGTTTGTACTTGTAACTAAATTTACCTACCCACCCTATGTTGGCTGTAAGGCAGATTCTAATTGGTTATATTCAATATGTGGAACAAATTTTACAAAGATATACCTATTAGAAAAATATAATACATACATTTCGATTTCATGATTATTACCTAGATCATACGTACCTAAAAATAAAAATAGAATTAGAGGGCTTTCCGCAGACACTATCGCACGTGATACAGCAATCGTGCGCGATTGAGCGCGCGTGTAAAGAATATGTTCGAAGGAAAGGGGAAAGACTGCGCGATTGTGCTCATCAGCGGCGCGCGCAATGGCGCACTCTAGTCTTTACCCGGACGCTCTTTCCGTCGTTGTTACAAAAAACGCTCACGAGCATTAGCGCGCGAAAGAACGTTAGTTAAAAAAACTTCAAACATGTAATCGCGTACGATTGCGCGTGCGGCTTTCCCGCGCGCAATCCTTAGATCACGCGCGATAGAGTGACTGCGTAAAGGGGGGCTATTAAGTTGTACATCAAAACATCAATGTATCGGGTAATCGATAATGATGATAATTGATAATGATGGGCGAATATATCGAACGTCGTAATTTCGAATGGTTATGGTATCGTAAAGTCGCTTTAACGAATGGTTTACAGCATCCCATAAAAATAAATCACATTCATGGATACAAGCATTCTGGAGTAAAAATGATCTCAAGTGATTATTACGTGGTTGTAATGAATGATTGCCTGTACATATACATACGTACAAATATACAACTATGAAATTTTAGCATGATTAATTACTGCAAGTTGTATGTCTTGACACATAGGCAGAAAGACAGACACAGTACAAATATTTTTATCTTCTGTTTTACGAATGCACCTGAATACACATTTCTGTGTCTAGTAAATATTAGGGCGCGTTCAAGTCAGGTGCTGTTAGACGCGCTGCAGCCGCGCGGCGGCTGCGCGACTGTCACTTTTCATACAATTTCTAAAAGCGCTGCAACCGCGCGGCGGCCGCGCGAAAATCGCGCTGCAGTCACGCTTGGTTGCAGTCACGGTTAGTGTTAAGTACATGTTAATTTTTCAAATTAACCACAATGGATGAAAATTGCATTGAAGAAATAAATAAAACAACACCTTGCAATATGGGGTAGTAGTTCCGCCAGGTATTCCAATCGACTGGATAAAAAAAAGGTATAGGAAAAGTTGTCTAAAATTTATTAACAATTTCGAAACTGAAACCACAACTGTAAAAAATAAAGGAGGTGAGCCATTTTTAATCCCTATATGTTAAGTGTGTGCCCCAAGAACTAGGTAAAAGCAATGTTTCTTCGTTAGAATCCATCGTGTAACTGAGTCAAAAGATAAAACACCAGCGGACCTCACGAATTTTTCTATGTGCTTGCGTCGTGTCTTTGTATTTGGTTTTTTCAACGACTTTTTAGTCGTAGCGCCATCTATGAGAAATCTATGAAAGATTTGATTTTTTTTTAAATGATTGAAAGATGAGAGGTCCGCTGGTTATTTCCGTGGCTTAGTTGGCATAGCGTCTGGCACGGTAAGCTAGAAGACGTGGGTTCGAATCCGGCCGGATCGAAGGAATTTTTTCTGAGTGTTCGACCTTGTATTAATAATTATATTATTCACTTAGTTTACTTTTTTACACCACAAATATGTAGAAATGTAAATAGGTGTTGTATATATTTATATATGTGTATATATGTGTTGTATAATACTGGTATATATAAATGTAGGTAAGAAGTAAGTAAGTAGGCTACATCAGCATTACTGCATTTCGGTTTTGAAAGGTAAGGGTGCTGGTGAAATTACAGGCACATGGGACTTGTCAACTTATGTCTCAGGGTGACGGGCGCAGTGGCAGTACCCCTCAGATCTTTGCGATTTAAAGCTGTGAGTGGCACTGCAGCAACAACAAGCATGTAGATTACCATCAGATGCACGACTTGTTCGTCCCGTCACTTAATATTATGAAAATAAATCCTAAATTGAAATTATAAGTGGTCTGCGATTTTTCCTTGTAGTATTATTCAAATATTGATGAGCTAAAATTATTTGACGAATATGCGTGTCAATAAATAGCGTTGTGTGTTACAAACTAATTTATATTCTCATGGAAAAACCGGCAGGCTTATTACCGAACTTTAGCAACCGGTTGTTAATTGTACAATAGCAACGCGATTGCTACCAGTTGCGATTGCTAAGTTGGTATTACGGTTCGGTAATACGAAAAAGCAACCGGTCGCTTTCTGTCAAAGCATTTTCATGCAGTTTTAGTTTATTAGTTGCTCGCGGGAGGCGCTGTAGTCGACTGGTCGCAATTGTTCGTTCCGTAATACGAATTTATGTTTTGACAGCGATAATCGTGCAACTATTGCTAAAACGACTGGTCGCTAAAGATCGGTAATAAGCCTGCGGAGCTATTCATAAAAAACTGTGCAATAAGCGCCATCTAGTTAATTTGTTTGTTATCACTAGAAAAATGAGTAGCTTTGAAAAATTGCAGCTTGTCAATGTAAAACAAATTAGTTACAAAAATCGCTATTTGGTACTCGTCGCAACATTGGTGTACCAAAAGGTACTGAATACTAGACTACGCTGTCTTGTGTCGCGATTACCAGTCCTAGTTAGTCCATGGTCTTCATAAATAAATAAACTCAGTGTTCAGGTACTTTACTCCATTGATTAGTCTACGATAGAAACTATAAAAAATATTTCGCGTCTGCAAATGTTAACGAGAGATGATAACACAAAACAGGTAAATGGGAAAATCTAACTTTCGTATTGTGTGACTAATAATTTATTTATGCGATTTTTCGTGCAAAAACATTGCTCAACAAAGCTTATCAACCAGTTGATGTCGTGCCAATCACACATTAACCAGTGGCTGCGGTTCACACGCCAACAGCATTCTATATCGAAAAGTCATTCATAAAACAAAACTGGAAATGTCACTAAGTAAAGAGAACGTCTTGATACCAACGCAAAACTGATTATTAAAAATTTACAACGCTTTTAATGTTGCAAAGAATAATTTAAATAATCTTTAAAATGCTTATATATCATAATATCGATATATAAGCATCCGATCCGACCGGATCGAAGGAATTTTTCTGAGTGTTCGATCTTTGTATTAATAATTATAACAAACTAGTGGAGTAATTTCACAAAAAATAATTGAATATCAATTCAATAAAAAATTTAATTATCATATCGATTTTTATTTAATATCGTGATATTTATTTATTTTTTGTGAAATTATTCCGGTAGTTTGTTATAATTAACTGCCTCGGTGGCCGAACGATTACTATGCTGGTCTGCGCGTGGCAGAGATCCCGGGTTAGATTTCCGGGTCGGGAGAAATATTTGTATGGCCTACATTTATTTCTCTCGTGAGTTTGGGTGCTATTTGTGGTTGTCTATGTGTATCTCCATGGCACCTGCGACACAGGGTTTCCCTAGTGTGGGGTTATAAGTGTGTGCTTTATTAAAAAAAAAAAGAAATTAATACAAAGATCGAACACACAGAAAATCCCCTTCGATCTAACAGTACTTCGAGTCCGCGTCTATATTCTAATCTAGGGCCACCGCTCCAACAACTCAGCTATAGACAAAAATTTACGAATTTCTCAAAGTGTCGAAAACAGTACTTTTATATTTAGGTTGTTCCCGACTTTGATCGCCGTAAGCGTCACCTATGACAGATCTATGAATCTTTTCAAAATTTTTATATTTTATTTTTTGTCCTGCGCAACCTCGCCTCCGCCAATATACGATGCTGCCGTCCAGATTGGTTGGTTGTCAGTATGACGTCATGGGCAACCATTGAGTTAATATGACGTAATACGAAGCGAAATATAAAATAAATAAAAAACAATAGTCAAAAACCTATTGCTCCGTGTGAAAGAGTTCGTCCACAGAAGTACTGCCACCGTACCTATTTCTGCTGTCAAACAATAATGTAAGTATTATTGCGTTCCGGTTTTGAAGGGTAAGGGTGAAATTAGAGGCACAAGAGGTTTCTTTGTTATTAATAATTTTAACAAGAGGTTCGTCATTTTATGTCTCAGTGTGACTGGCGCAGTGGCAGTGCCCTCAGATCTTTGCGATTTAAAACTCACTGTACTGTAACTGGCATAGACAGGCGTGTTGCTTACCACCAGGCGCACGACTTCTTCGTCCCATTACTTGATATCTAAAGAAAAGTACTAGAGCTTTTATTTTGTTTATAGAAATTTGAAGACTACCCAGCACACTCAAATCAGAAAGAGCTTAGGAATATCATGTCCTAATTATTTTGACCGGGAATCATTTAATTCTGCTGAATTGCTAGCCATTGCTAATGACGATCCTCGCAAAGCCTTTAGAAACATAGCTATCCTTTAACAAAACTGTGTTAGAGAATTCAAATTACTCGCTATCCCAAAGTACGTCGTCGTCTTCATTTTCATCGTTGTAAGTGTAGCTTAAGATTGTGATGAGAATATTTTTGTATTTAAATCTCAAATCTTTTGTATAACGCTTTCCATTAAGACTATAAGTTTTTAATTAAAATATTCACGTTGAAAAAACAAATAATCTTACGCGTGTAAGCCGGATGTACAAAAGAAAAAATGTGCCAAATCACTAATACACTCATAATAGGCTATTACAAAAATTTCACGCCTTTAATTGTTGGAAGAGCCATTATTAAAGGGAAATGGAACTTTTGCCGGTGATTTTATAAAAGAACGGGTTATGGTAAGTGCTTTAGCTGATGACTTGCGGCAGGAAATAATCGGAGTTAAAGAAAATGAGGCGTTACCACTTCCAGCAATTTCGAGGTTTTTCCTTTTATTTGTGTAAAATTTAATAAGATTTATTGTGTGATTTTGGGTATTATAGGTCGAACAAAAAAATAGCTAATATATAGTAGTATGTGTTGAACCTTGAACCAACTGACAACATGTTCTAGTATGTAGTCACAGTTTTTTGTATGTAACTTAAAATGGAAATCTTAAAATTGAGGACGTCAATTTCAATTAAATTTTAATTACTTTCTATGTAACTGATAAAACCAAACATTAACATGTTAATAAAACATTAAGAAGAAAACCAACTTAATTATAAGAAATATAACTTTTTACAACGTCAAACAATTGCGAGTTATGACCTTCAATTCCTTAATAATAACATTCAGGGTATAAAATAAACAAAATGCTTTAGTCGTTATGGCGAAGGAGTTCGTGTCAATGGGATATTAGGGCGTAAGGCGCCCTTACTGAAAACATTAAATGAAAATGTTACCGACGGGGTGGAGCGCAGTAAATATCTTTACGAGCACGACTCGTGTTGGTTGTTAAAATTTACAATGTTCAAATGTTTTTTTTTGGTGCTTTACTATGTGCGAATTTGTCAGTGCTTATCCCGATACCTCAAATGAACACTACGATAACTTCATTAGTTCTGTTTTTTTTTATAATATTAAGTGACTGGACTAACAAGACGTGCGTCTAAGTTGCAGTGCCACTCAGAGCTTGAAATCACAAAGATCGGAGGGGCATGGCCACTGCGCCCGCCACCCTAGAAATAGAAATTATTTATTCAATGTAAAGCACAGCACACATACAACTTACAAACAAAACAAAAACATAAAAAATAGAAGAAAGAAAGATAAGGGAGACAGGATGTGTGCTGTGCAGCCACTGAATCCGTCATCCACTCAGCTATTGCCGTCTCACTGAAAGTGTGGTACGACGCTGATTTTCAGTGGATTCGGCGATGATTCGTGCGGCACGGAACACAGTAGACGTCGCAAATATACAAATTGAAAATTAAAATTAACAATTTTTTTTTTAAATTGTATCAAATTATATATATTAAAATGTATAAAATATTAAATTTATTGCCCTTAACTAACTTACAATCATAATTACAATAATAACAATTAACTGAAAAATAAATTATAATTTATAATTTAACCTGCTAACATGCTAACTCGACACATAAACAGCTACGCTGGAGATTGCTGGGCGTTAAGTAAATATGCCTTGAATAGTTTTTTAAAAATAAATAATGACGAAGCATTTTTTATAGGCGGTGGCAGATTATTCCAGCACTTCGAGGCAGCATAGCGAAAGCTACCCCGAAAGCTCGCTGTTCTGTGTCGAGGGCATACAAGTCGAGAAGCGTGTCTGATGCGCATGGACGAGAATCTAAGCTTCTCATACAAGTATTGTGGTTGCCCGGTCTTAATAATTCCAAACAAGAGTCCCGCAAAATGCAAATGACGACGGGCCTCCATCTTCAGTAAGCTCGCATTGTTCAGAAAAGGGGTGACATGCGCCCATCGTGGAACAGGGAAACAATACCTAATACACGCATTCTGCAAACGCTGTATAAGATTCCTCGTGCGGGCAAGTAAGCATCCGCCGAATACTGTGTCAGCGTAATTCAACTTAGAAAGAATTAACGTGTCGCATAGCTTTATGCGCATATCGACATTAATGTAATTACTCACGCGGTACAACACTTTCAAACGATAAAAACAATTTCGTACTATTTCAAGGATGTGTTCTTCAAAGTGAAGGGAATCGTCCATAAGAACACCCAAATTTCTCGCCACCACGACTCGGGCCACAGAGTTACCCGATACCATCACCCGTGGTTCATTGGAAGTGATTTTTTCAATTTGTTGTCTTGTACCAAATATTACAAACTTTGACTTGCACGGATTCAGTACAAGGTTGTTTAGCTCTGACCATTGGGCAACTCTGGAGAGATCCTCGTTTAATTTGTCAATCGCGGACCGCGTATCCAAAGGTTCAAAAGAGACATAAATCTGTAGGTCGTCGGCGTACAGGTGGCACCTACAATTCCTGACACTATTCACAATATCTGCGGTGTAGAGAATGAAAAGAATAGGCCCGAGAATCGATCCTTGAGGGACTCCTCCAGCAACGGCGGCGGCCTCCGAAAGCCTAGAAGACCCATCTTCATCGCGCACTTCTACTCTCTGAGTTCGACCATTGAGGTAGTTATAAAACCACTTAACGGTATTACAGTCAAATCCATAGAAAACGAGTTTAGACAGTAGAAGTTGGATGTCCACGGTGTCAAATGCACGGGAAAAATCCAACAAGGCGAGAATTGATCCCTGCCCAACATCCTGCGCAGCCAAGACGTCATCTACCACATCCAGGAGGGCAGTGGTGGTGCTGCGACCCTTTCTGAAACCCGACTGTTTTGATGGCAAGATACCGTTGGCCTCAAGATACTCCGTTAATTGCCAACACACGATCTTTTCGATGATTTTGGACATATACGGTAGAATGCTAATTGGACGCAAGTCCTTGAAGTGTGATGGATTCTTGATTTTTGGAATGGGTCTGACGATTGCCATCTTCCATAACTCAGGGAATTCGCAGGTTTCGATGGATTGATTAACCAATGATGTAATGAAGTTCAAAGTTCGTGGCAGGGTAAGCAATATCATGTCGCGAGAGATATCGTCCACACCACTGGCATTACTTTTTATTGACAAAATTGCCTTTGACACAATCTGTTCCGAAACCGCACAGAGCTTAAAAACGCTGGAACCATGCCTGTGAGAAGAAAAATATGACATGTAACCTAAGTCAATAGTACTGGTCGACAAACCAAGGAAATGTTCGTTTATTTTGTCTGGGTCTTTCAAATGTGGAGGGATGTCACACTCTTTAGCTTTGAAGTCGGCCACATTATTTTTTATATTCTTCCAGAGCTCGCGCGGTTTATGACAATTGGAGACAATACACTGTTGGAAAAACATTGCTTTCTCAGTACTGATCGCAGTAATGACCAGTTTTTTGAGATCTTTGTAGTAAGTTTTGTGTGAATCCTCCCCAGTACTTCGGTACCTCCGATGAGCGTCGTCACGCAATCTCATCATCTCTCTAACGTTATATGTAAACCATGGGAGCATCCCTTCCCTAACAACAATCTTTCTCTTAGGAGCATAACGGTTGAATAAATGAGATATGTAGGCATTAAAGTTATGAACGGAGTCATTCAAATTATTTGACAGTAACCGTTCCCAATTAATTGCATTGACATCTGAATTGAACGAAACTATATCAATATTAGTGAGGGGGCGGTGAACAAAACATTTGGGAGGTGTTTTTGGTTTTCTTACATTAATTTTACCCGATACAAATGCGTGACCGCTAAGGTCCGGCACATAGTCAATACACAGATTGGTAATATTCGTGATCGAGCACATAACGTCAATCAATGTCTCACTGTGATCAGTAAAGTGTGTTGGCTTTTTGACATATTGCTCAAGCTTTAAATAGTGTAAAAAGTCTGTGACCTTTTTTGTAGAAGTGTCTTTAGTGTTTAGTAAGTCCACATTAAAATCACCAACTAGCACCACATGATCAACCAACGAGAAGGCTGCGACAGATTCCGTAAGCGCGTCAATGAAAGTATCCAAGGACAACCACTGCGGACGGTAAGCAGTTCCTATAACAAGTTTGACGGCATTCAATGTTACATCTGAATTGAAGAGCTGAGCCACATCTGTTCCACGGCTGAGGACGCGGGTGGGTGAGACAAGAGTCGTGCGTTAATACCACGTTTAATATAAAAGGCTACACCGCCACCCACTCCACGTCGTACATTACGCGGCCGTGGGATATGCCTAAGCTTGTAATCCGGGACAGACGGCGCACGCCCCTCCTCACCCGCCGCAAGCCAAGTTTCATTTATAGCCACAATATCAGCGGCGTGGCGGCTCATGACCTCATAGAACTCGTCATGGCGTGTGCCGAGAGATCCTGCATTTAGCAGGCCAATGGAGAAGTTCTTATTTGGAATAAATTGAACAATGTAAGAATACGATAGTTGCACGTATTTCCCATGTAAAATGTAGAACCTTAATTGGGTAATATGTCGCCAGTCAAGACCAAAAAAACACACGTAACTCGTCTCAAGCGAATCGTGAAAAATATAAGACCATGGACCAATAAACCGATACAATTTATATAAACATAAAATATACATTCCGTTTACAATTAAATGAGTAATAATAACTAAACTAGTCAAAGAATAGTCGGCGAAAAATGAGTAAGTAATAAGTAAAATTGAATAAAAATTAAAAAATAATAAAATCATAAGGTATGATATACATTCACAGAAAATAATGAAGTAATAATTATAACAATTAAATTGCAGTTCATCATAATTAAATTGAATAAATGATTTATATGGTTCATTTTCCGATATCGGAAGAACGAACGGCGTCAAGACATAAGTTGACAAGTCCCATGTGCCCGTAATTTCACCAGCACCCTTACCCTTCAAAACCGGAACACAGTAATGCTGACATTACTGCTTGGCTGCAGAAATAGGTGGCAGTACTACCCTGGCTTAATTATTTCACAAGGAGCTCTACTGCTAGGTACTAAATTTTCTTCTTTGTTTCAATTTTTTTTTCACAAAATTCTTCTTTTTTTGTTTAGAATTTTATTTTTTGTTTCTTTATTTTTTCTCGCAAACTTCGGCGATCATGATATTAGTTAATAAATATTTATTAAATAGCCATATGGCTATTTACAAAAATAACAGAAAAAAACTAAAAAATAAAGATGGCGCATTGTTCGTTGGAGGTATCGGCCCCGTTCATGGATAGTAACAACGTATACCATGAAATGATATATTAGAGTATGATAATACGGAGTACCTCGTTTTGCTATATGGATCTCAAAAAGCCAACTACTGGTTTTACAAGAACTTTCTGTGTAGCTGCCATCTATTGCTTTCCCATAGAGAAGTATAAACAACACACTGAAAAAATTCAATTATTTACATACATTGTACATTTTATATCGAATCAATATAAGCACCATGCCCAGAAAAGATATTTTCACTATTTAAGTACTGTCCATGAAAGGGTTATAAGGTAATACACTAAAGATAGATATTTGAGGAAAGCAGCAACGACTTCGGCATTAATGGACATTAGAAAGAAAGACACTTTTATTCGGCTTTTCACAAACATAGTAATTCGAATATGACAACACAAGAATTGTTCTGAACAGTGTTGCTAAAATCAACGGAAAATTTAACCAGGCTATCAGTTGGTTTTTTTGCAAACAAATTATCTAAAGTTAAGGATTTTTAAAAGTATGTAAGGTAAAAAGAAATGGACTCCCATGTAACAATACGGATTTTTATATAATTGTTTGGCTAATGGATCAGTGACCAATGCCAAAAGAAATTTATTGACAGATCAGATATCAGTGTCATTCTTGTTGCAATTTAGATAGTCAATTTATTTTAATTACGTTTTTTAATTCTTTAGCGTTTATGTGTTACTGATTTTTGAACTTTTTTAGTAGGGCAGTGCTGGTAATTAATTAAACAAGTCCACAACATTTTTTATTTAAATATATTTAAAAAAATTCAAGTCACAATTTTTTTTCATGTTCTGCTAAGTTCTATATGTATATGTATATCTAGCAAAAAAGTTGAGGCTGGTAAAGTTTTTCTGGGAATAAAGTACCAAACTTTATAATAATTCGTCTTTTAATTGGGCAAAGTAAAAAAAAAAAACAAAAGAAAAAAACACGTTAAGAGCCTAAAAGTCTAGCCAGCTCAGCTTTGGGCTGGGCTAGATTTACACATGAAAGGAAAATTACTGAACGTTTATAATTTGAAAATATAAAAAAAAAACCTTCTGAAAAAACAATAATATTACAATATTGGGCTAAAAATGTGCAGCGTCCTCTTAAATAAAACTAAATAACTTTATAAAAAATATTAATAATGATGTCGGTAATAATAATAACAAATATTAATTATAACTTTTTTACGAAAACAGACCCCAAAAGGTTGTGGAATTACATCTATTTGCCAAGTTTTAGCGAAATCAGTTAACGGAAAGTGGGTGAAATCCAATAAACCAAATCCATCCTCTAATTTGCCATCCTTAGATAAAGAGGTGGAATGTTTTCTTCAAATTTGCGAACTAAAAAAATTTTACCTATACCTTTCCAACAAAAAAAAATCATCGAAATGGGTCTACAGATGTCGGAGTAACCCCGTAATATACACACACATAAAAAATACAGGCAAATTGAGAACATCCTCCTCTTTTGAATTTAGTTAATAAATGATACAACAATTTCACATGAGAAGGAAACTATCGCCGTTTGTTTGTCGCATTAAGTTTATTTCCTTTACATTTTTACGAAAGTCAGAATCTATAAAGAAACATTACACAAATATGTTATTCCCGTGGGACCGATCGCTGCTCTCGGAAGGTCTCTCATTTCCATACTGTACAATACCGAGTGCTGCTGTACCCACAGATTCACACGTTCCTCGAAAAAGTAACTATCATTTTTGTATTTCTACCATATACCAAAACGACGTCAACATGCTCTTGTTTCTCATGGTTGTCATTTGAATGACAACTCAAACCACTTACAAAACTTGATAGACTAAACTGATCTTAAAAATTGTTAATTTTTTTTTTTTTATCAATTAAAATAAAAAAAACCCGATTATTACACTAAAAGATATTCACAATCATAATTTACACTTACAGGCTACACTTATATCACATATTTAAGTAGCACTAGAGCTCCTCGTGAGAGTGTTCGTCCAGGGAAATACTGCCACTTTATCTATTTCTGCCGACAAGCAGTAATGTAAACGACTGCATTCCGGTTTGGAAGGGTAAGGGTGCTGGTGAAATTACAGGCACATGGGACTTTGTCGATTTATACCTCAGAGTGACGGACGCAGAGTCAGGGCGCAGCGGCAGGGCGCAGTGGCAGTGCCCCTCATATATAGATAGGCGTGTCGCTTACCGTCAGGCGCACGACTTGTTCGTTCCGTCACACATCGAATAGGTTATAGGTATATAATAGGTTATAGGTAGTACAGTACGACCATCCAAGCGACCACAGTGCACGTAGATAGATAGATAGATAGATAGACACCATTGACTATAGACACGTAATTTTTTTTTATTTATTTCTGTCTCACTTATTATTCAATCTATGTATATTTATGGTTTATTTATACAATTATAACGTGACAATTCGTGTCAAAACCTATTACCTTTAATTTTAATAAAATATTTTTATTGTTATATGCTACCTACTGATCAGTTTGAAAATTTACTTTACCACTAAAAAACTATCGATAGGTGCTTTATTTACAATATCTAATAAGTTATTTTTGGAGTCTGCTATAGCAGTTTATTCCACAGATATACATGGTGTTAATTTAATTGTATTTCACCTGAATGTGGCGGGGAAATGCGATAAAAAATCAGCTGTTCCATATAAATCAATGTGAAACCTATTCGACTTTCTAATGCAACGTAATTAAGACCGTGTAGCGAGATTGTGGTTTCCAATAAAGTCGTAAGACAGAGCCACTATAGGAGTAGAGTTAAAAACAAACGGTACTTTCCGTTAGTTTTTAACTCTACTTAAGAGAGAACTTTCAAAGTTTCTTAAAAAACTTCCTCAAGTTAAGAAAGAAAAGCACAAAGATATGGTTTAGATTTGTTCAAATTTTATTCAGTTGGCCAAGAGGACTTGAAACTTTTTGACAGTTAAGAACAATTACTTTTATAAAAAAAATATCTGTTTTTAACTTCGTTTTACGCCCTTCGTGGTTGAGTATCTTGCACACCGGTTTTCATGTTGTCGCTGTCTCTGAGATTCCGGTTGCGATTCCCGGCCGGGACAAACTGACTTTTCTATATTGTCTCGGGTCTGGGTGTTTGTTGTACCGTCGTTGATACCGATTTCCATAACACAAGTGCTTTATTAGCTACTTACTTTGGTATCAGAGCAACGTACGTGATGTTATCTAACTTTTATTTCTCTCGTGAGTTTGGGTGTAATTTGTGGTTGTCTATGTGTGTGTCCATGGCACCCGCGACTTAGGGTTTCCCTAGTGCGGGGCTATGTTGAGTGTGTGCGTTATTATTATTATTATTAATATTATAACTTTGGTAGAGCTTATCGCTCAAATAACGTAAAATTTTTTGTAATGCAAACTTTCTACGCTACAAATATCTGTTCCTAACCTAACAAAATTATAAGAGAGTCCTAAGAGAATTCTCTCAGTTTTATCAATTATCCTCTTTATAGCCGTACCATGTTCGGTTGTCCGTCCATGTTTATTCCATTTTATAGTCTCTATAAAGCGCTAGGTTAATAAGCAGGTAAGTATGGTCGAGTGTTATATGCTTTGTTATAGAATAACAGGCCAGAAATAACCAAGTAATGAATGATTGAATGATATCTATCCCTGTTAACGCCAGGAGCTCCTTGGCATGACATTGAGCGCAGATCTGGTGTTTTTCTTTATGATATTAAGTGATGGGACGAACAAGTCGTGCGTCTGATGGTAAACGACACATCTGTTCGTAACAGTTGCTGTGCCACTCAGAGCTTTAAATCGCTAAGATCTGAAGTGCACTGCCACTGCGCCCATCACCCTGAGACATAAGTAGAAAAGTCCCATGTGCCTGTAATTGCGCCAGCACTCTTTCAAAACCGGTACTACGCAGTAATACTCACATTACTGCTTGGCGGCAGAATTTACTACCGTACTTCCTTGGATAAACTCTTTTACAAGGAGCTCTACTGCTAAACTGGGCATCCCTAATAACACCTTATGTTACCTACCTAGCTGTCTACCTAGCAATATTTCACGTCAAGACAGGCCTTAACTTTGCATAAAACCTAAGTCCTGTCTTGCATTGAGTATTGCAGTCAATTGTGGAATTAATGATTAAATGAAATGAATCAGCTAAATATCAACAAGAGCCTCTTAACTCGGTTGAACGCAGAGCCTGGAGACTTATTGACGACAATAAGCTCGAATTTAACTCATAGTTTAGTCCACCGGCGCGAGAAGTGACCTGTTTGTCGGTTTTGTACAGAATATAGTTCGGTCAGCGTGACAATGAGCGGGAGCTGAGGGATCAGCTCAATGCGCCCGCTCCCTTTTACCATCGGAAATTCAGACGTACGGCGGGATATTTACCTATTTGCTTGATATTCCCTTCAAGCGTACTAAGCGCTTTTCGTAATTTTTTATTATGAGTACAGCTAGGAATGGATTACCTGCCTGCGACTGTTGCCGAACACATACAACCCCAGTATCATTCGCAGTTGAGTCGCAGCCTTACAATCTGGACAGATTGTTACATTACAGGCGAATGTTCCCGGTGAAGGAGCCTACCAAATGTTACAAGTGTTGCGCAAAGAAAGCTCGGCTCTCCTACCTCACCGCCTGTAATACTCGCTTTTGAACGTTGCATTACAAGCGAATGCACATTGACCTTAACTATTATAGTTAAGGTTCTTTTTTATTGTTTATTTTAATATTATTATTGCTTGCTTGACATTTGTTTTACTTATACATTATATTAAGTTAAAATAAAACAAAACTGCCTTAATTTATTTTATCTTTAAAGCTTTTTGCTGTAGAGTCCATCTCTGTGTGTGTATTATATATTGCATCTTCAATTATAAGTGACAAAATTATTTTTATGTTTATAAACCAGTCCTAATCGCTCCAATTCAATTCACAATACTTAAAATACCCTCTGTCTGAAATCGAATTCCCCCAACTACTGTAACCCTTTCCACCATCGTGTACAGGAGTCCTACATAATCTACACAGCATAAAAAAAACATAATCGGACGGCGTACGGACTTAATTCGTATGTTTTTATCTTAATTTGAACAAAATTATACCGTTTAGCCCCACTCATTCTAATTGTATGCGATAATCTTTTACGCAGCGATTATCAAAATGGGAAATTCTAATTTACCTTGATACTTTTTTGGCTTGGAATATGTTTGAAAACTAAATTATGTTCGTAAATATTCAATTTTCGTATCTTTAGTAAATACAAAATTATTGATCAGATATTAGTATGATAGACTAATTTTAAAATATTAAGTTAATTTATCGAGCTCTTCGCTTTTCGCGATTGTTACACATAGGAAATGAACCAGGGTCAACCGTGACCATGGGACCTGTAAAGGGCCCGAAACGTTGGTTTGTTTGAAAAAACAAATATACGTGATTTAAATCCAGACAAATAGCTTCATTTCCTCCGGAACACTAAGAAAAAAAAATTGTTTTTTTATAATAATAGCAAGTGATGGGACGAACAAGTCGTGCGCCTGATGGTAAGGTACACGCCTGTCCATAACAGTTGCAATGCCACTCAGAGCTTAAAATCGCAAACATCTGAGAGGCACTGCTATTGCTCACGTCACCCTGAGACAAAAATTGATAAGTCTCATGTGCCTGTAATTTCATCAGGACCCTTATTCTTCAACACAATATTGCTGACATTACTGCTTTACTGCTACCAAAAACTGTTTATTTTATAAATAAGGTGTACATAATATAATACTGTTGTCTGGTGGTACCACAGAACCAAAAGTTTGAGAAGCCCTGTCATAATATATGCCACACTCGGTTTGCAGGTTATCTTCACTTTCTGTCGAGATTTGTTCTAATCTTATTATGTTAAAATTCGGGTTGGCCCTTTTTAGACATAATTAAGTGTTTGAGGGCCGATTCGCCACTTTATGATAATGTATGAGCTTGAGTGAGTTCGCCAAGCCAACGACAGGTAATTGAAAGGGTCTTTCCATGAAATGTTAATACCGTACTTTTAGCCAGACCTTACATACCCAGTAATATTTTAAAGAGTTAAATGCACGTCTATCAACGTATAAGTATAGAAGAATATCCTCTTGCATTCGTTATAGGTACCTATTAGGTATAAATTATATTAAATTAGACCAAAGAATTAGCTTGATAAAGAATGTTTTTCAAAAGGAACATCAACCACATCAAGCCGTTTAAATTACACAGTTGAGCGCCTTATATAAAATGCTTAGCAAATTTTTGTCGCAGTTTACTTGCTACTTACATTACAGTAGGCGGCAATTCATTCGTTACACATTCCCAGATATAAAGCACGAGTTTCAACTTTAATACAATTAATACATGCAGTTGCAATAAATAAATAAAAAAATATATATGCAGTAATGAATAAGTAAATACAAATCTATACTAACCCGTACAAATCCCTCTACAGGGCACTTATCTTCTAGAAGGAGGTACATAATAGCTGATGCCGACACGGGTAATATCGTGCGGCTATTACAACTGCATGTTATTTTTTCATATATTAAAGTCATTGAGGAAATCCTCATGGGTTCAAAACCGGACAATTCCGCCCGGTGGAAGCGGGGGTTTATGTCGAACTCCGAATAACCTACCTCAATAACTAAAGGCGACTTTTTTAATTGACATCTTTAGTCTTGACAATATCAGTGTAGCTATAAAAAACACAAACTTTAAAAAGCCGTGGTAGGCTAAGGGCGCGTTTTCGATACAAATTTTATCCCGCTCACGCCGCGCAGAAACCGGTGGCCGCATACATTTAGCTGTCTTGGCAAAATACACTCTAATAATTTAGCTTTTACGTTTTTAGACTTCCCCCCCGTCAAAAAAAAAGGCGTAATTTGATGGTGTATTTGAGGGGTATTTTAACAGACAGTTTCATTTTTACTTTGTTTCAAATTTTAATTTATTTGCACTTGAGGACGTTGATAATTATTACACGAGCACCAAGTAGACCTCTCATTAGGAAAGGAGGCCTGTGCCCAGCAGAGGCACGTGTACAACTTGATATGGATTTTGTGCGTATATGAACAGTATTTCTGAAGTTGGGACTTCTTGATCCGTATCTGAGAAAGCGTATCGAGTGAATTAACGCCTACAATAATATAAATAGCAAGTAAACCTCACCACCAATTTGCTAATTTTTTTGTATAAGGCGCGCTATTGCGTAATTTAGGCTGCGTGATGGTGTTGATGTTCCGTCTATTATTACTACACATATAAGCCGTACAAATACAAGCTATACCTACATATAACCTACCTAATATTATTATGGAAAAAAAAGTATTAAAGGGTTCACGCAGAATGTCATAACAATAGTATTGTATTAAATATACCTCCACATATTTACTTGTAAATGTATAAAGTTCAACGCAATCTCGTATTTCAAAGAGCCAGACAAGGAAACTTCTTCAATCACTCACGGTGAAGCCAGCTATTTAAATTGTTCGCTCACATTTCGAAAGTTGAATACAAACTTGCCCTGTTCACTTGTTCATGTGTTTATGGTGAACACGCCGGTAATGAGATCTTAGCTCGTTAACTTTATTACCACGCCTCAGGCAAGGGTAACTGAAAACTTTGCCTGCTTACAAGGTGCGTGTTAACAGAGTGGTGAGACAGGGCCGTATCTCACCGGAGCGCTAATACAATTATTATATGTAATTTAAAAAAATACTCAGTACACAGAAACTGAAATTATGGAGTATTTGAAAATTTGTTACTATGAAATATTAGTTACCTCCGAGGCAAAAATAGGGGAGTTATAAGTTTGAAACCTGTTTGTCTGTAGCATTGTAGCTTTCAACGGCCGGATTGCCCCGACACTCCTAGCCAATTCGCTTATAGCTACAAGCGTCAATTACAAATATATGATTTTATCTAATATAAGATTAAATTTAATAATTTTTATGAAAGGTCGCAAAGTAGTGCTGCAACTTGCAGTGAAATTCGCTACGAGCGAATTTGCACGAGTTTTATGCGCGGTTATTCCGTGCGACCAGAACAATTATACGAGAAAGTTCCATAGTGTACACAGAACGGACGCTCCGCGCGTCAGAGTTTGTAACAATTTATTTTAGTTTACTACTGAAAGCAAACATGTGAAACATACTTTAAATACATATGGAAATTGTATTCCAAAAATTATAAACAACATAAACTATTTAATTCGTAAACAGATTCTTCTTAACTTCCCCCCACCACTGAAGACGCTGTAAGCTAATTACCAAACTTCGTGGGTATATTTTGATGCCTTAAAATTAACGCTTTCATCGAATTGACGCTTCAAGCGTGACGATTTTTTACGTAGCCGAGGCGTAAGCGATTTGTTTTATTTGAAGGGTAATTTAATCGGGATGGTTCTTAGCTACGTTTGATGAGCATCTGTTCAGCTATTTAAAGATTATCAGTTCTTTTCCCAGCTAGTTTTGTATCGGGGTTTTATTTAATTATAATTTCTGTAACCGCAACCTTAAGGCACCCTTAGTATTTATTTATTAGCAAACATGTACGTGCATAAAAAAAAATTACTATACATGTACCCCATTAGGGTATAGCCAAAAACTTAATAAAATTGAGAAGCATAATCAAATAAAAATGAAACGTTATACAACACAAACAGTAATAACAATCGTCTCACTGTTGGGCATGGGTCTGCTCCCAGGCGCGGGTTTAGGCCATAGTCTACCACGCTGGCTCAATGCGAGTTGGAGATTTCATGCGTTTTCCGAGAGTTACACCGAAAAGCTGGTGGTAAATTTTAAATTTTGGAATTCCGGAAACCTCTAGAGGTGTGATTCGAACCCACGACATATGCTTGAGAGGCGAAAAGTCAAAACATTAAGTTACCACAGATTTTATATTAAATTGTTTTAAATAATAAAATATGTTAATAAAATAAAACAATATATCAACTGCCATCTCGAAAATTTACTCAGGACTGGTTAAGAAACATTACAAAGCTATTAAGCTTGGAATTACAATAAAACCGCACAATAAGACATATGTAGATACTGTAACGAAATACAGAACAAATAGAGAGGGGCGACCAATTTGTGCTTAGTTCGACCCTGGTAAACTTCCGATGTATCGTATTAAGTGAAACGTAAATGAGGAAATGGACTTAGGAAACGACCATTTATGATTCTGATGTTAAAAGTTTATCTTCCTTCATACTTTGTAAGTTTGTTCTAAGAAGTCGATGAATCGCAATAAATAGTTCAATGACTTCTTACACGAATAGAAAAAAAGCTCATTCAATGTGTACAGCAATTCATTTCAGTAGACTAAATCGGCTTTCAGGGTCGTATTTTAGAACTCTACTCAATGCTCAGGTCAGGATTTGAGTACGGTTTAAAACACTCGAAATCATACTCAAGTCCCTGGTATTAGGGACGTATTTCCAGTGCTTGAAATTATACTCAAGTCTGCTCAAGTCCTGACTTGAGCATTGAGTAGAGTTCTGGAATACGACCCTAGAGTGTTTAAATACGCGCGGTACAGTTTTATGTAATTTACTCTTACTTTAGACCGTAATTTTTGAAAATACAGACGAGCGATTTTTTAAAATAAAATTTCTTATCACCGTGGCTGTGGCGATCAAATCACTTGCTTTTATTTATTCCATTTCTTAGTACATAATTTTTCATTTTTTTTTTATAAAATCAAGTGACGGGACGAACAAGCCTTAGTCGTCCGCCTATGGTAAGCTACACGCCTGTCCATAACAGTTATAGTGCCACTCAGTGCTTTAAGTCACAAAGATCTGAGAAGCACTGCCATTCCCATATGCCTATAATTTCACCAGCACATAAATTCCATTTCTTTAACGCCATAATTAACATAAACGTTTTAATAATCACGTTGGTCAAACAGCTATTTGTAGCTGAACGGTTACCATACTGGACTGTCACTGAGGTCCCGGGTTCATTTCCCGGGCCGGGAGAAATATTTATATGGCCTACATTTATTTATCTTGCGAGTTTGTTGTCCCTAGTGCGGGGTTATTAGTGTAAGCGTTATTATTACCATTATCGAAGAAATTGCTACCTAGCAATAAGAACCTTGTGGTTGGTTAATGGCTACTTCTTAATAATTACATTGAGAATAAATGAGTAATGGTGGTTGTAGCGCCATCTTGAATTTATACTTTTTTATATTTTTAAATTTACTGCGCATAAAATTATACAAAATAAATTAAAAATTAATAATATGCCAGTACCAGACAACTACATCAATGCTCTGAGCTCAAGCTAGGGAATTCCCCATACTATAAATTCCAGAGCACTTCTCAAAACAAAAAATCAGCACCAGTTTAGAAAAGTTCATTTCCTAAATTGATCCTACCAGGAGTAGAACCCGGGACATCCTCATCATGCAAACCGTTGCGCTATCGAAGTCAAAAATTAAAATCGATTAAAAAACGAACATGTTATTCGCTTTATGTTGAGCGATACGCCTGTCCATAACAGTTGCAGTGCCACTCAGAACTTTAAATTGCAAAGATCTGAGAGACACTGCCACTGCACCTGTCATCCTGAGACATAAATTGACAAGTGTGCTTGTAATTTCACCAGCACTCTTACCCTTAAAAACCAGAACGCAGTAATGCTCATATTCTGCTTGGCGGCAGATATAGTTAAGATGGCAGTACTTCCCTAGACGAATTCTTTCATAAGGAGTTCTGCTAGTAAATGATACTTCAAAACTTGTAGACAATAAATACCTAAATACAATTTCTCTTCTTTATGTCCGTCTCAGCCGACGCTTGGTTAACAATGAGCACAAAAAGCGTGTTTCGGTTTAAAAAAAAAAAAATTACCAATTACGTTCAACTTACTATCTACCCAATTGGTTAGAATCTTGAGATTGTGTTTTCTTTCTTAGATCAGGAAAATTTAAAAAAAATGCTCATTGTCGTGGTTGCAAGTTGAGAAATACAATTGCAAGTCTGCGTTGCATATCTCACAAAACGGTTTTATTTATTGCAGCAGAGCGGTTTTCGTATTTCACGAGCACAATTCCAGTTAAGCGTTACAGAATTAAGTTTATGCTAAAATGTGCGCACTGTTTAGCAGGTTTTGATGCAATCTCTACCGCTCTGGTTTTGTTAAATCGTTGAAAATTACGACACATTATTTGTCATAAGCCTTTAGGTACTTTGTAATATTATGTTTATTTAATGTCACAATATTTTACTACTATGATATTAAATTTTTTGCCAAATTACTTTACTAGTTTGTTATAATCATTGACCTTAGGTCAATCCCATATCTTTCTACATAAGTTTTGTTTATAGTGCCCCTTCCCATCAACCTCTTGGTTTTGCGGGAAGAGCCTATAACCTGCGCGAGCGAGCCTGCACAGTGACCATCTAAATCAGTTTCCTAACTCCAGATCAGCCCGTTTGCACGGACTTCATCCGTTTCTCTGTAAGGCTAGTTGCCTTAGGTGAGCCGTCCTAGTTGCACGTACAGCATCCTCCTATTTATTACGAACGTTTGCCACCGTTGAGTCGTAGACTCTAAGCCAACTACCAAATCGCCTCTTTGGTGGCGGAGCTGTAAGGCACAATCACTTCCAGACGCCGAAAAACGGCGTCTCTTCAGTTCTCAAATTCTTACGCAGCTGGAGGGACCGGAGGATGTCTAGCTCAACAGGTTCAATTTCCACGTGATTGTGAGCGTAACGAATTTAATTAGTACTTTAATTAATTATTGTCGTATTTTAAATACGTAAACGTTTCAAACTTACTATAATCGAAAGTATTTTCGCTTTGACTATATGATTAAAATTATAATAAAATTAATTACTAATTGATAATATCATTTCTGTCCTTGAATTTAGCAGCAATAACATTAAAAAGTATCTAAACTCCTTCCACAAAGAAATGATAACTAATCAAGCATCGGCTTACCGAAAGCGTTATCCAATGAAATTACAATCTTTTATCCCCATCAAAAACAGTGATACGAAGCTTGTTTCGTAAGGTTACAAAAGAAAGTTTATTCCGTCTGTTTTCGCATTTTCTAGTCAGAGATAGTACTCTAAGTAAATACGCCTACAAGGGTTGTTATTTAACTTGTAAAGGTAATTACAAATTGTCTTTTTCATTACATAATTTAGGAACGAACTATCATGTATACTGTTTGCTGAAGTGGAAATAAATGGTTTCAAAAATGCATTGTACTCAGCTTTTTATTTTCATACCTTAATTGCTACTTTAAATACTCAGGTCCATAGTTGTTAAATTGGTCACATGATATAACAGTTCAATCTCTTGTATACCAGACAGTTCTATATTTGTGACAATCATTTATTCTCAGTACTTCCGTGTACTCAGTTCCATGTGAAACAAATTGTAACCCAAAAGTTCCATACATTGAACTAGAATAGAAAAGAAAGAATAGAAAGTGGGAATAAATTGAATGAGATATATAAAAAAAGTCGCACAACAACGTATGTAACACCAGAACGAACTGTCTCCACATCATATTAGTAGATCTAGAAGTAAAAAAGCGTAGGGCCTTTCAATTCATCTACGATTGAGACGGTGAAAAAGCCGACAAAGTACTAGTAAATTGCCAAGTTTACAGGGGAGCGTTTTAAAGTTCTGATTTCACTGAAATGAACATAACACGTGACTTTAGCATTTATCAATTTTATTCGACAACGCTCGTTACTCACATAGAGTATTATAAAATTCTAGATATCGGTTAGATGATCTATGATGATCTATTATCACTCTATATATGATCACTCTCTGTGAGTAACGAGTAAATTCAGAACTTTAAAACGCTCCCCTGTAAACTCGGCAATTTCGACATACGATACTTTACGTAGGAGGGGTCGATTTGTGAACGGGTTTTGATGATTCTGTGTTGGAAAAAAGGTGCCACAGTATTGGACCCATTTCATTTGAAGAAAATATTCCACATCTAAGGGTGGCAAACTAGGGAATCAATCCGGTTTCGCGCACTTTCCGGTAACCGATTGTTGACTTTTTAACCGACTTCAAAAAAGAAGGAGTTTCTCTATTCGACTGTGTTTTTTTTGTATGTACATATGTTATACGATAACTCCGTCATTTGTTAACCGATTAAGAAGATTCTGTGTTGTTGAAAAGGAGGAACCTCAATATTGGTCCCATTGAAATTTGAAAAAAGTATTCCACCTCTAAGGGTGGCAAATTTCCCTAGTTTGATGAATCCGATTTTACGCACTTTCCGGTAACCGATTGTTAAATTTTTAGTTCCAGTTTGTATGTACATATAAGCAAAGTTTTTAAAGTATCCTCGTGATGATTAGGTGCTTTTGAGATAGACCATTATTTTAGATAGCCATTGACATTATATATACATTTTCGACCTCTACAATTCATTTTGCCGGACGTTGATATTATAAAAAAAACGTTACTATTGACGTCACGATGCATTTAATTTTTCTAGCGGACAAATTGAAAAGGGACCTTTTAGGAAAATGCCTATAAATTCTATTAAAGGAGCTTGCCGCTTTTATCCCTTCATCTAGTAGAGAATACAATGACATCCGCAAAATAGATTGTCAGAACAAATAAATGGTTTTCCAGAAAATGAGAGATAAATCATAATCACTAAGGAGTCCCGTGAGAAAAGTGTGAAAGCGAAATAAGGGACAGATTTTTCTCCGTCCAGATGGTTTAACCGGAAAATTAAGGCGTCATCGTTTTGAAGGCCTATTTTCAATACATAGGTAAGCTGGTGGAAATAAACTATTACACAAAAACTATTGAAAACGTGAACTTAGATACACTATTTTCACGTTTTAGTGAAACATAGACGTTTTCTTAAGAACATAAGGTTTATTTTTCTAAAAAATACCAAAACGCTTTAGCCAAGCACACGTGGTTATTGAGGTTAAAACGTGATGTTTTCCATATAAAAATAAATCAATCAATAGTTAGCCTATGTATCGTCTCAATGTTAGGCACAGGCCTCTTCCCACATTGAGAGAAATTGAACTGTAGTTCCCACGCGGGTCCAACGTGGATTGGGAACTTTGCATGTATCCTTAAATTGCTTTGTAGATGTATGCAAGTTTCAAGGCAGCAAGCTCAAGCCGAACCGACGCCCACTATTTCATGTGCCTGTAATTTCACCAGCACCCTTACCCTTCAAAACCAGAACACAGTAATGCTGACAGCAGAAAGTGGTATGGTGGCAGTGCTTCCCTGGACGATCTATTTCACAATGCGCTCTACTGCTAGTAAATACAAAATAAGTACTACGAGTTGCTTACACAAACTTCATCTCCTATTTTACCCCCTTTAAGATTTATTTTTGTTGTTCTATTAAAATTCCTTTATTTAATATCGTATAGCATATTGAAGAGATTTCTGATACAAAAACAGATTTCTTCGAACTGAAGATAATTAAATTGTTTTATCAAAAATCAATTCAAATTAATTACTTCAAAATGTACATATTATATCCACTTCAGAGAATTGGAAAGTATTCCGTTACAACAGCGAGTGCCTTATAAATCATTCTCCCAGTTCGTTTTTACCTGCTTTTCAACGTTTTACTTTTTGTTTCTTACTCGAAGGTGCCAAATCGACCTATCGAAAAGAAAGCCTTCATTACGGAGAAAACTCTCGAAAGATATTTTGCTCATAATTTATTAAAGCCTTTCAATTTTAAATAGAACAATGAGAAATTACCTACGTACTTACATTTTTATTATCGTTGGCTAAATTCGTTAATATCGTACTTCCATTAATGTGAACTTTTGAGTAGGCACAACAGATATAATTATTAGAAATAATTATATGACCTTTCTTTCATAACTAAAAAAGATTATGTATTATATTTTAAGCTTTGAGATTGAAGAGTAAATAAAGAATTTCTTTCAAAAACTCAAACATTTGCTGAGATTTTTTATCCTTTTCACACTTTGTGTCTAGTGCCATGCATGCAAAATAACAAATACAGATTGTTAGACAGATCCCAAAACGAAGTGATTTCTCTGTATATGTTTAAAAAGACGAAAAGTGCGTGCCGTTTATTTTTTTATTTGCCACATTTCAAAAACTAACTCAACATAATCTCAGTACAGAGTACTAAAAACCGATCTCAAAAGTCATTGATCCCCATAATTTGCCACCCTTATAGGTGGAAAATTCTCTTCAAATTGAAATGAGACCACTCCTGAGGTACCTTCTTTCGATCGGTTCACAAACGAGTTATCGCGTAACATACTACATAAAAACTCGTACGTGCATAAAAAAACAAACAGTCGAATTGAGAATCTCTTCCTTTTTTTAGAAGTCGATTAAAAACTAAAATTAAAACTATCTCTTTATCAAAATGAACGATACATACGCACGGCTATAGCGCGTCTGCGGCGCCTCTACGCACAGATGTCGCGCGTTTACGGCGCCACTGAATTTGTAAACGTGTGCAAAGGTTTACCCGCTGCGACTGCATCGCGTTTGTCGCATCATATTAAAACGCGCGTCATCTGCGCGTCGTCGGCGCGTATAAAATACGCGCCTAAGGTGATAACGTCGGTGTCCTCACTTATGTATCCACTATTTGTATAGAACTTAGTACAAATAGTGGATACTTAAGTGAGGGTACCTAGTACTTCCCTGGATGAACTCATTCACAAGAAGCTCCACTGCTATATAATAATAATAATATATATATTTAGTTATTTAGTAGGTTATTAGTTAGTAGGTATTTTATTTACATATAAAATATAATAGCACCAGTGTAATAAGGCCACATCAGCAAAATGACAACTTCTGAAGATAGAGGTTTAAAGATTCCACGAACTAAATTAGTCTATAACTTTTTTATGCTTAAATAGGTTTTTTTTGTAATGTCTAGTGATGGGACGAACAAGTCATGCAGCTGATGGCAAGTAGCCTGTCCATAACAGTTGCAATGCCACTCGGAGATGTAAATCGCAAAGATCCGAGGGGAACTGTCTCTGCGCCTGTTATCTTGAGACGTAAGTTGACAAGATGTGCGTTGTTGTAATTTCAAGGAGAATTTCAATTGTTGTCAAGGAGCTACTAGGAGAGTTACACATTTACATCTTCATGCCTAGAAACCGGCATCCTTTGACTTCTTTGACGATAATGTCATGTTTTTGCTTTTATGTTCAATCTGTATTTGTGTCATATTAGTGAATAAAGTGTTTATCTGTCTGTCTATCTAAAGTATTAAAAAATAATCATCAGGAAACTGTTTCAATAACAAAACACGAATGTGGACTAAAAACAAGGTCACTAAGTAGCGCCTTCCATTAAATAATCCTCTTATTTTGTAATGTGGAACGGTCAACGTCACAAATACAAACACAAATGTCTTTGTTGAAGGATCACTTCCCTTTGGTCAATCCGTTATTGTATCATATCTTGAGGAAACAAGTTTTTAATACAAAACAAGCTATGGGGACAAAGAGGCGCCTAAAGCCTAAGCTCCTTTTCGTAGTACAAAAAGCCTTTATCCTATTTCTACACAAAATTACTAAACAACATACCTACATGTGTATCATGGTTTATTTGTATCTCACGCCAAGCAACGTTTGTTACATAAACTCTCCCAATTTAATGTAATGGATTTAAGGTTTGCGAATCGGTGCACTAGTCTTGGCAACACTTAAAGTGGTTACTTACACACGGCGACATTTAGCAGCGATGCAAACGTGATACAAATGCGGTGCAGTACCCATGCAGTCGCTAATTGTCTACCTTTACATACTTTGCTATTGCTCTTAGCAATTTGTGTGTAGTTCAGTATTGTACGTCAATGAATTCGAAGACTCAACAATACATTTGAAGCCGACTTTTTCAACCATTTGTCTACAGCCTTCGCAGTCAGATTTCATAATTATGCTGATACGTCATAAACACAATTTAACTAAAACTTTGACTTGTTCGACTATTAGTTTCATAACATTTCGCATTACGAAGGCTTGACATTTCAATAATAATCAATCATGGCTTGTTTCTTATGATGATTGATAACATAAATTAGCCGGGTACGGATTTCTTCAACAAGGTCAAGGGTTGCTTTATATAATCCGTACTTTGTTATGTACACGTTTGTTGCTTTAGGAAATGGGTTAATTCTGTATTAGATCATCTTTTCAGAAGAATTTTCTGGTCCTTTGGATGGTTATTTCGGCAAGCTCCTAAACTCTTTGAGAATACAGTACCACGTAATACCACGGCTTAAATATGAAGTGAAATGGAGATGAAAATCCAAACTCGGAAGATATTCTGACCACTCACGTAAACATATTAATTACCTACATACGTTTGGTGACTTTCAATATCCAACCACATTATTAACACGAATAGATAATAGCTTCATTTTGTGATATAGAATAGCAGATTTACAAGAGGACCTTATAAAGGTTCATTTTTTAATAGTGAAATAAGTAATGTGACACGCGTTTTATGGATAATTTTATAGCTTTTCTGTTGGTTATATAAGTGTTATTATTATACGAATACCTACCATTAAATAGGTTAGTCGTGTATGACCTACTTATATCAACCGACATATCGAATTTGTGTTTTTTATCTTAATTTTAGTCTTTTTTTATTACTCCTAACTGACTGTGTTATGACTGAATATGTTATTGCAACGCCTCAATATAAAAAGGCACAAAAAAGAGACTAATACAAATAAAAACTGAAATGACACAAAAAAAACAGCGTAACAACCATTGACTTACAAATAAATGGACGACGGGTCTAATACAAAAACCACGAAAAAAATGTCCCAAGTCAACCTATTCGAAATTTAAATTGTAATGTCATCGCAGTATCGCTCTGTCAGTAGAACAAATGAAGACTAAAGCGGAGTGTCGCGCTCTGTATACGATTTTAGCGCCTTACAAGTGCGGACACCCGACGTCCATATAATTGTAAGTCAATGGTAACAACATTTAAAGAACAAGTTACGTAATACTATACTGGCAAGTGTGCGGCTGTGGCGTATGCAAAAGGATCCCATTCAGCTTCACAACCAAGACGAGGTTGTGACGCTGGTTTCCAATGGGCCCTAGCCGAGTGAGTGACAGACGTATGCGTATTTTATTAACCGACTCCGAACGATTACTCCGACATTTGTGAACAGAATTCGATGATTAGTTTGTTTTGGAAAGGAAGTAAATAAGTGATGGTCCCTTTCAAATTTGAAGAAATAATTCCACCTCGTTATTGTTTATTGGATTTCTTCTACTTTCCACCGACCGATTTAAATCAAACTTGCCAAATAGACGTAATTCCACAAACTTTCGAGGTATTTTTAACCGACTTCAAAAAAAAGAGGAGGTTTTCAATTGGACTGTATGTTTTTCTTTTTTTGTAAGTATGTTATGCGAATTGTGAACCAATTTTGAAGATTCTTTTTTTGTTGGAAAGAGGGTACTAAAGTATAGTCCCATTTAAATTTAAAGAAAATATTCCACTTCCAAGGGTGGAAAACTAGGGAATGAATGACTTTTGAGGTCTGTTTTTTTAAGTACTGATTTATGTAATTTCTTATAAAAAAGTTGTCATTATTTACTTTTCAATAACAATTTTCCTGAAGTATCTCCTAGTTATAGAAGTGTTTCTAAAATCAAATTTCGAAAAATCATAATTTGATTACAATAATAAACCGTGACACGGGCGACTAATTAAAGTTACATTGGGAAAAATTACTTATAGGGCTCAAAATTGTCTTAAACATTGTTGCAATTAGATATATAAATTTAATTGTTTTTCTAGTGACAACTTTTGAGATCGTTTTTTTTTTATAAAAAGATATAAATAAACTAAAATTCATCAACGGGGAATTATTTGATTACCATTGTTATTTTAATTTCTAATAAAGTTAATATTAGAGTTGTATTATAAGCTGTTTGTAAACTCTATGGAAATGCCGTACAGCTACTTAAGAATGCAGATACATAAAGTGCATTTAAAATAGGAATCTACTTTAAATTAAAACTTCTTTAAGATACACTGAAGAAAGTAAAGTAACTGCAAAATAAACAAAGTAAATTCCTTCACTGTAGCGGCATTCTTTCTTTGAGAGAGTATGTTAATACGCTGCTGGATAAAGCTTCACTCTTGGCTATAGATATATAGGCCTACGGGTGTATACATATTTTATAAGTCACTTAATGTGAGAAAACTTGTGAACAGGGACAGGAACAGTTCTTATTACAATTCAGTTTAGGACCTAAAATGAATAGTTGCGAGACAGCGCTACATGAAGTTTATATAACCATCCCGCTTTTCTGTCGTTATGAACCTATAATGAACTGTAATTAGAGTTCATGGTAAGGGATCCCTGCTAAGTGAGGCGTATACGGAAAGGTACAGGAACAGGTTAATTTTATTGTATTAAAAATGTAAATAGAAAGTCCATATAAGGAAAGGAACAGGTTAGTGTTATTGTATTAAAAAATATAAACTGGTTCATTTACAGGAACAGGTTAGTGTTATTGTACTGTAAATAAGGTCCAATTGGTAGAAAGTCCTAAATGACCAATATTCAAAATAACTAATGACCAATATTTATTTTTATTGAATATTATAATCGAGTTCTTAGGTTTTCGCGATTGTTACACATAGGAAATGAAATGTTTTTCCGGATTTAAATCACGTATATTATTCATTTTTTCAAAAAACCGACGTTTCAGGCCCTTTACAAACCCCATAGTTAGTCACTGTTGACAGTCGGTTTGTTCGAAAAAACAAATATACGCGATTTCCTATAAATGTCTTAATGTTTTTACTACTATGATGTCCATCATACTATGATGTTTGTTATGAAAATACTCCGTCATCAAACCATTCATACTTCCCACTGTTCGGCACAGGTCTCTTCTTAGGGGAGAATTCAGGTTACAGTCCGCCACGCTGGCCTAATGAGGATTACACACATTTTCAAAGAGCTGTGAACCTTCTTCGACGTGCAGGTTTCATCACAATGTTTTCCTTCACTGAAAGCTCATAGTAAATACTTCACTAGATCCCTTCGCCCTAGTGGCAGAGACTAAGGAACGCCACTTTACTCTATCCTGACACAACTCTCGAGCCTCACATACTTCAACTACCCTTTTCATACAACTTTCTTTTATTCTTGTCATATCAGATCCCAGCCTTTTTGAGGACTTCACTGACCTGATCTATGTAAGTCCTTCTGAGACGTACTCTTAAAACATTCGGTACTATTGGTCTGCAATCTCGATCGGTCCACTTTCACTATTCGTCTACTCTCCCGATCCGGTCCACTTGTTTTTCGCGATTCGTCTATTTTCCATTTAGTCTACTTTTCTGTTTAGGCTACTTTTCCATTTCGTGTACTTTCCTGTTTGGTCTACTTTCCCTTTTGGGCTACTTTCCCATTTGGTCTGCTTTTGATACAAAGATCGACTCAACGTGGCTACGGCTCTGCTATCTGACCTACGGATTGAGCCAGCAGATGTTACGATTTTCTCTATATGCTTGTCTCTATATGCGGATCTTTGTATTGGGACAACAGACACTGTCTTCTGTTCTATCCAGTAGGATCGAAGGAATTTTTCATTGTTTTTGTTCGATCTTTAATAATAATATCTAATGACCTTCATACCTTAAGGATAATTTTTTCTTCCTCGGTACGGATGACAACCGTGAACTGAGGTCTCAAACGTGTAACCTGCTGAAACCTCCGTTCACCAGCTCAGAGCATTTTAAAGACTCCTTGACTGTTAAAGGTGCACAGTTATGGTACGAACTCACGGCTGAAATCCGACATTTTAAATCGCTTCCTATATTCAAAATTGGATTACGTGAGCATTTTCTGGCTCGATCTCGACTAAGATCGAGCCAGAAGATGCTCACGTATATATATTTTATCAAGCATTTAAATTTTTACAACTGGCACACTATCTCCCTCTCTATTCAGTTCTCATCTGCCGCAAAGGTTGTCTGTAAGAGATCGCCTTCAGCGATAAGGCCGCACACATTAATTTTCTAATTTGCCTATGTACTGTTTTTGTTTTTTTGTGTATGAGCAATACAGTGTATTATCTATTTATCAATCTAATGACCTACTAGCAAAGGTGAGTAGTCCAGAAACTAGACGAATGACAATATTTAAATGTGGAAGGATTAGCATCGTCCGAATTAATTCAGTACGACCCGTTCGTTTCGGGGGCGCATTTAAATTCGTGCGGCTCTGACAGTGGCCCCGTAAATTTTACACATCTAGGACTTAGTATTAGTAACACTGGCGTCCCTGTTAGATATTGTGAAGTATCTAACCCGCAGCGAGTTAGAGTGGAGAATGGCTTAAATCCTTAGCAAGGATTTATTAGTTGGATTTATTTGGGTTTTACGGAACTGGTGTTAATTAAAGAAAAATTCAAATGCACGAACGCTTTAATATTACTACATATTAGATGGGCACCATTTTATACTGAATATTCAAGTATTCCTTTATGAAACGTACTTCTACTTGGACAAGCTTTTTTACCAAGTGACGGGACGAACAACACAGCAATAAGTGACACGCCTACCACTCGGGACTTTAAACGCAAAGATCTGAGGGGCGCTGTCAATGCGCCCGACACCCTGAGACACAATTTGACAAGTCCTCTGTGCCTGTAATTTCACCAGCACCCAGAAGGGTAACCTTCAAAACCGGAACTCAGTCATGCTCACAAAACTGCTTGGCGGCAGAAATAGATAAAGTGGTAGTACATATCAGAGCGAACACTTTCACTAAGCAAGTTTTTCGTAATTACAAATCGAACTTCGCCTAAGTTTCAACAAAAAATTACAAAGTAAACTCAAAGCTTAATTTAATTTTTGCTTAAACTTAGACAAAGCTTTTGCTTATGTCGCAATCTTTACTTAGTTGAAGTCAAAGTATATGTATGAATAATCTAAGACTGAGGTTTACAAATTCATTGTAAACCTCAGTCTTAGATTATTCAGTTCTATTCAAATTGTATGATTGTATCAAAATAATAAAAGTAAAAGATATAGTATGATTTTTACCAATGCAATTATTGGCAAAAGAGACTAAGAAACTTTTGTCTTAAAGTCGACAATGAATTGCCATTAAGAACTCCTGCCTCCTTAGTATCGCAGACATTCAATGACGGCGCAATAGTGACAGAAAAAATGTAACATACAACTTATGTAACGTGCATATTAGTTCTTGATGTTATTCATTCGTATATTTATAGCTACGGCTACTTGTCCAGTCAAGAGCACATCAAGTCTGACGCTTTGGATTCTGGATCGTCCATAGAATACGGTATTAAGACGAAAATAATCGCACATTTTGTGTAATAAGACCACATCTGCAAAATAACAACTTTTCAATGAGAGAGTGTTAATGATTGTACGAAGGAAATAATCTCAGTACAGACTACTAACGAGACCGACCTCAAAAGTTCGTGGAATTACATCTATTTGCCAAGTTTTATTGGAATCGGTTACCGGAAAATGCGCGTAACTGGATTCATCCCCTAGTTTGCCACCCTCAGTGGTGGAATATTTTCTTGAAATTTAAATGGGACCACTACTGTGGTACCCTCTTTCGAACAAAAAATAACATCAAAAGCGGTTCACAGTTCAGAGTTATCGCATAATATACACTTTTTATGCTAAGTACGAAAACTATAAATTTCACATAAGGTGCACATTATTTGTATAATATAGTTTTATGTGATAAAAGCACATTTGATGTATCACATTTGCGTGTATTAGGCCACCCATTAATCTTAAGTGACTCTTGACGGTCTCTTGACTGTACTTTTGTGTGTTTCACTGCGACTTTTATGATACCAAGTGACGCGACGCACAAGTCATGCGCCTGATAGGAAGCGACACGCCTGTCCATAACAGTTGCTGTGCCATTCAGAGCCTTAAATCGCAAAGATCCAGGAGGCACCACCACTACCCTCGTGACCGTGAGACATAAGTTGACTAGTTTCATGTGCCTGTAATCTCACCAGCACTGATGAGCATTATTGCTTGGCGGCAGAAATAGGTAAGGTAAAAGAAAAAAGGCAGTATGTCCCTGGACGAACACTTTCACAAGGAACTCCACTGCTACTAAGCATAAACTGCAAATTTGTACGCCACGTGAACATTGAAAATATTACTCATCGTCATATTGTAATTTGTGACCTGACATAATATTGTATGCTTTTATATATGATTCATTGTACCACTTAGAAACCAAACCAATATCCTTTTATGCTAAGTCCTCCCTTCAAAATTCTCTTTGCTCTACCGCTGCTCCCAATCCCGCGTTCGATTGTCAAAGACTCCGTAAGCTCCTTATTCGAATAAGAAGATTTTGTACAGGATCCTCTTCCGCTACCCTCTAAAACTTTATACCCACTCTTAAAAAAAATTAACCGGGACTTTACCATACTTAGCTGCGTATTTTGGGGAGTTTCGGCAAAATACATCAACGATAAGAGCGGTTTCGGTAATGGTTCATTACACTTTCCATGTTTGATGTCGTTGTCTATGAGTGCCGTAATACGGACTTTTCTTTGTCTTGTTTGACATCTAGGCTCTTGTCGGTAGAGTAATCGTAATTTTTGATATCCACGACATTAAAACTCCTTTTTGCGAATCTACCATTTCTGTATTGCACGTGTATTGTTATTTTAAGGCAAAATATGTTACGATCGTAAGACCAAGCTATTCATACAGGGGATCCTAGTTTGAGAACTAGGCGCCTGTTTTTAACTATTTTTGTGTCCTTAGCAATATAGTTTTATTTTTTCTTAATGAATGGCTTGTCAGACTAATTGTCTCAATTCTGCCAATTAAGTAAGCAAAGTGAACTTTTTCGTTGTAACAAAATGGACTAATAGTATATTATCGCAGAGGCTGGGAAGTAACGGATTGTGGGACGAGTCAGGCAATCCCATTCCCGCCGTGATATATATAGTGATTTTCTCAAACAATGTGAGGAAATAATAAATGACTAAAGAATGAAGCAGAATGTATAATAAAAAGAGAAAACAAGTTTTCCGTGACAAATTTTGCATCTTATTTTTAATTACGCGGAGTATATTACAGTTCACTATTGTATTTTTGCTCTTCTCACTAGAACTCATTTTCGTAAAGAGAATATGAAAAATACAAAAAAAGAACTTTAAAGTACTTTCGTTTCTTTTATCGCCATTGTTTTAAGTATTTGGTGTAGGTATTTAACACCATAAACAATATTTTATTTTAAATACAAATTTTAAATAACCACCATGACACTCGGACATGTTAAACTAAAGTAACGGATAACACACGTATTTATTATAATATAATTTTAATAAGTCGAATTTTATTATAATATAATTTTTCTAATTCTCGCAATTACGTCATGATGCTAGTGAGCATTTGGCTGTATGACAGTTTTTTCTGTAATCTGTTTATATAGCTTTTTGTTAGTTTATTATATTTAAAAGTTTAGAGTTTCATGCTCCATTAGCGTTGATTCTCATTACGGAGGACGCTACGCGACGCGGCGCGGCGCTGCATTAATACGAGCAATGCAATATAAACTTCATCCTCTACAAAATAAGGCAACGTTTCATTAAACAAACAAATGAAAACGAAGCTGCAGTAAGCGACGGCGGGCTGCATAGAGCTGCGGGAGGCGCACTTTATAAAATACTATATACTATAGAACATAAATTCTCCACGAAATAAAGTATATATTTCTTCAAACAACAAAAAACAAACTCACAAAGATGACAAACTTTGTGGTTTATATTTTTTTAAAGTAATGCAAACATTTCCAAACATGTTTGAGAAAATTATAAGATATAACAGTAATACACAAATATAACAACACACACTTTATAGCATGTAAGCCAATAAAGAAAAAAGGAATACGTTTTTGTTTTGCTTTTCAAATTATAAAATAACCGACGTCAAAAGTTTGCGGAAATACATCTATTTGCCAACTTTTATTGAAATTGGTTACCGGAAAGTGCGCAAAAGCGCGTTTTTTCCCAGTCCCAGTTTGCCACCTTTACAGGTGGAATATTTACTTCAAATTTAAATGGGACTAATAAATGGGGTTTCCAATAAAAAAATCATTAAAATCGGTTGACCATTTTATCGCATTGCTTCGCGACAAATTTGTGTTTATTTTTTAAATTAGATTTTTTTGTACGTATGTTTCATACAGAAAAACAAAATCAAATACAGTCGAATTGAGAACCTCCTCCTTTTTATGAAGTCGGTTATAAAATATATTAGTAAAAGTGAACGTATAAAGATTCATCATAAACCTTGTACAGTGGCTTCATTGTGACACTTTGGACTTTCGGTCGTTCTTGTCGTAAGCGACATAGAATTAAATTTAAATCCTAAATGTAAACCTTGACATTTTGACTCTGTATGTTGTATAATGCCTTGTTTTACAAATGATGGTCACTTGATATTATAGAAATAAAAGCTGACGTTAATTATATTATTCCTCACGTGTTTTTTTTAATATGCTTTCCTGGTGAATAAATTAATACACACTTTTAAAATTGGCAATTTTGTTGATTATACCCAAATGGAATCAGTAACATATTTTTTAAATTTGACAGGTAGGTAATGCAAGCAGCATTAAGCATTTCAAATCAAATAACCGATTACACAGCTTTTGCTAACAATAACGTTATTGGCTCTGTCATATCTTGATACTCAATAATTAGACGGAATAAAAACCATAAACTAATTTTATTGACGTGATTAATTATAACACAAGCATTTACGGAATACGTTTGGCGTATAAAGTATAATAAATATGGAGTTGGTAATATATCGGACTATAATGAAAACCTAATGTTTGTGTGAGTCTTAAGGTCGTATTCTAGAACTCTACTCAATGCTCAAGTCAGGATTGCACTGGAAACACAAACACTGGAAATACGACCCTAACGGCTTGAGTATGATTTCGAGTACTTTAAACCATACTCAAATCCTGACTTGAGCATTGAGTAGAGTTCTAGAATACGACCCCTAGACTGCTAAATATTAAGTTAAAAGCTGGAAAAACGCAACCTATTCAAGTTATTATCCATTTAATACCTCAGCAGTGTACCAGCGTCTCTTCACCTCCATAAAGTATTGGATAGACTTAAATTGTGTGGCTTAAAGTATATTTCAACAAAGATGACGGCGATATTGAGCGAACGGCCCCGCGACATCCAATAATTCCACTTAAATTTTTATTACCTTTATTGTTTCTTTTAAGTACGTGGCATTAAAACTGAAGAAACTTATATGTGACTTATCGAAAGCTTTTAAAAATAAAACTTCTAATCGGCGTGTGCAAGTTAACAGTTTCTTTTTTCTTTAAATAATGCCAATTAGTCACACGTTAGATTTAATACCAAAACTTTTATTTTTAATAACTTGAAAATAGCATTATATTTTTCGAATATCATTGCTCTTTCGCTTTAAGTCGTTGGCAAAATGTATTATTATAATGAACCTATGAACGTGCTACTGCTTGTTATCTCTAAGGAGAGGGTTTAGGTTTTATTATGGTCTTAATGGGACGTGAAATAAAAAGTGAACTATATTTACAATAGGGCTGGTACATTGTCCGTCTCAACTATATAGATTTGCAACTAAATAAATGTACCCGCTCACGCGATGCGCTCATCCTACCGCAAAACGGCGGCTATTTGGTTTCGCAAATTAGAAAAGGATTCAGTTTAAATACAGTTTTTAAAAATAAAAATTATTATTCTGCATTGCTAAATAAATACTCTCCGTACTACAACAAAAACATCTCAAATAAATTGCAGTAATACACCGCAAATCCTGCATTTAAAAAGCACTAATGAAATTTTTGGTGTACTTGGGTAAATATGATAATATTCTATTTGAGTGGTTCTAATGTTTACCATGAAATTACTTCTTAAAGTATAGTTTATAAACATTTATATTCAGGGTAAACTTAAAAAACGCAACTTACGGTATGTTTTCAATAAATAAACACCAACATCACCAGCCCAAACAATAACACACACGATTGTCGTGACGTATTTTTGAAGTTGTTTATTTTTTTTTAATGACAGACCCAGGCATTAAAAACTTTATGGTTTGCTAGAGCAGTTACCGAAATAACAATTAGTATTAGTTCTTTTACCTGTTATAACTTCGATATCCGATAAATCGATATAAAATCATCACCGGCACCTCTAGATGTGGTATGCTTCCAGAGACGCATGAATCGCGTGAGCGGGTACAGAAAGGTCGACTGTCGTCGGCAGCTGTCGATAAGGCGAGTGCCCCTGAATCGCTGCCGCTCGTCGGTACAGTTCGCAACAGTTTTGTCAATTCCAGTAATACAATCAAAGATCAGTTCTGCATCTCCGATTTTATTAGAAATTAAACTATATTTTCTGATTTAAGAAACCAACGTTGTTGGCTTTTTACAAATACCACGATTACGTTAATACCATCTCAGACAGCGGATATTTATATCGAAAAAAAATTGTTTTATTTGCAATGGATAGCAATAGCGAAAACCCAAGAACTCGATACCACAGATTCTAGTTCGACTCTACGCCATTTTTAATATGAAAGCTTCCGAAATCCAAAGTGTAGGTACTTCACAATCTCTTAATTCCTCTGACATATAAATTATTTAACATTATATCGTTAATTTTTTTACTATTCAATGGTCATAATTTAGTGTTGTATGATGAACTGAAAATGGTCACAAAGCTGACCAAAAATCAAATTTAGTTACTTAACTAGTGCTGACGACTTTAAAAGTGGACTCTATAAAGTCACGGAAATGACACAAGTTAAAGCAAGTACATGAGGTAGATGTTTCGCCGCCTGATTAGGCGAGAACTTTAAAAGGCTTATATGCGCAAAGTTAGCCAGTGCTTTAGCTTTATACCTTTTGCGATGGAAATCCTAGGTCTTTGAGGTCATAAGTGAAATTTCTGGCTAGTAAGCTTTCAATTCTATATCATCAACCCATCGTTAAGTGCTATTGCCGGGGAATGCCTCTACTCTAATGGAAGGGTTTTGGCCATAGTCCACCACACTGGCCCAATACGGGTCGGGAACTTCATGCATTTTCTAAGGGCTGTGAACCTTCGCCGACAAGCAATTTTCATCACGATTTTACCTTCACCTTTGGCGAGAGGTATTGCTACAAAACATTAACAAACACACATAACTTTGAAATTAAAATTACGGGTGCGTACTGTGAGAGTGTAGCCGTGGTTGTAGCGTAGTGAGAGTTACTTTTTAATAATAAACGAGGAATAAATTCATAATTAAAGATTTACTGTGAGCATTCGGTTTGAAGACTTGTCCAGAACTCTCCCGGTGTACATTTGACAACAACCTTCTATTTTTTATACAATTCTAAATATAAAATAAACCAGCCAGCACTACACGCTACATCCCTCCTCCTTGTGGGAGCGTAGCCGTGGTTGTAGCGTACTATTTCATAATAAACGAGGTATATATTCATAATTAAAAATTTACTGTGGGCGTTCGGTTTAAAAATTTGTCCAGAACTCTCTCGATGTTCATTTGACAACAACCTTCTTATTTTTATAGGTACAGTTCCAAATACAAAATAATACAGTCTAATCAGCCCGCGCCATACAATTACCCGGCGCCTCCACCACTTGTGGAAGCGTTGTCGTGTTTGTAGCGTAGTGAGAGGTACTTTTTAATAATAAACGAGGGATAAATTCATAATTAAAGATTTACTGTAAGCGTTCGGTTTGAAGATTTGTCCAGAACTCTCCCGATGTTCATTTGACAACAACCTTCTATTTTTTTATACAATTCTAAATATAAAATAAACCAGCTAGCGCTACACGCTACAGTACTGCTACAGGGAGTCTATCACTTATTGAGAAGAAAAACCATTCTCCCACTGGGCTACCACCAGTTTCGTCGAATGTGTCGATCCTCTAAGCTTTGAGCTAGTTCAGGCGAAGTCCAACCTTCGGTGATAAAGTACCATCTACCTTTATGTCTCGCCTTATGAGAGCCTCCCTCCTGGATACGATTTGCCATGGCCGATCTGGAAGTCTTTAAATAGGATTTTGACACTGGTTTACCGGAAGACAATTTGTTCAGGTGGGGATTTTCGGATAGTTGTAACATGGATAGTTCGTGCGGTGCGATTCATACGGCCCATCTCATATTGTGCCCTGCTTGTCTTAACACCTGCTCGCTTGAGAATGTAATGACGGCTACTAGTGACGCAATCTACATGACCGAGTTCCGGGCCACAATGATACAGTGTATGCCATCGGTACGAAAGGAACAGCTACGCTAATGTTTTCAGTTCACCGCGTTGAAATCTACCAAGGACTTGAGAGCTGCCAGCTATTTCCAGGATGAAAACAAAGGTGAAGCGTTACAATAAAATACCTGCGTTACGTCATATATATACATACATATATATATATATATATATATATATATATATATATATATATATAACGTAACGTGTGTATGTACATATGTATGTATATATATATATAGGCCAGGTATTTTATTGTCATTTAATTATTAATACAAAGATCGAACACAAACAAAAATTCCTTCGATGTAACAGGACTCGAACCTGCGTACCAGCTGTGCGCTCTGCCAACTGAGCTGCAAATGGAATCAGCAGACCTTGCGATTTTTTCTAGAGTTTGTTGCAAAATTCTAGAAACAAACTTCTAACTTTGAAGTTACCAACATTACGAACATACTAAAATGATAAGGTTTTTCCACACGAGTGACTGAAAACAGGTGACGTGGAAAATTACGAGCGTAAGATCCCGTTAGCACGGTCGACTGCCGATTCCTGATCGGATCACGATCACACACGTGAGACTGAGATTTAATTGTTAAAACGTATCACAAGGGTGGTGTATAGGCTATTTGAATTAGATTTTTTATATGTTTGATTGATACGGGAAATTCTTTTTTTTAACTGAAATCTTCGTTTTCATTTCGATGTAAATTTAATACCAACGCTAGGGTAACCTATCACAAAGCCGAAAATTTTTTGTCCGAAATAACGTTTATTCGAATTTTCATTACACCGAAAATACCGAATTATAATGAAACAGTTGTTCTTTCAGGATATGTTGAATGTTTATCGCAAAGACACGATTAGGTTCGGTTAGGTTAAGTTAAATTAAGTTTAAAAGAAAATCCCCCCGAAGGGGTTCCCGCCTTGTCGTGGCGGGGGGGCTCTAGTAGCCGTGGTCGATTTCATCCCACGGTGAAGCGAAGAGGAACCCACGGGGCCAGCCGATGGTGGTAGGCTGGCCCGAGGAGGAGGGCGTTCCGCGCGGGGCTCGACTGGTCAGCGGGACCGCGCGGGTGCGAGTTCGGAGGAGGGTCGCGGGGGGAGAGACGTGTCGGTGTGTCGTTGCCGCTCGTCCTGTCCTCCGCGACCCTAGCGGGGCTGCACTGCTTTCAATCATGCAGTGGCGGCGGGGCCGCGGGGGAAGAGACGTGTCGGTGTGTTGTTGCCGCTCGTCCTATCCTCCGCGGCCAAACGTGGGCGGTTGGCCCGTGGTGGGCGCTCCAAGGGACTATCTTCGGAGAGTCCGCGCGGAAGCGCATTAGGTATTGCGGCGGAGCCTGCAATAAGATCCGCCGCGGGGGCTAGGGGAGCAGCCACTGAACTCCACAGTTGAGTGGATACTGTCCTGGCCCCCCATGGCCCCTGGGTAGCGGACTCGGGGGAATTCGTTGCCCAGCATAAAGGGGCCCGGAATGGAATGCTCGTCTGGTGTTCGGCGAGCCTCACATTCGGAGTCGGGGGTCCGATGTGTCTCCCTTCTCGGGGAGGGGCTGCGCAGAGTGCGGCCAGCCGCTGGTGGGGGCGCGGACGAGTGCAACAGCGTACCCGTACCCCCACCTACAACGGAGAGGAGGAACACTCCGGGGGCTTAGTGCGGTCGGGCTGCTCCCCTTCAGGGTTCAGCCCAGTCCCACATAACCCCGGCTCTGCCCCCGCGGGGCCGGGGTATCTGTAAGCAGATTCCCCCGGATTAACAAAAAAATAAATAAAAGAAAAAACATTTTCCTCTCAAAATAACTTTCGAGGTTATGAAATTTCGACCAAACGTCATTTCTGAAAAATGCCATTTCAGACTACTGATAGGTAACCCGATGCTAGTAATATCATGCAGATAATTATCTCAATCACATGGTAATTATGATGCGGTTCTTATGAAAAGTTGGTTTTTGGTTCACATATTTATTCGTAAGTTGTTATATTAATTTTATTGAATATCTCTTATTCAATTGAAGTTTCACCACCATGACTTCAATATTTTTTTGTGAAATCTCACAGATCGAATCCAATCCACAATCCCGGGCGTGTCACTCACTTAAACCCCCTCGTATGTCCAGCTTATCCGGGTCAAATTTGCTCTGGCTGTGCGTGGTGCCAATGAGCAATGAAAGTAATGAATATTCGATTATTCATTATTCATTTATTGAGCATTGGCTTAAAAAGATAGCCATCAACTTAAAAAGATAACAAATAATTAAGAAACTCAAAATATACTATACTTAAAGTAAAAATTTATTCGTATAAAAAATGTAACTATAAAATCCCGCCGTTTTTCCTTTGTGTTCGATTATTAGTTATTGTTTTTTGAATTCCATTGACATCTTGAATTTTTTCCGTTAGGGAAAAGGTAAAGGTTTAAACCATAGGAGTCCGTGACACTCCATATTATTTATGAAGTTTGATCATATCTTGGCTGCTACCTAAATGATACTATTTCTAGACACTAGCAAGATGCTAATAATTAAGGTTTTGGTTGGCCAGTTACCTCTTGAATATTCTATTTTCATACAAGTACAATATTGCATTCAGGGTGCTTTTGGGACTGCTTCAGGGATGTTTGTTGAAGCGCCCGTAAATTGCGCCCACGCAAGCGGTGTATATCCCTGATGCACAGGGTGCGGGCCAGCCATGAGGGTATTAATTGCTGAACGCTTTGAGTGTCAGTTGTAACATGGTACCTACATCTACATAGGGCGCACTATAAGTTTCCGGGACTGGCCACTTACATAAACAATACTTAAGAAGTAATTACAACATTTGAAAATGGAACTCTTTGGCGGTAGAATACAGTTTGTTTCATTTGACTGTCACTTGTTTTTACATTGTGGCGTCATTTTAGAAATTGATTGTCTACATCACCATGGAATTAACTCGTGAAAATTTTCGTAGTGTGATTTTCTACGGCTTTAGGTGTAATTTAACAGCTCAGCAGAGCATCACTCGGCTTCAAACTGCTTTTGGCGACGAAGCACTATGCAAGACATCTATTTATAGCTTGCTTATAGAATTCAAACGCGGTCATGTGAATCTCAGTGACGGATTTCGTGATGCTCACCCGTCCACTGCTGTGAAAATAACAAAAACATCGATGCTGTGCGCCGTAAGATCAAAACACACAGGCATGTGACATTCCATGAGATTCGGGCATCTTTAGGCATAGGCATACACAAACATTTGGGTGTGAAAAAGCTGTGCTCCAGCGGATCCCACACATTTTGACTGAGGCTCAAAAAACCGATTGCGTCACTTGGTGCAATGCCATGCTTACCAGATTCAACGAAGGGGCATCAAATTTGGTGTGGGACATATTAACAGGTGACGAAACATGGATTTATAGTTACGATCCCAAAACAAAGCAGCAATCGAGCGTATGGATCTTTCGAGATGAGCCGAAACCAACCAAAGTGGCGGGCGTGCAAAGTGCCTCTAAACGGACGATTGCTTCTTTTATAATAAAACTGGACACGTGGTTTCTTTTGCTTTGGAGAATCGTTGTACCGTGAATAGTGATTGGTACACGACCATTTGTTTGCCGGAAGTTATTGACAAACTCCGTAAAAATAACCGCAAACGTCGTATCATCTTGCACCACGATAATGCCATTTCTCATACGGCCAGACAGACAAATGAATTTTTGAAGGTGAACAACGTTGACCTCGTGAGCCATCCCGCGTACAGTCCCGACCTGGCACCTTGTGACTTTTATTTATTTCCATAAATTAAGAACCAGTTACGCGGTCAACGATTTTCATCACCTGAAAAGACTGTCGAAGAGTATGAAAAACATATTCATATTCATATTCATATTCATTTATTCATTGCCACCATATGTTAGAAAAGGTCTTAACTTAAATACATGTGTTCATATGGACCCCGTTAGGGCACTGCAAGATTTAACAATTTGAGAGAGGAACTTAATATTAGGGGTTAAAGTATGAAATTGCCGTTTTATTGCAATAGGT
>NW_020653383.1:5997512-6017027 GCF_003589595.1 Hyposmocoma kahamanoa
TGGACTGCAGCGCTACGCCTTCCGTGTTGTCAACAATCCTCATGTAACTGAGCATGCGGAGTCGTTACAGCTTCGCAGAGATATAGCGTCTCTTAGCGTATTCTATCGCCTGTACCACGGTGAGTGCTCTGAAGAGTTATTCAACCTTATCCCTTCCTCTCCTTTCCATCAGCGGACCACCCGTGCCGGACTGCGTTGCCACAGTTGGACGGTCAGTTCAATACCGTCCCGCACTAAAAAGTTTGGCAATTCGTTCTTATGCCGAACCATCAAATTGTGGAACCAACTCCCGGCGCATGTATTCCCTCCCCTCTATAACATCAGGTCCTTCAAACGTAGTGTGAAGAAGCATTTGGCCAGACCGGCAAAATGATAGTGACGGAGTGAAGATATTTGTGTTTTCCATCCGTTACTCTCATCTCTGGACTGTATTCGCACTTTCCATCAGGCGCGGTGCAGTCATTTTGCCGAGTCACAATAAAAAAAAATAAAAAAAAAAAAAATTTCGTTAATCAAGTTTTTTTTACAAAACGTTGTAATAAAAACTTTGATGAAAGAATCGACATCTGTAACTGTGGTCGTGGTGGACATTTATCAGATATCCTTTTTCATTCATAATTGCCAAACCTTATTTTTTTTAATACAATAAAAATTTGAATCATTGTCATCTAAACATATTGTTTTATTTTGATTTACAAAACAAAGTTCTTGTTGAAAAACCCTTTATTTATTTATTTATGACATCCACTGGGCATTTACGTCATCATAGAAATAATATTGTCTGGGTCTGAATCAGTTCACATATTATTATTTACATTGTTATGTACGCGGGACAATAATATGTTGAAATTGAAAGTTACGGCCAATTGTATTCAACAGGACGAATTGTTAGCAATCTAGTTTAATCTGAAAATCAGAAACTCGGTACATATTACGAACAATTAAAAAGCATTCGACCAATTGATGTTTCCAAAACGCTATGTCATGTCTGTGCATTACTTCCATTACTGGTAAATGGTAAAGCAAGTTCAAACAGATTAATGTGCATTCATTAAATTGTAGTGCAGTCTTTGTGAATTAGGGAAATCCATGTAATAATCTATCGCTTTATTAAGAAACTGGAATTACCAGATTGTTTAAAAATTGAAATAAAAATAATGATAAATAGGTGATATAAGTAGTATTTTGTATTTTGTGTTAGGATTTCTTATAACTGCATACAATAGATACATTTACAGGATTTACAAGATTTTTTGGAAGGAGTACCACTGTTTGTCACAAGTAAAAGTAAACAATTCATAAGTAGGCTTCTTTCCGGATAATCTTTTCTTTATCAAATTCACACGAAAAAAAAAAATAAATGCAATAAATTTTTATTTGCTCAATGAAATTGTCGTTAACAAGTTTTTTTAATTTTCAAAAATCGAAGTGTTTTTATTTATAATTGTATATAAAACTCGAAAATACGTACATGAAAATACATACATTATGTATTTAAAATAAGCAGAGTTACTTGGTACTTGGTGTAACGGGCTGGTGTCCGCAACTCGACGTCAAGGCGCCGAAGCAGAGTTATATTTGTTTTATTAATTTGGCACTCACAAAAGCATTTTTGTTTGAGTGCTGCCATTGCTCCTAACATCCATCTATGATAAATAAATGTTCTACACGACTTAATGCGGTCATACACGGACTAGTGTTAACTACCTAATTTCAGTGGCAATTTTTATTATTTAAATGTTTAGTTATATTATCGTGAAATTATTAAATAATATTTCACGATACAGTACTCGAATATTAAATAATATTGCACGATAAAACAATCGAATACTTAAATAATAAAAATTGCCACGAAAATTAGGTAGTGAACACTAATCATTATGAGACATACATTCAAACAAATTCAAAGTTTCTGATTTCAACCTACACTACATTTATTTTATTTTATATAATTTATCTTTTGTAAAGAATAAAAAATGTCTCGCATCAATTGGTGGAACGCGTATTCCTAGCGGCGCGTGCGCTGGATTTTCAACGCCCAGTGCTCTTTAATTCACCGTTGTGTTTAGACCTGTCTGTGTGTCTATCTGAGTGTCCATTCAGTTTAACAATAAAGTGTGACTTGCTTTTATATAAGTTTTTGTTATAGTTGAGCAATTGGCCCCCGAAATGGGTTGCAAAATTGTTCTGGTGTGGTTTTTACTAGCTGTTTATGGTATGTTGTGTTTATTTTTATTTAATGTTTATCAATTTCGTTGACTTGATCGATATTTATAATTGCGTTTAAGAATATTTCATTGCCATGATTTGTTTAAATTAAAACTGTTGATCGATTTAAGAGAAACTTAATCCAAACTTACTTATATAAATCAGAATAAATCCTTCTCGAAACATTGTTGCACGGGAAAGTGAATCTTACGCGAGTCAAGACTGACCTTTATTTGCAAAACTTCGAACTTCTCCCATCATCAGCCCATTTATAGGTCACGCTGCTGGGCACGGGTCTCCTCTCAGGCGAGGGTTCAGGCTCAGTACGGGTTTGGCTTCATACGTTTTCTAAGGGTTATGAACCTTGGATACGATATGAATTCTTCAACGTGCAGGTTTTATCGCGATATTTTCCTTCATCGAAAAGCTTATGATAAATTTCAATTAAATTTCGCACCTAAATTCCTTGAACCTCAGAGGTGCGGGGCCGGTTTCGAAGCTACGGCCTCTGCTTGAGAGACGGTAGACAAAACTTTAGGGTACTATGGTCGTATTCCAGAACTCTACTGAATACTCAAGTCAGGACTTGAGTATTGCAGTGTGCACTGAAAATCATACTCAAGTCCTTGCCAGTAGTGTCGCAGTTTCCAGTGCTTGAAATCATACTCAAGTCTGCTCAAGTCCTGACTTGAGCATTGAGTAGAGTTCTAGAATACGACCCTATGGCTGTTTACCTATTCACATAATAATAATATGCTTGTACATAATATATATGTACAGGCATTTACCATACCCATATCCTTTAACATTTATATTGCTTGGCGGCAGAAGCAGGTAAAGTGACTCCTTCACAACGAGCTGTAAAAAATGAAATATGCCTTCAGAAACTTAAACTGTTTTTTCGATTCTAAAATGGCTTATAATATTTTGTTTTTTGAAACGAATCCAACGGTTGGAGCCCTTTACAGATCCCATTGTCACGGCTGACTGAGATAGTATCTACTGATTTTATTGTTTAACCATGGTATTTTGCTGCCATGATAATTCATTTTTAGTTTGTGAAATTACTCCACTAGTTTGTTATCATTATAAATACAAAGATCGAACATAAACAAAAATTCCTTCGAATATATGACTACGCCAAATCAGTGCGATGCAAAGCTGTCGATTTGACCTCAAATGGGTTTGATTGATTCCGCATAACAGTGAAAGTGTTTGAGACTTTGGAAAAAATACTGGAAATATAACTATTTGGAAATATTATAGTAAAAAAGTTGACAAACGTGTTTTCACACCGTATACTGATTCGTATACGGCGTGAAACCACGATTCCAAAAAAATGTCACGATAGGAATAAAACACAAACTTACCTCGAAATTTTACAAGAAAACCGCAGTATTCAATAGGTAGTTTATACGTAAGTACCAAGGTTTTTTTTATATCAACTCATTGACTTACAATTATATGGACGTCGGGTCCGCGCTAAAAAGTGTCCGCACTTGTAAGGCGCTAAAATCGTATACAGAGCGCCAAACTCCGCTTTAGTCTTCATTTGTTCGACTGACAGCGCGATACTACGATGACATTACAATTTAAATTTCGAATAGGTTGACTTGGGACATTTTTTCGTGGTTTTTGTATTAGACCCGTCGTCCATTTATTTGTTAGTCAATGGGTGTACCTAACTTCTTCTTTCGCTGAAAAAAAAAAGATAATGACACGTTCAACTACGCGGTTAGTCGTACATTACCTACATTTATGTAATATAAACCGTCGGTATATTCTATTCTTATTATTGTTGACATTGACTTACAATTATATGGACGTCGGGTCCGCGCTAAAAAGTGTCCGAACTTATAGGGCGTAAAAATCGTATACAGAGCGTCATTCACGCTTTAGTCTTCGTTTGTTCGACTGACAGCGAAGCAAGCAAAATTAGACAGTACTGCGATGACATTACAATTTAAATTCAACGTTTTAGCTTTTTCATATTCCTTTACATATCACTACGTTTAAATAGGTTGGCTTGGGACATTTTTTTCGTGGTTTTTGTATTAGACCCGTCGTCCATTTATTTGTAAGTCAATGTATCAAGTGAACTAAATAGAACACGTATAGTATACGATATATATTTTACAATTGGCTTTAATTCCGTGTGAAAAAAACATCGAGTATATAACCAGAAATAGAGACGAAATGTCATTTAATTTGTTTGAAAACTATTCTGCCATATCATTACTGTGACAACTGCGCTCCGATTGGCTAGCCCGAGTTCGAAACAATTGACGAGTGTCGTCAACTGTTTCACTTCGACCAGTTAACTTGAGCTTTGCTATAATGGACGGAAATTGCAAAATTACATATTTAATATTTAATTACCGATGAAATGTGATTCCGTTTGTTATGTAATTAGATGTTTTGCTGTTTTTCCCACACGACCGAATAGAACAGCACGGCATTGTTAGAGATATTATGTTTATTACAATAAATACAAAATATTTTTTGGAATATCCAGAGACATACACAGAGGTCAGTAGTTGGCCTGTCTAGATTTCAGTGCAAACGAGAGTTCATATTTATAAGAGCTGCATTGCTAATGTGTTACCAGAAATATATGGCCCTTACTTCGACTCTATTTCTGGTTATATACTCGATGGAAAAAAGTTATTATGAAATAAAGCCAGTATCTCTGCCGTTCGGTCTCTTGTCATAAGGTAATCTGTGGTTTCACAGTCTATCAAAATATTTGTTATGCAAATAAATATAAGTAATTATTATTTTATTACAGAGTTATTTTTAAAATACTAACAACCTTGCTGGACCAGATTACTAGCATCATAAACAACAACGTTTGTTCCATGACTTTTTACAAAACATAATAAATTTACCAAAAATAAACAAGGTTTTTTTGTATTTACTATCTAAAATCTGTACTTAGTAGTACGGTAGTACCTAACTTCAAACGTTCAAGCGTCCTCCCTCTCCGACAACTCCCACCCCCATCCTGCGTTTTACATTGAGTTGAGTTATCACCGTTCATTTCTTCAAATATTTCTATTTTTGTACGCAAGTAAAATCTGATGAGTTTGTTAAAAGTAAACAAAAGCTGTTGTCTAAGATTATAGTAATATAGTCCTGCGAGGTTTTTGTATTTTGCAAATAACCCATATTGTAAATGAAGTATGCAATAAAAAATATTAATTAACAAACATGATAATACAATGGTGCCTTATAAAATATACTTATGAAGCATCTTGCATATTTCCCATAAAGACAATCATTGTTTAATTACCGCCAATTAAACTCTATTAACTAGAGTTAAGAGCTGTAAAGAAAGCCATTCGCATACTGTTTGTTTATTTGCGTTTGAACATTAGGAATAATTCTTATATGTACATATTTTTATACTTTTATTAGATGGTAATCAAAATAACTTGTCTCCTAAGCATAAGGATCGAATTTATTAAACGATATTCTTTTAAAAACATATGCAATACACGAAACAAACAACTTTCACTATGGGGACCTCCCATAGTGAAAATTGTTTTATGGGTAAAGTTGTGCGTGAACAAAACAACACCTGTTTCATACCATTTCGTTCGAAGGCTTAACATTGATTGAATTTTTCGAGATTCCAGAGGGGTTCTCATAATATAAATTCGCACATTTGATGTAAAAACAAAGCCACATTACCAAAATGACAACTTTTCAGGTGAAAGTTGTCATTGTTGTCATTCTTAATTTTTTTTATAACATCAAGTGACGGGACGAACAAGTCATGCGCCTGATGGTAAGCTACACGCCTGATCAGAACAGTTACAGTGCCATTCAGAGCTTTAAATTGCAAAGATCTGAAGGGCATTACCACTGCGCCACACTGCGCCCGTCACCCTGAGATATAAGTTGACAAGTCCCATGTGCCTGTAATTCCATCAGCACCCTTACCATTCAGAACCGGAACACTGTAATACTTATAAATATGCTTGGCGGCAGAAATAGGTAAGGAGGCAGGACTACCTTGAATGAACTCTTTCAAAAGGAGCTCCGATACTACAAAATTTATTAAATAGCTATTAAATAGGAGAGTTCTAAAATTTAACATGATTTGTTTCATGTATTTCGCCTATTCTTTTTGACATTTATATGATAAAAGCACTTTCGACGTAATGATCACGATCACATGTGGCTTTATTATATATACCAGGGGCACAAATTGTTCACATTACCATCTACATAGTCTGTCGAATTGTTATATTAACCTTGAAGCTGTAACGTTCTTAGATTTTGGTGATGCTTACACATTGAAAATGGAACTACTATTTATGGATGTAAATAGTTTATATACATATGTATATAGGACATTGATAAAATATTTTACAAATCGCATATATTATACATCCATGTTTGTACAAGACATAACATCTTTGTGCTATCAGTGATGCAACTAAATAAAAAATAAATAAATATAGGAAATGAAACTATTTTGTCCGGTCTAAATCGCGTATACTTGTTTCTTTGTCCGCCACAATCCGGTCATTCTCGGAATAGTGTTCATTACCTAATTTTAGTAGCAGTAGAGCTTCTTGTAAAAGTGTTCGTCCAGGGAAATACTGCCACCTTACCTAATTCTGCCGCCAAGCAGTAATGTGACCATTGCTGCGTTCGGTTTCGAAGGGTAAGGGTGCTGGTGAAATTACAGGCACATGGGATTTGTCAACTTATGTCTCAGGATGTCGGGCGCAATGGCAGTGCCTCTGATCTTTGTGATTCAAAGGTCTGAGTGACACTGCAACTGTTAGGAACAGGCGTGACACTTACCACCAGGCACACGACTTGTTCTCGATTTTTTTATCGTGCAATATTATTTAATATTCGAGTACTGTATCGTGAAATATTATTTAATAATTACAAGATAATTATACTTGAATATTTAAAATAATCAAAATTGCCACGAAAATTAGGTAGTGAACACTTGTCCGAGAATGACCGAAATACGAGATCTGTAAGGTCCCGAAGGTTGGTTTGTTTGGAAAATAAATATAGGGTAAATCCGGGATAGGTGCCTCGTTTTCAAAAAATCTAACTTCCCCAAATCGCAACAAAGAATAATTAGTTTAATTAAGGATTATAGACACCACTCATCAAATTTCCTGCAGGGCTTCGTGTGGAATAGACGCGTTTGGATTGTGCATGCGTTTATCTCCGCGACGAACACGATAAACGGTTCAAAATTTCAGGCGCAAGTATTTACTGTCGCATAACTTTGTAAGTTATAATAAATGTTTTTATTATAACTATACACTGGTTCATTAACTGCGCACCTAGGTGTCAATAATCGTTCTTTTGTATATAGCTTAGTTATATAACAAAAGGGCATCCATCCATATCGAATAGGATAGTCGCCTCGATTTTTCGCGGTGTAGGTGCCCTTAGGGGCAAAGGACAAGAAAGTTAGGAAAAGAAAACAAAAAATATACATTATTTTAGTAAAAAACATATGTAAATGATAATAGCTTAAAAGTAAGTAAAAGTACCAAAAAAGTCAAATTATTCACAGTTCAAACAGCGAACATTTTTGTATAGAATGTTTTGACAGCGACAAAAATACGAAGTGAAGTAGGTAGTGACTTGAAATACGTATATGTTTATTATTAAGGATGTAATATGTATGTACAATATATTAAAGATTACAAATAAAACACTTTATTACGAATTTTACTATTTTATTCTAAAGGGCATCTATCCTTCTTAGTATTTTCATTGTGTGGCGCCTATCCATATATGTAGGCATCTATCCTAAAAAAAAATAGATTTGCAAAAAGTCAATTTCTTCAAAATCAGTAAATGTTAGATAAATAAAATCAAGTATTAAGGTGATGTAAAAGATTAAACTAGTTATATCCGTAGGAATTATTCATGGTAAACTAATAATTTTTAAATTAGGAGGCCCCTTCAAATAGTGGGGCTATCTATGTCTTACTCTACCGAGAAAATAGTTTGTTTCCTACGTTTAACAATCGTGAAAACCTAAAAACTCGATAAATAGTACCAGTAAAGCTCCTTGTGAAAGAGTTTATAGAAGTAATGCCACCTTACTTATTTCAGCCGCCAACCAGTAATGTGAGCATTACTATGTTCCACTTTATTCTTTTGCTTTATTGGCGCACGACTTGTTTGTTCCGTCACTTAGTTTCATGAAAAAAATAAAACAAATAAGCAATTACGCAAATGTAAAAGACAAAATTGGAGGGACTCCACTCATGATTTGAATACCGTTCCTGAGAGAACCCATATCTAAGACATCAAAAGGAATTTCAATGTTGTGTAAAAGGAGTCACCTGTTGAAACTTCAAACGTACTTTTTATCACATGGTGTAGCGATTTCCACAGAAATCTACATTTTCCGCGTTTCATACGAGAACCATACTCAATAAAATTAAAATATACCAAACAACAGAAATATTTTTTATTTCCTCCCAATTTGTTTTAAATGAAAAAAATTAATTTGCCATAAAATAATGACCCCGTTAGTTGAAAGGGCGTGTGCGACATTTTTTTATAAAAGAATTATTATGTGTACTGTCGTGACCATGAAAAAAATCCGATCTCTCAGTATTTTAGTGATTTCCTATGTAGATAAGGTATTTAGTTACCGCAAGAGAAAAGTTAATATTTTTTAATTTAATTTCTTTTAACATTATTATCTCTGTTTTGAATTTTTGTCACAAGCGCCATTCAACTAACTGCATCAGCATAATGGTTCTAATTAGAGTTAATAATAAAGTCATTCAGTAGAGCTATAGATAAACAATGTTGTCGCGTTTGATAGTTTTCTATGAGCAACCCGCATAATTTGCTCCCCTGCCATATTGTTCGCTTGTACTGATTTAACTGTTCGATTGAAACGATATCTCACACAGGCTATGACTTTATGTCCAACTGATTAAATAAAAAGGCAAAAAACAAAACAATATTGTTATAATATTGATTGTGATAAATTTTAGGTTACCTGTCAGAAATCCGAAATGACATTTTCCAGAAATAACGTTAGCTCGAATTTTCATAACCACGAAAGTAATTTAGAGAAGAAAATGTTTTTTCTTCTAAACCTAACCTAACCGAACCTAATCCTGTCTTTGCGATAAACATCCAACATATCCTAAAAGAACGAAGGTTTCGTTATAATTCGGTTTTCGGGGTAATAAAAACAAACGTTACATTCGAACAAACGTCATTTCGGAAAAAATGAAATCGAGTTTGTGATAGGTTACCTGAATTTTGAAATTATTCGACTAGGTAGTTTGTTCCAATTATTAATACAATTCCTTCAATCTGACAAGACTCGAACCTGCGTCTGTCCGTACCACAAATGTCGCCGTGTTATTATAATTTATAAAGCGACATCTCTTGTCAACCTCTGGTAGCTGTAAAGGTGCCTATATGGCTAGCACAATAGGGCGCGTGATTTCTATACGAGAATAGCATTATCTCGCGCTTAATGTTGCTCTCGTGAACGTTACGCTGTATTGTGCTAACCCTACTGGTTGAGTAAAGAAAATAAAATTTCATAGATTTCTCGCAGATGGCGCTACATATAATAAAAAATAAAATTCATTTATTAATATTAATTGTTACAAAATAAATGATTTTTTTTACGCAAAGATTGTAAACTAACAATCATGCGGTTAGCCTGACCCTAAAAATAAAACCTGTAACCTATTCCATAGACAGACCACAGGCGTTATAATTATCTTGCGATTCGTTACAGTATCACACGATCTTGAGCTGCTATAATTTTGAGCTATAAAAATTTAGCATATAGCATTTAACGTACTATGTGAATATAGCAGTTATTCTCAGCTTTAGTATACACGAACCGTAAACTAAATTATTACAATATGTACATATTACAAAATTAAAAGCTAGCAAATAATAAGTCACGTAGGCACGTCGCGTAGAACAGTTTTATAATGATATCTGCAAAAATAATAACAAAATCGCAATTATACAATAAAAAATGTAGGTACTAATTGTCGCTTTAATGGGCCTCTTTAAGCATCGCGTTTATGAACAGGCGGATCTATTAACAATACAAACTGTTAGGGGCAATACAATGTGAACATTAGGTCATATGTATTATGATGTAATTCTCGGGCGTTACCTATTTTGTTTCGTGAAATAAGGATACGCTATTACGATACGATACCATATATACAAAGGAATGTAATAAGTTTTTAAAAATTAATAATACTCTGCTTTCAGATCACAAGTTTTACGACATAAATAAAGCAGCACTTCATATAAATCAGAAAGAACTCTGTAAAACCTATTATTACATTCTTTACATTTTACATTCTACTAGTAGATTTTTTTACTTTGAGTAATGTATTTTCCGCGTGCGAATACAGTGTAGTACCAGATTCACTAAATTGTATCACTATGCCTACAGTATTTTTATGCCTATGCTATCACAATACCTTTGATACACGTGTAGAACTAAAACCCGCTTCTTAAATAGCTCTAATAAATAATTGTTATTAGTAGAAACGTTTTCGGAATCTCAAAGGGCTTTGAAATTCCGCTACAATAGATCCCATTGCAGCGGCTCTAAAAATTTTACATGTCTGAAAATAGCTTGGTAACTACGCGTCTATAGTGTTGTACAAATGATCCCAGTGCGCGGGACATTGCAGAAAGTACTTCCTGACAGCAGCGAAGAAACGGCGCTTGAACTCCAGTGGCGACACCACAGTCGGCTGGCCAGAACCGAGGTTCTTCTTCACAAGGTGCTCCAGCTTTTTATCCATGGTATCGTATCATGATTAGGATACGATACCATGTTATAAAGAACAAATTGTTTAAATGCTTTAATCGTATGTTTTTGCTGGTGGTAGGGAACTTGCTGGATAAAAGCACATAAATCAACGCTCTCATCATACCAGCAGCGTTTATCACATTTCAGTATGTCATTGGATAATCGAAGAACTCTCTTGGACATGTCATTTCAAAAATGTTTCATCACGAGGTAGATTGTCCTCAGTTGCTTCAAAAATTCAAATTGCGTGTTCCCGTATGATTTCCTCGTAACAAAATTACTCCATCTATTGTTCCATTTCGCAAAACCGTATCTGGCTCAAATTCGCCAGTTGCAAGGTTGTGTAGAACGGTAAATAATTACAGTAACATTATTGATATTCACCATGACTCTTCTCTTACCACTCGTAAAAAAAAATTTAAATTAATAAGTTCAGTCAAATAATTCAATCGCAAAAGTAGTGTACGCAATTTCTATTCATATTGTTATTTCTCAAAAGTGTAAGTGCTAATATTATTTAAATTTTAGTTAAACATAGTTATGTTTTCTTATGATAAGATATAATAAGTGATATTGTAGGTACACAGATGTTGGTAAACCTAATAAATAAATAAATAAAGTTTGATTTAAATTCAACTTTAAGTCTAAGTCCAAAATGTCAAACTTTATGTACTTTAAGCGACGTAAAAGTCATTCGCCTGGTGGTAAGCTCTCAAGGACACGCTTATCCATAACAATTGCGGTGCTACTCAGAGTTTAAAAATCGCATAAATCTGAACGCCACTGCCACTACGCCCGTCACCCTGAAACATAAGTTGACAAGTCCCATGTGCCTGTAATTTCACCAGTACCCTTAAAGATTGGTAAGGTGGCAGTACTGGACGAACTCTTTCACAAAAAGCTCTGCTGCTACTACTATAGTATTCTTGATTAAGTATATGGTAGTGAAACCACATCAACATAGGGATAGTAAACTCAACATCTTTATTTTCTCTACAAATGTAATTTAATTAGTAATAACGATCCTTATGGGAGAGTTCGTCCAGGGAAGTTCTTCCACCTTACCTATTTCTGCCGTCAGTCAGTAATGTGAGTCTTACGACGTTGTCGAATCCAAGAATCTGCCCAATCCCCGAGTCTGTTGAAAAGCGTATGTGCCGAATCACGAATCTTGTTGTTGTTCCACCGAACAAGGGGTTCCGGTAGTGCACGTGCATGAGAAAGGCACATGCGACGACCAGTTCATTCCGTCACTTGATATCATAAAAAGTCTATAACGCATGGTAATGCCTTTACAGTAATTTAGTGTTTTATTGAATGTCAGGATGTTTTACCAAAATGATTTTCAATTATTTTTTGTGAAATTACTCCACTAGTTTGTTATAATTATTAATGCAAAGATACATAAAAAAAATCCTTCGAACCGGCCGAATTCGAACCGGATTCTTCTTGCAAATCGTGCCAGACGCCATGCCAACTACATCACGGAACGAACCAGTGGATCTCACGAATTTTTCTATGGGCTTGTTTGTCGAATCTTTGTATCTGGTTTTTAATGGATCGAAGGATTTTTTCTAAGTGTTCGTTTTAATTATATCTTTGTTTTAATAATCATTTTCCAGTAGTTACGATGAATCGTCCGAGTGTTTACTTTATACATTACCTATCTTATAATTTTACAATCTCCGTACAGTTTTCAACTTTATAATGATAAGGTAATATTAGCTAGTCCCTAGGAAGTAACTGGCAGTTTCGTTGAAAATTTTCTTCAATACTTACAAAACTTCAAAGCAAATTTGAAAAGTTGAACTGATCTTTATGTTAACAAATTAATAAGCCTGCTTAATTAAAAGAAACTCCAACATCAAACTTAAGACACGCTTACATTTCCGTAACTCAACACGGAGTATCTGATGGCTGACGTCCTAAATATGGTGCATTAAAGTATTAAGGAGCGCGGCACTGGCCAATTGAGCGAATTACAGCCTTGTCTCTTAAAACGATAGCGGCCTAAATATGGCATGTAGCGAGAGCGATTAATGATTCAGAGTTTAAACCAACGCTTATTTATTTATTCATGGAAAACCAACAGCTTAAAACACTTAAGTACCTAATAAAGACAGGGACAGAACAGTAATTTTCAGGTAAGTTTTGTGAACTCAATTTTGGTGACAATTTTTATTATTTAATTACTCGAATATATCATCGTCAAACATTAAGGAATATTTCAGGTTACCATACTCGAATATTAAATAATACTTCATAGTGATATTCTATAAACATTTCAATAAAAAGAAATTGTCACCAAAATTGAGTACAAAAAACTTATCTGAAAATTACCCAGAAACAGAAAGCCAACACTGCCTTATTAAGTCAATTACACTAATCGACATTTTTAGCGAAATTGAGTTATTAACATCCGGAATCAGCAAAAAGAGATCTACAACGCAGTATAAACGGTTTTTTTATATCTTATTTAGTTTTAGTTTCATTGTTAAGCAAAAGTAGCCTAATTCATATTTTTCAACGAAAAAAACTTTACGTGTCAATATGACTAGTGTTACCAAAATGCATTCGTCGTCTTACTTTCTCAAACTCGTATCTTAAAACACAAAGTTACTGAAATGCAAAAAATGGATTGTATATACAAATTTTGCAGGCTGATTTGACATCACATTTCCTTCATATTTAGACACTGGCTTTTATCTATTCTTAAAGTAATGTATTCAAATTAACATTATTATTATAGTAAACAGAAAGTTTTGCCATTAATCCTGAATAATGACTCTTTATAAGATACGAGTTTGAGAATGTAAGGCATCAAAATGCGTTAGTTATGACATAGGCCTATAACTAAAAATGTCTCAGATATTAAATAATATTTCAGGTTACCACACTCGAATATTAAATAATACTTCATAATGATATTCTATAAATATTTCATTAAAAAGAAATTGTCACCAAAATTGAGTACAAAAAGCTTACCTGAAAATTACCAGTCCAGGGAGAAAATTATCAGTCAATTGAGGATAATTTTAGGAAAAAAATATTTTTAATTTGGAGAACTTCTAAGTATTGGTGAAAAAGACACCCACAAATACTAACTGAAATAAAATCAATGCTAACACAAATGTATATAACGTCATATAATCCATTTTAACTAAAAATCATTTAATAAATCATTTTTAACTTTTCTACCATTTATAACTAAAAGTAAATGTTAATTTTTCAGGACATTGAACATTATTAGCCTTTTTCTGATTTAGGCAAAATACGCTCAGCGTTTACCGAACTGTATGGCGGTTTTAACTCCAAACGTGTTTAAGTGATTTTGATCATTCTTTCCCTGGTCTCTTCATATTATGCCGCCCTTAACATTGACGAGCTGCAATTGATCAAAGATACTCTAATTTCTAATGATAACAAAGAAGTCTTACAGATTTTTGTGGATACTACCGGCTCATTTGCCTGCCAGGTATAAAAAAAAAAAAAAAAAAAAAAAATTAGTAAGCAGTAATTTATAAATTAGTTTGTAACACACAATGCCATCTACTGATTCATTTTACCTCGTGGTTAATATTTCAATAACAATACAAGGAAAAAACTGACTACTTTTATTTAATATTAAAGAAGAATTAATTAAAGAATAAAAAATTAATTAATCACTGTGTTACGGTTTTGAAGAGTAAGGATGTTGATGAAATTACGGGCACGAGACTTGTCAACTTATGTCGTCTCAGGGTGACGGGCGCAGAGACAGTGCCCCCTCAGATCTTTGCAATTTACGGCTCTGATTGGATCTGATCTGAGGGCACTGCAACTGTTATGAACAGGCGTGTCTCTTACCACCAGGACCACGACTGGTTCGTCACTTGGTATCATAAAAAAAAGAACGAACTATAAACAGTATGCGTTAACAATACGCACTTACATAAACATAACAACCCATTACGTGCAACAACAAATTACTCAATACAATTAAAGATGGCTGTGAGTTTACGCTTTAGAACATCAACATTACAATTGAATATATTAAAGTCACAGATCCAAAGATATCATTTCACGAATACAGAGTCACAACAGTCATTGAGGCGAAATTGATTTGAAATTATGCATTCGCTTCGACACTCCTAGTCAATTCCGCGTCGGTAAATGTGATAATTCAGACGTTTTTCTTCTAAAACCATATCCGGAAGGTAAAGTTTTTAGAAAACCCCACCCACAACGAAATAGGAACAAGGAAACGCTGTTCTCCGCTCCACGTTGACGATTTCTCAGATTTGTCGAAAACTAAACTTCTTACTCTTTACATTACAAAAAGATTTTTAACTTTATAAAACAGGACAGAGAGACAAGACCGACTTCAAATTAACGACGCGTCACCGGAAGAACGCTTTATGCTGCTTCCGAGATCACTCTCTTATACTGTGAATGTAAATAAGACATATGCTGCATGCTCGGTCTTTTTACGGTAATCAGACAGAAATGCCTGAAGAGTAGGTACCAATGCAAATCTGGCAATTCTTTGTCTGAATTTAAGTTATCTTATTTTAAAAAGTAAATCGTTGCTATGAATTCATGTTCTATATAACCAGGAAAATTGTCAAGACGCATATAAAATCTCAAAAAATGTTATACCTACTTATCATTTTTAAGTATTTTGTTTTGTGTGTGCAAGAATCTCAAGATAATTAACAATAAGAAGAATAATTTCACGTGGCAATCTCAATTTGGTATTTTTTATTTTACCGCTAGTAATTATTGGATACTTTTAATGTTATCCTTACAATTTTAATGCAGCAAGTTTACAGTATAAGAAAAATAACACACGAAATTAGTAATCAGAATATAATCATAACAAATACAAACATATACACACAAACACACACACAGACACACTTGGATACCTTCAACATTTTTTTTTAATAAGTGACGGGACGTACAATTCGTGCGCCTGATGGTAAGCTACACGTCTATCCATAACAGTTGCAGTGCCACTCAGAACTTTAAATCGCCTGTCATTCAGAGACATGAGTTAACTTAATTTTCTTTTCTTAATGTTAATTTCACCAGCACCCTTAGTTACCCTTCAAAACCGGAACAATAATACTGACATTACTGCTTGGCGGCAGTTTACAGTTACCTTGTTTTGCCATTTAATTTCTTAATCTCTAGTTGTATTCTTGTTAAGTATCTACTGTATAAACATTTAACTGCCTCCATGGCCGAACGGTTACCATGCCGGACTGCCACACAGGGTCCCAGGTTCGATGCCCGGGCCGGGAGAAATATTTGTATGGCCTATATTTATTTCTGTCGTGAGTTTAGGCGTAATTTATGGTTGTCTATGTGTGTGTCAATGGTACCCGTGACGCAGGGTTTCCCTAGTGCGGGGCTATGTTGAGTGTGTGCGTTATTATTATTTCGAATAGTCGAGGACATGGCATGGTGTAACGGGGTGGTGTTCTCTCGATGTCTAGGCGCCTATTTCGCGTGCCACTCGAGGATATTCGTAATGGCTCTCTGCTTTTGATATTTTATTTATTGTATGTCAATATCATTTGATGTATAATTTCCCAAATATAAATAAATAAATAAAATACATCACTGTCTCTAACTGTCATCTATCAGCTTACACGCTATCACTACTGGACATAAGTGTCCTCCTACGAACGGTAAGTCTCCCAATCTTGTGCCGTCCGCATCTGGTCGTCTCCAGGTGTATATCCACAGTGCGCCCTACACTATATTTCATACGTGGTCCACACTTCAGAACTGGTCTGCTCCATTGATCATCAGCCCTCTTGCAGACATGACCGGCCCCCGTGCCATTTCAGCTGCCATTTTAAGAGCTATGTCGTGTCGGTTACTTTAGTTCTCTGACATATGATTACGAATTCAGTGACAGAACCCTATCAATAATGTTATATTCTCGTAGTACAGTGTTTCATAATATAACAGTTTTGATTACTCCGTCTGTCATCAGCTTCTGGTACACCTATCCGTCTGCCCATATGATTTATGTTATGATTTAGAAAAATAAATGTTATTGAAAGAAACCACAGCTGTTGCTTCAACTCAGTATCGAACTGCGATTAGCGTCGCACATTGTTAGATGGCGCCACTATGAAATTAAAACGCGATGACGTTTTGTACCTTATTATCAATCATGAGTTTGGATTGTACATTTCATGCTTTTATGATAACTATACGTATAATAAAATCTAAGTATACAGTGTGTTTTTTAACTGGGACAGTATGAGGTAATCCGAAACTATAGGCAATACAGAGACACTGTGTTATTACATTATGTCATGTATACATTAAGCCGTTTTGTGGGAACAATTTTAGCATAGACATTGTTTTGGTCAAGCGTGAGTTGTTCATAAAAAAAAATAATTATATTTGTTTAGTGCTAATCGAGGGAAATTCGTGGAAGGATAATTTCATTGTTTGGAAGAAAAATTCGGAACAGCAGAAGGTAGTCAAATTTAATGAAATGTTATTCACAAATGTAAATTATTAAACCGCTTTATCACTTTGAAGTAGCCGTATAATAGTAAAATGACGAGTAAATAAATGAAGTATGGCGAGCGACGTCTTCCCCGTTCGGTAATCTGTCTAATTTAAAAAATAAAACTTAAGTAGGGGAGCGAGTCGTGCGTTCATATTTGTAAAGATGAGTTTATGTTGTTTACTTTAGATTTAGGGTTCGTTCAACTTTAAAAATTGTTTTTGGAAATGTAGAGCGGTAAATCGATTTGCGATATCCACATCTTTTTGCATTCATAACACTGACTTTACCTACAAGTTTACTTTTGAATTCTTATTTTTTTTATGATATCAAGTAACGGGACGAACAAGTGCGACTGATGTTAAGCAACACGCAGCAGCATACCCATAGCAGTTACCGTGATAGTCTAAAGTTTAAATCGCAAATCTGAGGAACTTTTCTGCTACTGCGCTTGTCACCCTGACATAAATTGACAAGTCTCATATGCCTGCAATTTCACTAGCACCCCCTTCAAAATTGGAACGCATTAATACTCACATTACTGCTTGACGGTAGAACTATTTCTACCGACTACTATTTCTAGGGAAATTCTGCCACCTTACCTATGTAAGGTGGCAGAATTTCCCTGGACGAACTCTTTCAAAAGGAGCTCTACTGCTACTATTAGGTACTTGGTACTAATAGTAAAAGCAATTCCTTAGTTTTAGTTTGAGACCAGGCAATTGGTGTATGGTTATCTGGCACAATGGGATTTTGGAAACAGTTCTTTCCAGTTCAGTTTTGGTAGGTAATAGGCAATCCGTTCCCAAGGAGCACACTTTATAAGCCTTAAAACTGTTATACCTATAAAGAGTCTTAATATGGTATAGATTTAGATAATAGTTCTCTATAAATGGTTTTAGAAAAAAGAAACACACCTTAATACCTTAATACCAAACATATTAATTAAGTGTAATCTCTCTTAAGATTTACTCTTATAGTCCTTATTTTAAGCTCATCTGTGGAACAACTAATTATTTGTAGCAAAATTGTTCTATACACATCCAGTAAAGCCTATTAATACTCTAAAAACTAGTGTTCTTAAGTTTATTCTAGATATATTTAATTTATAGACATTCTGTAGTGTTGAAATCTATTAGTATTAAGAAAATTGCGTCCTATGTTTGTAACGCTTTAGTATTTTGGTTTTAAAATAGCATTACTAAGAAAACTATCATAGACTATAAATTATCTAAAAACTATCTACAAGACTAAATAAAAACTGTCTACATTCTACTAATGGTCTTGTAGCATTCTAGAAGGGTTACTGCAGAAAAAAGATAAGAATCACTCTTAACACTACCTACAGATAGTTTCTCAAAACACTCTTGTGATCTACTAATAAAGTTGTGCCCACTTTTACTTTAAATTATCTAGAAACCTTCTTCGAGATATCTTGAGGGAATTCGAACTCTTAAAATATTCAATCGAATTAAATTCTATTAGATATCTTATAGTATATATTTAGATATGGTTGTGCTGCTTGGGTTATCTTCAAAAAACATGTCAAGTCACAGAGGTTAATGAGATATTTTTTTAGTTAACAGTGCTTAAAATTTCCAGGGTTATATTTACACGTAATAGTGCCATATTGTGCTATTCTCGTAGTTATAAAGTTGAATTATTAAAATAAGACAATAAGTGACATTATTATTTAATTCGTGGTTTATTGTTTCCTTTTATGTTTTTGCGATATAATTTATATATATCGCGTATATTGTAATGTTGTGAGAGCACCAACCTCAACATCTGTAGACCTTCAGGTCGACAGATGTTGAGTTGGTGGTCGGTGGTCGGCGGTCGGCGGTCGGCAGTCGGCAGTCGGCGGTTGGCGATCGGCGGTCGGTGGTCGGTGGTCGGTGGTCCGTGGTCGGTGGTCGGTGGTCGGTGGTCAGTAGTCGGTGGTCGGTGGTCGGCGATTGGAGGTCGGTGGTCCGTG
>NW_020653383.1:6017037-6090806 GCF_003589595.1 Hyposmocoma kahamanoa
TGGTCGGTGGTCGGTGGTCGGTGGTCGGTGGTCGGTGGTCGGTGGTCAGTGGTCAGTGGTCGGTGGTCGGTGGTCGGTGGTTGGTGAGCTGGTGGTTAAGTTGGCACATGGAGAGGTGGTTCATGAACACAGGACGAAAAACAGGACGCTACTTCCACGAGAGCGACATAAAGCGCGAGATACTGCTATTTTCGCACAGAGATCCTGCGTTATATCTTCCGTCCATTAAGTAAAACGCGGCTAAAATAATTTATTGAGATGTCTTAAAAAACCATAACCCAGTTTTAGAATATTGAAATTGTGTAATGATATTTCAGTTATGCATCGTTAGGGTAAGTTCCGATTCCGAGTTAGTCGGACACGTTAACTAATTTATCTGTTTTTAATTTTAGTTAGTGGACGGCAGATATGTCGCTCTCGCACTAGTCACGCACTGTCGTGCTAGTGATACTGCTAACTCTGTCTGTAGCTCAGTCGGAAGAATGGTACTCCCGGTTAGACATACAGAATACAGCTGATTCGAGTCCATTCAGATAAAAATAATTTTTCTTTGTGTATTCTTTATTCTTTTTCTTTGTATATTTCAGTTTACGTATCAATAAAAATATAAGCGATTTAGGGGGCGATTCAGAACCTTACGATAACTTTGTTGTCGATCGAGTCGATTAGATATCGTAAGATTTCTTTTCATTTCTAACAGACTTCAAAACAAGGAGGAGGTTCTCAATTCGACTTTTTGCTTGTATATATGTTACTCGATAACTCCGGTATTTATGAACCAATTTTCAGGACTCTTTTCTTTATTGAAAAGAGGGTACCTTCATAGTGGTCCCATTTCATTTTGAAGAAAATCATCCACCTCTAAGGGTGGCTGATCACCCATGAACATTCATTTTTATAAATAGCGCCTAAATTTTACTTAAGGAGCAATTATTTTAATGGTTGGTTTTGCTATTCTGCAATTCAAGGCGTTTTTCTCTCTTAATACACTTTAAGTAGTGAGAACCGATTTTTATTATCTCCTATGTCAAGCCCCGTATAGTGGCGAACTAGGGGATATTTCAATAAAACTTTCCACGGACTTTTGAGGTCGGGTTTTTTAGTACTCTGTACTGAGATTATATTATTATTATTCACAATAACCGAATGGAACGTCAAACAGTCGTATTCGAAACCGAACCGAAATGACATCACTCCCGTACGATTACTCCAACTTCTCGACCGGCAAAGGCTACAAACGTTATTCAGAACACAGATATCGAATGAAAGTTACCGAATGTCCTATTGTTAACAAAGCAAGAATGTAATATGAAAATATTTTATTATTTTAAATAAAAGTCCATCGATCGCATCTTTCAAACACAAATTAAAAGAGCACTTCTTATCGAACGCGTTAGTTAGTTAATCGGTAACATATATGTATATAAACTAGTAATTTGTTATTATAATATATATTGTGGTTATGTATGTATTTATGGATATAAAGTTCATGTATATTACCATCATTTATATTTTATTTTTAGTCACATTTAAATTTTAATTTTATTGTACGTATCTTGTTCCGTTGCATTGGAGCCGATTTTCGAACAAAAATGTGTAGTCTGGTGTGCCGTTGTCCGTACAATAATTTAGTCCCGCAGACTTCACTTTTACACCACGGCTAAGGTTGGCTGGAAGAGATCTCTTCTAGAGATAAGCATACCTTTGTGTATGTCCTTTGTAACGTGTGTTTTATGTGTCTTTTCTTTGTGCAATAAAGAATTATATATAAAATTTTTATTTTGTTCAATTTTATTAATTTATTTTAAGACTAATGTATTCCTATATTTTCGGCCTTTAAAGCCTTAAAAATGTATAAAAAGGATTTAATTTTTCTTATAATCTATATTCGCCGACTAACTCCGTAAACGTTGTTGGATAATGATATCGTATGCGAATCCAAATCGAACGTTTTAACTCGAATGTTCTGAATAGCTCGGAAAACACCCTTCGATTCGAGAACGATATAAAAACGAACGATTCGGTTAAGATATCGAAGAGTTCTGAATCGGGGTCCAGATCCAGAAAAAATAGAGATTATTATTTATATTTACTTAAATAAGGTATTTATTTAAAACACTTTAATTAGAAGATAAAGATATTTGGTAGCACCCCTCTTTCCAACTCTTAAACTTCTATCCTAAAGTTGCCTTGAAGAAATTGGTACTTAGCAATAAAGCCGCCTGTTGTACATTAGCTAACTTTGTAATACTTAAATTACTGTTTTGTGATGTCATTGTAACTTTTTATGGGCAATAAAGAATATTTCATTCATGCATTCGTAGATTAATTTCTAAAATAAATAACAATTTAACTACCGACAGTTGTGCTTTTAGTCTCGTAAGTATTATAATAAATATTAGACCACATCACATACCTATGTTGCTCTGATCCCAATCTAAGTAGGTAACTAAACTTAATGTTCTGTGTTATAGAAATCGGAAACTTAAAGTAGTTTTTACAGTTGTGGTTTTTGTTTCGTCAGTATTATCATAAATATTAGATAATATCACACACGTTGCTCTGATCAAAAACTAATAACTAACTAACTAGTTTTTGGTTAGTTATTTTCTATAACACAAGCGTTATAGAAAAAATAAACAACGATGATACCACAAACACCCAGACACGTGGCAATATAGAAGTTGTTTTCAACATTAACCCGACCGGGGATCGAACCCAGACCTCGGAGATGGCGACACCATGAAAACCGGTGTGCAAGCTACTCGACCAATCTCTCTCTGTCTCCCATTCATCGATCACGGAGTTGTGGCGTAGTTTGCATAAATCACTCACAGATCATAACGATCTGCGAATTTTTAACCGACTTCAAAAAAGGAGGAGGTTCTCAATTCGACTGTATGTTTTTTTTTTGTATGTATGTTACGCGATAACTCCGGTATTTGTGAACCGATTTTCATGATTCTTTTTTTGTTGGGAAAGGGGGTACTCCCATAGTGGTCCCATTTAATTTTGAAGAAAATCATCCACCTCGAAGGGTGGCTGTTCACGCATGAAGATTCATTCTTATAAATAACGCCTAACTTTAATTTGGGAGCAATTACTTTAATGGTTGATTTTGCTATTTCTCCAATTCAAGGCGTTTTTCTCTCAATATACTTTGTGTTGTGTCGTAGTGAGAACCTATTTTTATTATCTCCAGTGTCAAGTCCTGTATAGTGGCGAACTTGGGGATATTTCAAAAAAACTTAGCAAATAGACGCAATTCCACGTACTTTTGAGGTCGGTTTTTTTAGTACTCTGTACTGAGATTAATAAGTTGACTGAACCTCCTTTTTGTAACAACCTAAAATAATTAATGCATGACATACAACCGTAACCTTTGTACGAGTCCGAGTTTGCATAAATGTTTAATCCAATCAAGCTAATACGATTTAGTCGGTAAACAGCTTTTATTATGATGGCCCGCATGTTAGGATTTGTTGGGTAGGGTCGGATTAGTATTTCAGGGACATAAACATGTCTAACTCTAACCATCACTAATATGAAACTATTGTATGAAACATCTAATTTAGCAGTAGTAGAGCTCCTTACGAAAGAGTTCGTCAAGGGAAGTACTGCCACCTTGCCTATTTCTGCCGCCAATTAGTAATGTGACGTTACCGCGTTCAGGTTTTGAAGGGTAAGTTGCTGGTGAAATTTCCAACATTACATTACAAACCTCACACATTACATACATCGAGTCATTCGGCTTTGGGCTTTTAACAAACTCGTTAGTAATCTGTTATTTACCGTCGTTAATAATACAATGTACTATTTCATCACACTTGCTCGTAAACGGTGCCCTATCATGCAGGCAAAGTCGGCTGCAATGTGCTGAATTACGCCCACGAGCTTTTTCTTTTTTTTTTTCAACGCAACACACTCATAGCCCTGTGTCGCGGGTGCCATGGACACACACATAGACAACCACAAATGACACCTAAACTCGCGAGAAAAAATAAAGTCAAATTGAAAACCTCCCCCTTTTTTTTAAGTCGGTTTAAAATTGTACTAAGTGACGATCGATAATCTCTGCCCAACCCATTAGTTATCTAGAGGCGTGTGTAAATATATACGCACTGTTAATACCATACTGTATAATTTAAAGAATCGATGAAAAACGAATTACCCACTTCTCGTGAAAGATTATTAATATTTATGTATATGTTAAAGTTTCTGGCAGACATGTAAACAATTTCCTACTTAAGTGTTTTATTGAATGTCAGGATGTTTCACCATCATGACATTCAATTGTTTGTTGTGGAATTACTCCACTAGTTTGTTACAATTATTAATAAAAATTTAGATCGAACGGATAAAAGGTCGTTAAAATCCAGATCAGATACAAAGAGACAACAAACACATATAAAAATTCGTGAGGTTGGCTGGTTCGTTCCGTATTTTTTTGTGGAATTACTCCAGTAGTTTGTTAGAATTGTTAGTAAAAAGATCGAACAATTAAGCTACGGCTCAAAGTCGTTAAAAACCAGATACAAAGATCCGACAACAAACACATATAAAAATTCGTGGGGTCCACTGGTTCGTTCCGTACTTTTTGTGGAATTACACAACTAATTTGTTACAATTATTAATAAAAAGATCTAACACTTAAGCTACGGCTAAAAAGTCGTTAAAAACCAGCTACAAAGATCCGACAACAAAAACATAAAAATTCGTGAGGTCCGCTGGTTCGTTCCGCATTATTAGTGGAATTACTCCACTAATTTGTTACAATTTATTAATAAAAATTCGTAAAAACCAGATTCAAAGATTCGACAACTAATACATAAAAATTCGTGAGGTCCGCTTTTACGTTCCGTGGCTTAGTTGGCATAGCGTATGGCACAGTTTGCTAGAAGACGTTATTTTAAATCCGGCCGGATCGAAGGAATTTTTTCTAAGTGTATCTTTAAACTGCCTCCGTGCCGAACGGTGACCATGCCGGACCCAGAGCCATCGATTCCCGGGCCGGGAGAAATATTTGCATGGCCTACATTTATTTCTTTCGTGAGTTCGGGTGTAATTTGTGTTTGTCTATGTGTGTGTCCATGGTACCCGCGACACAGGGTTTCCCTAGTGCGGAGCTACGTTGGGTGTGTTCGTTATTACTATTATTTTAATAATAATTATAATTTTCTACTAGCCAAATACATTTAAAAATAAAAGAGAAAAATATTTTCATATTTTTGAATAAGGACTGTTTTGTCCAGAACTTGCTCACCTTTTTCTGTTCTATAACATTTTGAGTTAAATAGACATCTTGTAATTGTTTTTACAATATTGTTTTATGACGTATGGAGAATGAAATTTTACGTTCGCCCATAGTATAATCTTATAAGTTCACATATTTTGAGTTACAACACCATTGTAATAGCAGTGCCATATAATAAATATACTATTTTGTATGGGCCCCGTTTTACAATTTTTATTTAAGAATTTTATCATTATTCCCTTTTGCGAGGAGTAGCAGTCGCTAGACCTAAAAATATTTCCTTTTTTCTTTCAGATATGACATCAGCCACACTGACTCTGCAAGGGGAGTGGAAACAGTACTCCGGCTGGGAAGTCACCTGTTCTTGGGACATGAAGAACGATACACTCAACGCCGTGCGACTCATGAGGAATGCCCATCAGTATTTCATATTTAGACCTGACGTAAGTACTTTTTATCCTACTGCGTCAGCAGGAGGGTATTATGCATTGGGCAAACATTATGAAATATCCGTTGTTGGTTAAAATCCAACTTATATTTATATTATTTTATATTTTTCCCCACAATCGGAAAAGCTTTCTTTCTCATTAGAAATTTACACGCAAAAGCGTTTTTTCTACGCTAGCGTGGAAAAGGTTTTTGAAAGTCGAGCTTGACGATGGATATTGATGCACGTAACTTTTTCTTTCGATGAAAAAAAACATAAAGAGACATTCAACTACGCGATTACAAATCCGTAGGTATAGTTTATTCATATTATTGTTGACATTAAATTGACAACGATAATTAGTTTTGTTTACGTCATAGTTCAACTGTTTTTCTTTCATTTACCATTTTCCTCGCTATAGTGAGGTGAAAAGTTGTATGCTTCGCTCGGCAGCAAAGTTGTTTTGCGGCTCGTGTCTTGAAAGCCTCGCTACGCTCAGGATTCTATTTTTGAATTCGCTTCGGTCGTGGTTAATAATTACAAGCAGTCAAATAACAAGTTTGCAGCCTTGCATAACAAATAAGTATTATTATTTTGTTCAAATGGGGTATCAATTGCCCATTTTCTGTATTTAAGTGAATGACTTCCTAAGTATGTCAATAATTAATAATTCACTTAAGTAGATAGGTACTGGAAAAACACATTGCATGCGTAGTGTATTCTACATTTTTTTTTGTTTACCTAATTTCAGTTATTTTGTATGCAGTCCAGTTTTTTATAGAACTTTTTATTTCCAGCTGAATCTTTTTGCAGTCGAGTTTTTGGTTTTTTAAAATAATTTATTTACATCACATATGATACTCGTAGTAGGTAATTTGGCGATCGATCGAGCGTAATTTCCCGTAAGCCCGTGACTCTAAGCCGACTAACAAAATCTCCTCTATGGTGGCGGAGCTGTATGGCACGCACACTTCCCGACGCCGAAAAACGGCGTCTCTCCAGTTCCCGAATTCCTACTCGGCTGGAGATAAGGTGTCTCTAATTTTTAGTAGCAGTAGAGCTTCTTGTGAAAGAGTTCGTGAAGGAAGTAGGTACTGCCATCTTACCTATTTCTGCCTCCAAGCAGTAATATGAGCATTACCTACTGCGTACCAGTTTGAAAAGGTTAAAAAGCTGATGATGAAATTACAGGCATGGGACTTATTAACTTATGTCTCAGAGTGACGGGCGCAATAGCAGTGCCCCTAAGATCTTTGCGAGTAAAAGCTCTGAGTGGCACTGCAGCTGTTATGGATAGGCGTATGTCTTACCACCAGGCTCCCGACTTACTCGTCCCGTCACTTGGTATTATAAAATAAACGCGTAGCTGTGTCTTTGTCCACCATTTTTAAGAAATTTTAAATTTTATTAAGATCGTTAGGGACACCGTGTGTCTCTGGAACGCGAGACGGGATATTTGTATGGTAAATAAAAAAAAGTACGTGAAAATTTTTAATTCAGTATAACATATTTTTCAAATGTTAAAATTGCTTTATTAACAGATAATTAATAAATAAAGCAAGATTTCTGGCATTTGAGTGATGGACACCATTGTACTTAAAAGCAAATATTAAAATTCTTAATTATTAAAATATACCTTAAATATAAAGAGCAGGGGTAGCCTTTTGGGAAAACATTGCGTCTGATTTTAAAAAGTCGATGGTTTAAATCCCTAGAGGCATGTCTATGACTTTATTTTTTAAATTACGTATTTTAATTGCTAATAAACATTGTGAATATTTATCAGCAATACCTACCGCTAACGGTAAAAAAAAAACATCCTGTTGAAACCTTGCATAACAAAGAAGGTTCACAAGTCTTGGAACATGTATGAAGTTTCGTTAGCAGTCCTCCTTGAGAAAGTTAGTCCAGGGAAGTACCCAGGTATATTACTGCGTTCCGACTTTGAAGGGTAAGGCTGCTAGTAAAATAACAAGTACATGGAACTTGTCAACTTGTGGGTCGAAACATGCGGTTTCGTGCGGCAAAGCATCTCACTGTCACGGTTCGGATGGTCATTCCTCCGAATATCGACAACCGTACTGACAGGGATAAGGGACAGGGATCCTAAAAAGAGTGTTGCACTGCTTTTATTGATAAGCATATATATGTAAAAACACAAAGAAGATTAACATCGCAGGAATACGCGATGCGTCGTGCGAGCACGTAGATTTCTGCGATGCGACGTCGCATCTACGTCGTCGTTTGTGTTTCGAGTCCATGTCGCAGGGTGGCGGGCGCAGTGGCAGTGCCCTTCAGATCTTTACGATTTAAGCTCTGAGTGGCACTACAACTGCTATGGACGCCTGTTCGAGTCGTCACTTAGTCTCATAAAAAAGTTCCCCAACTCTCATTGAAACACCATAACCGACTATGCATTCTCCGCAGACACACCCGTGTCTAGCAGTGGAAGATACTGTGTTGATTATGTTGCATTGTAAATGATATAGGTATGTAAATTATTTTTAGACCAAATTTTAGATTTGAGCAAAATTATTAAACATCGGGAAACATTTTAGATACAAATATTTTTCACGACGTCCCGGGTATAAAAAGCTTTGTCTTAAAATCTTAAGGGATGAGGGGTTTTAATCAGGCTTAAAATGTTAAAATAAGATTAAGTATGTTTATTTATGACGACTCATAATAATTGATACATACCTAAGTGAAAAATGAATTTCTTAATGTTTTTTCTACAAAAAAACACGGTATATAAGTAATCTACAATACTTTAATACTAATAATGGTTAGCCTATAATGGTCCCACTGCTGGACACAGGCCTCCTCTCATAGTGAGAGGCCTGTCCTGTAGTTCCCACGTGGGTCCAATGTGGATTGCGAACTTCACACACATCATTAAATTGCTTTGCAGGTGTGTACAGAATACCTCACGATTTTTTCTTCACCGAAAAGCTCATGACTAAAATTTTGTACATAAATTCCGAATACTCAGATGTGCAAACCCGGATTCGAAACCACGACCTTCTGCTTGAAAGGCGATAGGTCAAACCATTAGCTGCCATAAACTGCGTCCATGGCCGAACGGTTACCACGATGGACTGCCCCGTAGAGGTCTCGAGTTCGATTCCCGGGCCGGGAGAAATATTTGTATGGCCTACATTTATTTATCTCGTGAATTTGGGCGTGATTTTTGGTTGTCTATGCGTGTGTTCATGGCAACCGCGATACAGGGTTTCCCTAATGCGTGTATGCGTTATTATTATTACTAGGCTGCCACAGCTATCAAAAATCTAAATTTATGTCTAGTATTAATGAAACGTCTTTTCAACTTGTTTGTCCTACAAACAATGGTGTCGAAACATAGACGTTTAATACATAGGTATAGCAAATTGCAATTGAAAATCGAATATGAGATGCACAAAGGGCCATGGAGCGCGCCATGCTCATGCTCTCCGAAAAAACTCGAAACAAATCCAATGTCGTATGAAAGTTCACATTGGGCACCGTATTATAGACCTTAACTGATGATCTCTGGAGTAAAGCCTTGACGGAGTGGTAGCCAAGGGCACATCGAAGAAATCCGGGTCATGGCGGGCTGTTTCGATAACAAAGCAAAACGGTAAAACCTGGACCAAAGACGCACACCGTAAATATTTATTTAACACTCCTGTTAGCAACTGGCTGGTACAGGGTCTCGCTGACAGGACAAATAATTTAAACCTTTGTTAGTCGTTGTCAGCGGGCCGCCAGAGCATTGTGTTTTACCAATTTATTTATTTCCATTGAAATATATTATTTTAGTACTTACCAGTCATTATAATAATTGTTCTCTCGCTCGTTAATAATTATCATCATGAAACCTGTGCATTCGTGGCTAGCTACCGCAAATATTTACTTATATGTATGTAAAATATTACTTCTTGTATCCACTAGACGGTACTGTACAATTTGACATAAAATTACCAAATACGTTGTAGAATCGCTAGTGACAACTATTTAAAAAAAAGCAATGGTAGAGGTATTGTAGTAGTCTCCAGACCTGTCAATGTCAAATCCAATTATTTAACCCCTGACCAAAAAGAGTGAAGTTACAAGTTTGCCTTTAACTGTGTGTCACACACGTGGACAATCACAAATTACACCCAAACTCACGAGAAAAATAAATGTAGGCCATACAAATATTTCTCACGGCCCGGCAATCGAACCCGGCGCCTCTGCCTGGCAGACCAGCATGGTAACCGTTCGGCCACTGAGGCAGTTAAACTCCCAAACTGGTGAACTTACTGTATCTCTAAGCCGTTTTTTATAGGATGGTTTTTAGCACTCTAAGTTTGATGAGCAACTATACAACTGTTTAAAGACCTGTTCTTTTCAAGATTACTGTACAGTCAAAAATGAACAAGTTGGCCAATAGCAAGCTAGCTCGAGGAAATTGCAAAAGTCGCAGGCAAAACCTGGACTAGAGACGCAAAAAATGTACCTACCCCGGAGTGAATTTTGTTGCTCTAGTACGTAGTAGACCGTAGTATCTAATTAGTGTGTTTGTTTGGCACATGATTATTATTTGGACGCGGAATTCCGTGAACCACTTGGGTTAATTTTTTAAATTGATTCAAAAAGAAGATTGTTCTTACATTTACGGCGACAGTAATTGTATTTATTCATGTAGTATAATATTTTGGTTGTGCTTCATTTTGTGATTGTCACCAAAAAAGGATACGTTGTTTAAAAACTTGAGAATGACCGACGTTGAACCAATTTGGTGAGCTGTACCGAAGTAGAGTTAAGAACACAATCTTACTTACTTCTACTTATGATATAAAAAGATGAAGAAAAGTTTTACGAAGTCGGCAAAAAGCGTAAAATAAAATTACAAAAAGGATTGATTTTCAAATATTTAATTTTATTTGTTACAGCAACACGGTACAGAATACTCCTGGGCTACAGCAACTCCAGACTATGAAATACGAATAGACTGTTCAATAACTCACGACAAACATAAAGGGAAATGCACTACGACACTGACTCTATCAGCAAGATCTGCCGCTAACGAAGAAATTTACGAGTGTGAGACGTCGGGAGAGCATCCCATGTTTCAGTTGGATATTAAGCGGTATAATGCTTATGGTAAGTTCTTTTGCTGACTCTGTATTTCGCAGAATCGGCTGAACTTCACACTTCAATTTTATAACATGGAATTATGATAATAATAAAATTCATTCGCTATGTAATATCACGCTTTCCAAAAGAGATGGCGCTATAAATTAAAACAATTACCAAAAAGTAAAACAAATGTTTTGTAATAACGATAATTTGTTTCGTGTATTAATGTTAACCGACTTCAAAAAAGGAGGAGGTTCTCAATTCGACTGTATGTTTTTTTTCTTTTTTTTTGTATGTATGTTACGCGATAACTCCGGTATTTGTGAACCGATTTTCATGATTCTTTTTTTGTTGGAAAGGGGGTACTTCCATAGTGGTCCCATTTCATTTTGAAGAAAACATCCACCTCGAAGGGTGGCTGTTCACGCATGAAGATTCATTTTTATAAATAGCGCCTAACATGAATTTAGGAGCAGTTACTTTAATGGTTGATTTTGCTATTTCTCCAATTCAAGGCGTTTTTCTCTCGATATACTTTGTGTAGTGTCGTAGTGAGAACCTATTTTTATTATCTCCAGTGTCAAGTCCTGTATAGCGGCGAACTAGGGGATATTTCAAAAAAACTTAGCAAATAGACGTAATTCCACGTACTTTTGAGGTCGGTTTTTTTAGTACTCTGTACCGAGATTATTCTTTTCGTTAATATCCGACACCTTGGTTTAGAAACCCAACTATAATTCATTTAGTACAACAAGGAGGTAGGGAGTAAGATGCTGCTGTATATCACCGACATGAAATTATATGGATATGCAATGTATGTGCTCTATTTCTCAACTGCAGTACCACCAAGTGTCGCAGAGGTGAAACGAGTACCGTCGAATGGGCCTTCACCACGTATTACTCTGCATTGTACGTCATCGGCGATACCACCACCTGAACTCGTGTGGACTATCGAAGGGCGGATGGTGAGATTTCATGATAATGTACCTACATTATTAAACTGTGGTAGGTCGTATTTGGGCAGACACCTGGCATAGGTATATTTCCTCAGAGCATTCACTGACGTGGTACGGTTTGAGCGTAAGGGAGAACCAACACAATCTTAGGCACGAAATGAACTTTAAAGTTTAATTTAAATTCTTGATTAAACTTACGCAAAGTTCGTCTTGTAAATACGGCAATTTGCTTAGCTCGCTATCCTTACTTAGTCGAAGTTAAAGTTCTTTTTGTAAATCTTGGCCTAAGATATTATGGACAGGGTACTTATTTTTGGCCAGGCCACACAGACGTGGATGCAGGAATTTTTGTAATGTACGAGTTTATAATGAACCCCCGCGCGTTTGAGTGTGGCCAGAGCAAAGACGTAGCAAGTGTCTATTTGGACAACTAGGTACTTGTGAACTATAGCTTATGTTCGTTTCTTTAGAAGAGATGTGTGCCCAATGGAATTAATAATATACTTACCTATTTAGATCCCAGCCGAATTCACGCGAAGAAAATGGAATTCAACAACAAAGCTGTGGCAGGAGACCTCCACGATTAACCTCGAGTCTGAGGATCTGGCCAGCAAAGCCATCTGCACCCCTGTCGTCACCACCCAGGATAATAAAATTATTAAAGGAATACCTGTCAGCAGTGCAGGACATTTTAGTAAGTAGTTTAAGACAACTAGGAATATGAGCTTTAAATAATATTCTATAGTCCTCCATTTCAATTTCGATAATAGCGACCCTTTCAGATTATTTCCCAGCGTGTGCCCTAATATGACTCGCCACAACGAAGTTTGCCTTAAATGCCCGATCACAAACAGTGCAATACAGTTGGCCTGCAGATTTGAAAGTATTGGTATAGGAGGGCTTAGGTCTCTCTTTACTCATTTGTCGTTTTTCATTTAATGTTTCGATTCGCTTTTGTACGAATGTTTTTACGGATAGTAGACCGCCAAGACGATCTATGTGAAGCGAGCCCCTCCCAACCTGATGGATCAATAGCGCAAGCGTGTAGATGTCTCATGAGCACATCCTTGTAGCGAAGATGTTGACCGCCATGCTTTCGTTTGCCTTCCGCCATCTCGGAGTAAAATACAACTTTAGGCAAACGGTGGTCCTCCTTGCGAAGGACGTGCACGCACCACCCGAGTTGACACTGCACTGTTAAAGATTCCATGCCATACACGCCGCATGCGGCACGTACTTTGGGATCGAAGCAACGTATATTTACTTATAAAAAAAGAGAGAAATACTTGGCTGAGTCCAAGAGTTAAGAGAAGTGATATATATCAGTAGTTTCAAACATACCTCTTTTAGCTTACCGCAAAATGTATGGTCTGGACTTGTTCATACATTTCTGATACATATACGACTCATCCGTAGAACAAAGATCTATGTGCAAGGCTACTTCTTCTCAGGACATAGTACACTTCGTTGGTTCTTCTTCGCTGTGGATGTTAGATCGACTGTTGTTTGATTTTATATTTCCGAAACGAAATAAGATACATAAATTATCAAAATGCTTTTACATGGGCCTTAGTTTGAATAACGAAATTATTCTCGTAATGTACCTATTCTTCTCTTTTCGCTATATAATCACAAAGGACTCTGTTCTTCGGATGAATCGAATCATTATTATTGGACAATGAAGATCCGAAAGGTATTGATTGTGTTTGTTGGAAAACATGATAGCTTTCATCCAATTATTTGTTACTACAGTAGAAAACGCAGCACTACTATTGTTTGCTTTAAAGTGAAATGAAGTGAGAGGCCAATACAAAAGTACCTACTAAAATTTTTATATTAATATCGCTAAGTATAAAATAGTAACTTCAATTTAATGGATTACAAGCCTTCCTTATGATAACCTCATACCACAGCGGCCCATCACGAATTCAAACTAAGTATGTAAATTAGAGATTTAACCTTGCCACATGAAACAAAGACAGATTCAACTCTCTCTGCTTACAGATATAAGCACTGAAATTGCATAGCATTATACAAAAAAAAAAAAATAAACTCAGGAAAAACAGCAGGATGCACGAAGTACTATTGGCCGATTATTTCAACATTTCGCGGTACTCAGCTGCTGCTTCCCTCATAATACAATATATCCAAGTGAGACTTACCATGCCTGTGTACAAAATGAGCAAATTTTTAGTCGCCAAATCGCAATTAATGACACTGTTTTTTCTGTTTACAGACGCGGTAAAATGCCTTGTAGTGGTCACGTTAATTTTATTAAGATTATAAATGAGTACTTTACTTAAGTAAACTTACTCTTAGCCGTACAGATCGTTAAGTTTGAAAGAAATACCATGAATGGATTTTAATATTTAAAAAAATAGTCATCAGAGTCATTCATCACACATTAGGTAAAATAAAAACAGTGTATACAGTAAAATAAAAAGAAGCAGGTTTTTAGACACCTTCTTGTGGCTGCGGATACCGTCACGTAGCGCGGGTAGATGCTATCAACTCGGTGTTGCCGAATTTAGAGATTGTACTACCCTAGTAAGCTAGTTAGTAATTTCTTCCATATTTATTTAGTAAAACCATAGTGGTATGCTTGAAAATGTATATGTAACGGATACAGTGCGTGATCGCTAAGTGCGCCCAGACAATCCGTAAATATAACAGATATTAAAAATCTTAAAACTGATATGGAAAATACATTATCTAATGTGTAAAACGATATAAAAAACTTTTTAAAAATAAAACTGGCATATCCAAAATTTTAACGTTTAAATACTCACCATATATTTAATATGACATTCGAAGAGGCTTTAGTTGAGCTATTTTAAGATTTAACAATATTTTTACACATAACAAAACTGTTATCTTTTATTATCTTCTTTCTTCTGTTATCTTTAATTGAATAAAAACAATATGAAGTTTATTTTTATGTAGTACAAAATCTTGTATTCAAAGCAGTTGTTCAAAACTAAAGCCCCTCTACGAATGTCATATTAGTCCAGTCCATCGAGTATTATGTACTTGATGGTCCAGCCACGAAGTTGCAACACAATGCTGATAGCGTCTACCATAATAATGATTTAACAGGTACCAGATTGAATTATACCAAATTAAGAACAGCGTCTATCCATAATAGGTATACATATAGCACTAGAGCGCAGTTTAAACTAATGTTTGTTACAGTGATAAGTACGGCGGGTAGGGTCAAGAGCACGTCAACCTTGACACTTAAGATTTAAGTCCAACTCTATACCGCTTGCGGCAAGAACGATCCAAAGTACAAAGTGTCAAGCTTGACGTGCTCTTGACTGTACACAGATTAAAACCATATTAGTATTAGTATTCAGATCATTTTTATTTCAACAGAAGATTGTTGCGAGTGATTATTTTAATGTTACATATTTGAACTGCTGTAAGGTAATTAATTAACTTTTGTCAGGATTGGCACATTTTATTTTTGGAAATTGTGGGTCTTTCATTTATGGTCTACATTTCCATATTTAAGGAATTCATTTTAAGAACGACAGTAAGATACCTATAGCGAAGCCGAAGTGCTGTACCTCTTTCTTATTTTTCTGTCTAGCAAACAAAACATTTTCTTTCCCCTTACTCCATAAACTGTCTATTTAGTTTATTGCTTAAGAATGAGAAATCTGTTTTAAATGTATACGTGTCACAAATAGATATTAATACCATTTGGTTACATTGTTGGCTTGAGATTGTCTTATAATTGTAACTGTTCAGAAACATTATCATTTTCAATCACAAAAAAAATGATACGAACCTCATGAAAAAAGTAACCTATATGTCAAAGTCTACATGGTCAAATAAAGTCGATCTTTTAAACTCGACTTTGAAATAATAATAATAACAAACTAATTTAGATCCGCGAATATAGTTTCATTTCCTATGTGTGACAATCGCGAAGACCTAACATACTTTCACTTTTTTGTTACAGATCAGAGTTATATCCGTACTTTAATATTCTACGAAATGATGAGGGGCAATTTTGTCAGCTTTCAAAATAAACGTTATATTATTCCTTTTTTCATGAAATTCATATCGTCCTATATTTTATTAATAACTATTTATTAAATAAATTCTCAATTATAAAATCCAACGTAAACTTTGATAACGTTTGTAATTTAAATACATAGTTGTAAACAAAGAAAAACTTTTGGATGATTTTATTAAATTTTATTACTTTTAATCATTTAATATCTATGCAAAATTTAAAATCGGATGCTATACTTCACAAAAGTTGTGTTTTTTGTTTGGAATTTTTGAAATTTATTTACTACAATTTATATACCCTAATTATTATAAGTATCACACATAAAAGTAAGGAGATTCATCAACTTCGTAAAATCTGTAAAGTGCAACTTTTTACTAAAAATGGTGACGGCTTGTACTCCAACTACCTAAATACTCCAACGTGTCATTCCACGTGTTTCATGATTGAGAAGATTTTAATGATAGACATTATGAAGCACTAAATAAGTACGAAGCACAGTTGTACCAGGCCGTGCGCCATTTTACGTATTTTGATATACATTGAAATTATATGGTGACGTGTAGATTATAATATATTAATTTTTTTGAAAATCATTATTTTTCCTAGGGTCATAATTTGTAAGTTTGTAAAAAACGTTCGCATATAAGGCCCAACGTTTGGTTGAAAATTAGAAACTTTTGTGCCCGCGAAATTGTGGAAAACTATGTAATTTAACGCAAACTGCTCACTCGCGGCACTAGCCTCGTAAATTAACTAGGACGAATCTTTTTTTTTTTCAAATCTGAGGTGTGAAAAATTAGTGATAATAATTAAACAAATTATATTAATATTTTAATGTAAGTCTTCAAACTATAGGCCATTCAACCATTTACTGCACAACAGAAAACGGTGGAAGATGACAATTCTAATGAAAATACTAACTTTATTATCACAGCGCCTTCGACCTGTGTCCAGTCCATTTCACAACTTCTTTCTCACAGACTTGTCATGACTACATTGTCATTTAAGATTTAAATTCGACTCTATGCCGCTTCAAATACAATATGACCGGTATAAAATCCAAAGTGGCTTGTATGACTATGAGTGTGTATGAAATGTCTACTTCTTATTTGTCATAAAAAGTATGATGATGATGATTAAATATTTAAACCGGAATAAATCCTGTGTATGACATTAAAGCAATATTACCATTTTCTATTCAAAACAAAAGCTCAAACCATCGAAACAGATATATACCTGTGTATATCTTTTTACACGGTAGTTTTTAAAATACTAAACCTCGTAGGACTATATTTCTTACATCATAGTGGAGGTCAATCGTCTCTACCACAGTAGGAGACAGGCATGATGATAAGTATGTATGTATCATAAATAACAACTAAGAAAAGAAAGCGCTAGCGTAAATACCTAGTCCAAAGCAAAACGCAGGAGCGGGGTTGAGGTTAGACGCTAGCACATTTGTACTTACTACCTTACTACCAAATCGACGCCTTACTTTCTCAAACTCGAATCTTAAAGCACAAAGTTACTGATACTTTGCATGCTGATTTCATATCATATTTCCTTCATATTCACACACTGGTTTTACTTATTCTTACAGTAATACATCCAAATTATCACACTTGACAAGAAATTTATAATAAATACAAACTTTTGCCATCTCCTGAATAACCACTCTTTATAAGATACGCGTTTGAGAAAGTAAGACAACGAAATATGCATCCAAAAAGTATCAGACAGTACAGCAAAATCTTAAAATGTTATTTTTGGTTTAATAATATTTTGAAATAAATATTTTGAAAAGTTATGAAATAAAAGTTATTGTTTATGACGTTAGTAATAAAGTCCTGCGACGTTGTTAGTATTTTACAAACAATTCTGCATACCTATGGTTCAAAGCAAACAGCCAAAATTTAAAAAAACACAATTTTTAACTTTCACGGAAAATGTCCATTTACTGTGATAATTGATATAACGACTCATCCAAAGAACAGAGTCCTACGTGATTATACAACGAAAAGACATAAATACATAATCTCTTAATTGCAACCAAGGCCTAGCTATAGGCGTTTATAAGAAATTTTGTATCTTATTTCGTTTTGGAAATAAAAAGTCGAACAACGATCGATCTGATATCCATAGCGAAGAACAACAAACGAAGTGTAATGTCCTGAGAATAAGCAGTCCTGCACATAGGACTTTGTTCTACGGATGAGTCGATAAGATTATTTACGACACCAGGAATACAATTTCTTGCACCAATATTAACCCCATTACAAAGTAATATCATGATTAATTCCTGAGAATAGTAGGCGGCCTCTTGAGCTACCTTGACTTCCGGAAAAAGCTCATTGTGCAAACATTCTTGTGAAATCATTAAATTTTCATGTCGGATTTCTCAAGCCATTTTGTTAGAAATTAAAAATCGGGCAGAGAAGAATAGTCAGTTACACATTTTGACGAGTAAGTATACGTTATCATTCTCTGTTTTTCGCTTCCGTTATTACGCGTTCGAGTCATTTAGTGCGGGAGTGAGATGTCGCACTAAATACTGAATAACATGGTCCATTGTAAAATAGTCGAACAATCCAAACACATTGATAACGCTCAGTCTAAATTTCCCTAATTAAGGGATCCACAACATGACAATGTTAATTGGTACACTACTAATTACTAATACATTTGTTTTAAAACTTTGCAAGCTTGCGACCGTTTTATTTTTTCGCAAGTAACGTTTACGTGAGCAAGAAATCAACTTCGTCGTATAATGCTGACACAAAATAACAAAATTAATGTTGTTGCTATCATTTCAAGTAAAATCTTTCAATTATATTTCATAATTTCGTTCAGTTACAAAATAACAAAAGAGTAGTGTGACATGATTTTCTTCTATTAAATCATATTTTAAATAAGGGTTCTGCCCGTCAATACGAACAACTTAAAGACACGCCCTAAAATGTACTGTTCCAAGTCCAATAGGTTCAACTTAGTATGGAACAATAGATATTTTATTCCTGGCTCGTAAACGGTCCCTATAATAATATTGTCTCAAGTACTGAACTTGGCCTCACAATCAATTTGAGGGTCGTTAACATGGATTTAAGGCCAAAGGCCAGTTCTTTCATAAAAGATAAGAAACATTAACTTACGGCAATCTGTGTACAGGTCGCAAAGGCATTAAAACCGTATAACATGAAGGACACAAGGAGATATGCGATTGATAACCTATAGGTGAATTACTGAAGTTAATGGGCGTTTTCAATGACTATTGCATACAGGCTGTTGTAATTTTATTTTGATAATTTAGTGAGAGGTTTTAACTACGTAATTTCATATTGTGTCAATAGATGACGCCTAGAGTTATTATCTCTTTGTACGGGACAGTCAGTTTTAAAAGATTATCCATCGCCTTCTTTGAGCATAGTGCGAAAGGCAACCATTAACAATACCACGTACATAATTCAATATAAAAGAACAAGTACTAAATTACCGTTATTCGCCTACATATTTGTATACATTTGTTGATATATAATGTTTACTGAGAACACATTGAATCAAAACATTCACAAAAGAAAGATGTGATCACACACACACACACACGCGTCATGGAAAATATAGAATTAAGTTTAAAAGATATTAAATACTTTACGACTTAAACTAATTAAGAGACGTCATCTTTGACGCGTACTCTCAAAATATTAAACTATACAAACTACCACTTCAAAATAAAATTACTTAAGGTGCAATTTTCAACAAATACTATGACAGTTTGTATAATTTAACTCGTAACATTCCCTTATGATGGCATTCTATTCAAATCCATTCTTTGGATGACAACTAGCTAGCGTGTTATTTATGTCTACATCCATCTCACTATGATTTGATATCATTCGACTAGAACTATCTATTTGGACTAAGTTTTACCTTTTTTGATCGAATCACACGATTCGAGATGGGCACAGGAACTTTTGTTTGTGGTTGAGTAGTTTTTCTTGGCTGTAAGTGTATGTTTTACACAACTGACGTAGATCTTGTCCATTGAAAATAAAGTTTTTTTTAAATAGAGAAAAACAGGACAGATAAAAAAAAGAAACGATGTCGCTTTAGATAAGGGACTCAAAAAAATATTTAGGTTGTAATCATTGACTTACAATTATATGGACGTCGGGTCCGCGCTAAAAAGTGTCCGAACTTATAGGGTGTTAAAATCGTATACACAGCGTCATTCACGCTTTAGTCTTCGTTTGTTCGACTGACAGCGAAGCAAGCAAAATTAGACAGTACTGCGATGACATTACAATTTCAGTTCAACGTTTTAGTTATTAATACAAAGATCGAACATCAGAAAAAACACTCAGAAAAAATTCCTTCGATCCGGTCGGATTCGAACCGACGTCTTCTTGCATACCGTGCCAGTGATGTTCGATCTTTGTATTAATAATTATAACAAACTAGTGGAGTAATTCCACAAAAAATAATTGAATATCAATTCAATAAAAATTTAATTAACGTTTTAGCTTTTTCATATTCCTTTACATGTCACTACGTTTAAATAGGTTGACTTGGGACATTTTTTTCGTGGTTTTTGTATTAGACCCGTCGTCCATTTATTTGTAAGTCAATGGTTGTAATCGTTAAGTGCGCCCAGGAGACTATTCCGTAAACATAAGTGACATCAAAAACCTTTAAACTGATATCGTAAGTTCGTTAACTAATGAAAAAACGACACCGATAACTTTTTAAATAAAATAAAAATTTAAAATTTTAACGTTTAACGCTCCCATACACATGACAGACGTACAGAGGCTTTAATTGACTTACTTTAAGAAGTAACAATAAGTTTACAGATAAAACTGCTGTACACAAGCAACAAAACCATCTTTTAATTGAATAAAAATATAGTGATGTTCACTCAGATTGCTGATGTAGCCCAAAAAGCTGCGAAGCTGAAATGGAGTTGGGCTGGTCATGTCTGCCGCATGCAGACCTGTGGGCCAAGGTAACCACCCAGAGGAGCCCCAAAAGCGTAAAGCGCCGCGACAGACCGAGGAAGTGAAGGTGTGACGAACTGGACGCCTACGACAAGGCTTGGGTCCAGTTAGCTCAAGATCGCGATGCGTGGAGAGATCAGGAGGGGGCTTTTTCCCAGCAGTGGGTTACATCAGGCTAATTGTAACTGTTGTAATTGTTTAATTTTAAGTAAATTCAAAATTTTGTATTCAAAGTAGTTGTTCGAAACTAAAGCTTCTATACGAATTGCATATTAAATGTATGGAAGCTTTAACGGACGTCTTTTTCGCTTTTACGTTCATGGACACAAAACTTTTTCAGACCGGCTTAGCCCGCCCTGCGTCATTGAGACACACGGTATAATTAACGATTTTGGTACATTTATTTTTAATTTTTATAATTTTCATTTTTTTTACACAGGGTAATTTGTAAAATACTAACAACCTCGCAGAACTATATTCCTAATATTATAAACAACAACTTTTGTTCCATGACTTTTTATAACATATAACAAAAGTCTGCAAAAATGAACTTTTTAGTTTTTGTTGTACTATTTAACACTTTTTAGATCTGCACTTGGTAGTAAAGTCATAAGTTCAAATGGCATGGTATTTACGCTAGCGCTTCCTTTTGTTACCACTCAGAGCTATCACCGTTTAGAGCGATCTATTTAAATATTTTTATATTATTATTTTTATATAATTGTTAACACCTCAGTGAAACCACATGCAATGATTAAATGAATTATGAATTATGAATTATGAATTATTAAAATAAAATCTAATGAATTTAAAAGTCATGGAACAAAAGTTGTTTATGATTTTTTTTTATAATATCAAGTGACGGGACGAACAAGTCGCTCGCCTGATAGTACGCTACACGCCTATCCATAATATAAATCGTAAAGATTTGAGGGGCACTGCCACTGCGCTCGTCACCCTGAGATGTAAGTTGACAAGTTTCATGTGCCCGTAATTTCACCAGCACCCTTCAAAACCCGAACACAGTAATGCTGATATTACTGCTTGGCGACAGAAATAGGTAAGGTCGCAGTACTTCCCTGGACGAGCTCTGATGATGTACTAGTAGATAATGTTGTTGATGAATGATATTGGTAGAGGTTGTTAATATTTTAAAAATAACCCAGTGCACATTTTTTAAATGGTAATAAATAATTAAATGTTATATAACAGCATTTATGATGCTCTGATCCCAAAGTAAGTAACTCAGCACCTTGGGTTACGGTAATCTGAAACAACGACGGTATCACAAACACCCATATCCGAGACAATATGGAAAAGTTACTTCCTACACTGACCCGACCGAGGATCGAACCCGGGACCTCGGAGATGGCGACACCATGAAATCCGGTGTGCAAGCTACTTGACCAAAGAGGTCGTCGAAAATGTTGGATGAAAACACAGCTGCGCGTTAGAGACACCGTATAGCTCTAGGATGCCGAAGTACCAAAAACGTTAGGGACATAGAGTGCCTGGAGAATACGTGACGGGTTAATGCGATTCTGCGTTAATAAGTGCGGTGTCTCCCTTATGTGGTGCAGTCCAGTACATTGAATACGATGAACAAAGGTGCAGAAGCCCCAACCAGAATGACTCAACTTTCAAGTATCAAGATATTTGGTACCCATCCACAACACACTTGACAACCATTAACAATGTTCACAATACGTTATTATCACAACATTAAGTTGGAAATACTTATTCCTAGGGAATGTTATAATATTCACCTATATTTAAAGCAATTTGAATAATTCTCATTTACACTATACGAATGTTTACTATTTTGACACAGCCTCTCTTTCCCACTCGTTCAAAATGCGACTTTAAACAGTGAGATAGCAATATTACTCCCGTTTCGTCTGGTGTAAATGAGATGATGACTAGATCTTATATTTATGACGAGAAAATCACATTTTTGTGCTAAACGACAATTATAGTGCGAATTCAGACTTAAAGTAGTTCGATAATGCACATTTTAACGTATTTACTATAATACAACTTCATTAAGAACATTTAAAATAAATATCTATGACTTTTTATCTCTAAAATAAAAATTTGATGTTCTAACCAAAAATTTTGTAAAAAAAAAACTCATTGACTAGATAAATAAATGCATAAGGAATGTTTTCCATTTATAATAACTATAAATAAAGAATGTGTGCGAAATTCCTACGCTGTAAGCGAATTTTGAAAATTGAAATAAAATCAATTTCTAGTAGTACACTTCCGAAACCTCATGCAAAATTCCATAGTACTCCTCTATTAATTCTTAGGTATATATAAAAATGGCGTTCGCTGAAATCTGTTCATGAGAATGTGACCAATAGTTACTTAATTAAGTGACTTGACTAACGTTCACCATAACTTGCTGCCTGCCCAACCGTTTATGCTTTACAAATATGGTTGAAAATTGAATAAATCAGGTGCTAAGTTATGTAACGCAAATACCTTGACCGCCAAAACACAGATTATCCGTTGTCCAGAAAAAACAGCAAACGAATGCTCACAACCAATCCCCGCCACAAGTTTCGCGGGGTCGGGGGGAATAACTCGTGATTGGTAGTAACACTGACGACCTGTCATACTAAATATCAGTATAGTAAAGTCAGCAAAAATTAGAAAACCAAGGTACAATAAATCAAAGTTTTTAACAGTGACATTATTCGAAGGATTCTGTTGAAAAGCGTGGCAAAAGACAAGGTGACTCAGATTTAGTAGAGGTGAAGCTGCAGATTATAATGCATTTATTGCAGACTATAATGATGGGCAAGGTAGCTGGAAAGCGGAAGGTTGGAAGAAGGAAAATGTCATGGCTTCGTAACCTCAGGGAGTGGACCGGTGTGGATCGTGGATAGTGGATCAAGACCGTGGGACAACTATTCAGGCTAGCTCTGGACAAAGAAAGATATAGAAAACTGATTGCCGACCTTCAATAATGGAACACCACCGTAAAGATGCTTGATTATCCGTACTCTACAGGATATATATATCACATAGAATGTGGAATGGAATTGCATGAAATAATTTCGTCTTTCCATCATCGGGGGACTAGACTGGGGTTCAACCCCTATGTTGTAGATATTACATGTATACGCACGAAGCGTTACGGTTCCACATTTATAAGGTGAACGGCTATGGAGCGAAATTCCCTGCCTGCAAACTTTATCCCTGAACGCTGTAACCTGGACCTTTTCAAGGCGAGAGTGAGTAGGCATTATTAAGGTGTACATGCTCGATCGGCGACCTCATTACTCACTTTCCATCATGTGAGATTGAGGTCAAATGCGCACTTTAAAAAAAACGATAGCATTTGTAATTGCTATAATATGCATGACTGCAAAGCAACCTGCAGAGCATAGACGAGCGAGTTTATGGCGGTCAAGCCAGATGTAAAAATGCTTACACATTTTGGTTTTGTAAATTCGGACAAGTTTGAGCCATGTTTTCCTTTGGTCTATAAATTCATTAAAGCTTTGCAACACATTGTTTTTAAGCCAGATTTACATTTGTCTGACGTGTCGTGTCGTGACGTGTCAGAACATTATCGGTTTCATACACACAACACAACTTGTCAGATTGCGACACACTAATATAAATCTAACCATATTAAATGTATGAAACCGATATGACTGACGCGTCACGACACGACACCTCATACAAATGTAAATCCGGCTTTAGGTCTGTGGTCTGTTTACGGTATGGTTTCAGCAATAGAGAAGTGTGTTCCTAAGAATCACAGATCGCCTTAATCGTTCCTTACCCGCCATTTACGTAACTCGATTGTGCGTATTTCTTAATATTTCAAATTCTTCTAAGTTCTTTATCAGATTCAACGACCGTTCCCGAAGCATTGTAAACAAAATTATTGCGTCTGAAGCCACGCACGGAGTCCTCTAGCTCTTTCTTGTACACCGCTATCAGAATCAGCCTGTACGATCGGGTCTGGCTGCAATATAAAAATAGAATTATTAATAAAGTGAAAAGTATTTTAAAAAAGGAAGTTAAAATAGTACATTGTGTATTAAGGACGGTAAATAAGAAATTACTAACGACGGTTTATTAGAAGCCCGAAGAAGCCAAAGGCTGAGGGCTTTGATAATTTGAGTTTTGTATTTTTTTTATCGTCTGTAATATATGTATACATGTTTTTCATCACATTTGCGAGGAAATAAATACAATATAAATATGGCTCACAACACAACAATTATGGATATAGCAAATGGCAGGTTTTTTTTAAGATAATACAACTCGAACTAAAATGTTCTAAATACCAAACACGCATACAGCCATGATGAATTGTAAACAAAAATTTGCAAAATTTTCATACAGTAAAAATTAAAATCGATAAACAAAATTCTTAATAATAAGCATTTAAGTAGGATGTGGCTGAATTGCTATAAAATTTCTGTTTAGACAACATTTTAAGCGAATGTTTTAATTTTGAACTTAAGTAATGTCCCTGCTTGAACTTGAACCTAATCTACGTAAGGAATTGTGTCGTGTTACAAGTTAAAAAAAAATTCTTACCGACCATGGCTGTAATAGAAAGAAAAAAGGCCCGAGGGTTCTATTTGGGGCATTATAATCAAGTTAGCCACCATGCAATCATACTAATTACGAGCAAGTGTGATGAAAAGTACGTTATAGTTATCAAAATGTGCATTTTAAAATAATTTTTTATGACACCAATGATGGGACGAACAAGTCGTGCACCCGGTGTGAGCGAAACGCCTGTCCATAGCAGTTGCAGTGCCACTCAGAGCTTTAAATTCCAAAGATCTAAGGGGCACTGCCACTGCGCCCATCACCGTGAGACGTAAGTAGACAAGTCCAATATGGCTGTAATTTTACCTGTAATCTTATTTTCTGATACTTACTGCAGATAATGTCAACCTGGTTTGCGAAGTAGTGGGTGCGTTCCAGGAGCTTGTTTCAGGAGACGCTAAAATGCAATAAAGATGTGTAATATCTATAAATCGGCTACATTGAACAAAAGCAAATTCCCTTCAATGGCAGATCTCCATGAGGAATATTGAGGTACGGTCTTAGTGTTGCCCGTAGTTGGTTTAACGTGGCAACACTAGATCTCCCTATCATCGGCATGCAATATCCATAGACATATTAGCAACGCTTGCGTACCTTCTTTGTCTTCAGCAATGTTAAGGTTGTAACTTTTTTATGACACTGAAAAATGGGACGAACAGGTGTGCGTCTGGTGGTAAGCGACACGCCTGTCCATAACAATTGTAGTCGCGCTCAGAGCTTTAAATCATTAAGATCTACTGCATTTTTTACATGGTACCATTAGAATTTCTTTAAAATCTAACTTCGCGTTTCTGGGGCAGCAGTTTTATTTTAATAGTATAATGCATCTATACTATTTCCGGAAATCGGGAATTCGAAAAAGTAATTAATTAATATGGTGGTTTTAACAACTCGAAGTCGCTCCTGTAGCTATATCTATACATGTATGGATCTATCAGTGGTGAGGCGTCCATACAACTCGTTTCCCACCGCCTTGCCTAAAATTTTCCACGTTTTAGTAGTACTTCACTAAATTTTGTGCTCAATTTTATGTGTATAATAACTTAACTAGTGAAATTAAGTGTGCTAGTATCTTGTGTGCCAATAAATGTTGCGTTTAAGTGTCACCAAGGCGCCACTTTTTCTTAAGGCCTAGATTTTTGCTTTGCTCCGGCTTTACTAACGACAATTTTCACGCCTCGTCACTGGTATCTATACACGTGGAACACCTTTTTCCATCCACTGGTAATGAATGACTGATTTACAGAGACAGTTGACACACTGAGACAGTTGACACTTACCAGTTCTTGGCCTAGCATCCAAAGCCCGCCAGATGTCTCTAACATCAGCATGCAAGGCCCGTAGAGACCGTAGCACCGCCCCTGTTGCTTCCCTTTCTTCTGCTCCTGCTTCGCTGCCGGATGAGGCTTCGCTAGTTGTTGCTTCCTAAAATGTTGCGTTTAGTTATTATTTTTGATAGTAATTGCCACCATTAGATCACCCCATCCATGCTGTGCGAAATGCGGGAGAACGTCGTTTTTCGTCATTATTATGCGCACAGCCCAGGAATGGAATTCTCTGCCTGCGACTGTGTTTCTGAGCACATACAAATCGAGTAATTTTAAGGTGCGACTGAATAAGCAACTTCTAGGCGAGCTCGTTCCATCGTAAACCCTATCTTTGGTCCAGGGCTAGATAATGGTCAAGAACAGGGGTATCCATACAGATTTCCCCCCCCCCCGTCAAAAAAAAAAGGTAATGGTCAAGAACAAGTCCATTTACTTTAAAAGAAACTACTAATAGTCTACGCGTGTCACGACGATTTTCCACACAAAATCGATTAAAGTGATAGATTACTAAATAATTAGCAATTAAGTTGTACTGTGAAGTAGAATAAGAACTAACCAAGAACAAAATTGAAATGTTTCTGTCTCTGTGTGGTTACAAATATAGACATATAGCGCCTATTTGTAGAAAAATAGCAAACAAATGGCCGACAAGACATAGAAAAAAGTTTATATAACCCCTTGAACAGCCATGTGAATAGCTAGCTGTCGATTTAGTACGTTTAAAGCTCTTAATACACCGTAGCCGTAACTACCGTAAGAGGGATCCCCGCATTGCGCAGAACATGTAAAGGCCGAGCTTATGGCAGTCAGGCTTCAAGAAAAAGTCTGTATAGGTGCGAACGCTACAAGACACTAGTGACGTATAAATCGAAAAAGTTTAAAAGCAAGTCATGTTTGATGGGAGTAAATACAGTGACTGGTTGGTAGTTTTTCATAGCGTGTGGAGAGCAAATAAAACCAAGCTTCGGTTTTTCTAATAATTTTCAGAAATCAAAAATAATATGCAGTGCGCAGAGAATTTTGCACTAGTAACCCATTTAAAGAAGACTTAAAACGACAATAGAATAATGCCTTATGTGTAAATAAAACAGTAAGCTGATGAAGACATTTAGTAGAATGTATGAAGGATATAATCTAGATAAAATAACCAGTTTAAATATCGAATTCGCGAATTAAAATCTTGAAAACCATATTTATATTGGAAAAACATAAGTTTTTAATGTATATCACGATTATATCACATAACCAAAACAACTAAAAGAGTAGGATCTCATGTAAAGTAAATGAAACCTACATGAAATTAAAATCAAAACAAGAAGAAGCGGTGATTCTTTTGTCTAGAACACCTGTATGAGAGGCGGCGGATGCGATTCCGTCAACTTCCTAAGGGCCCGTTCGATGTGCTGCAGACGGATTTCCTTCTCGCCCAACAGCGCGCGGGCGCGGTGGAGGGCCACTTCCAGTTCAGTGGCTTCGCGTTCCTCCTTCGTATAAGATTATGTTTACAATCAGGACCCCGATTCTGAAGTCTTCGATATTTTATTCGAATCGTTCAATTGGATATCGTTTTCGAATCGAAGGGCGATTTCCAAGCTATTCAGAACTTTCGAGTTAAACGGTCGATTCGGATTCGGATGCCATATCGTTATCCGACAGCGTTCACGGAGTTAGTCATTGAAATAGATTATAAGAAAAATGAAAATCCTTTTATATACATTTTTAAGATTTTAAAGGCCTGAAATATAGGAATACATTAGTCTCGCATTAAAATAAATTAATAAAATTGAACAAAATCCAGACTTTATGTAAAATAATAAGAGATTTCCATATGGAAATATGATATCATATTCTTGCTTTGTAAACAATAGGACGTTCGGTAACTTTCATTCGATTACTGTGTTCTGAATAACGTTTGCAGCCTTTGCCGGTCGAGAAGCTCGAGTAATCATACGGGTGTAACGTTATTTCGATTTGGTTTCGAATACGACAGTTTGACGTTCGATTCGGGTGTTGTGAATAAAAATGAAAAGAAATCGTACGATATCAAATCGAAGCGGTCGACAACTGAGTTATCTATATAATGATTCTGAATCGGTCCCCTGCACTGCCTGTCTTGGGGTTTGAAGTAACGGGGAACTTATCACTGATATTCAAGAATAGTGGCCCAAACAAGTTACTTTTTTTACTTATTACACAGCTGCATTCAGAATGTGCTACTTGTCACTTGAGATTGTACGGAGTAGGGTGTAACCTTGGGGTGCACGAAAGGAGCCTCCCCTTACGACATACAATTGCTTTCCTGTACGTGTGGCGCACTCTGGACAACAATCATTGAGTACCTTACACCGACTGAAGATTTTTTCACCATTTCTTTATAGTGTATGCCATCAATACGATAAGATTTCATTTGAATAAGACCCAAGTATTCAATTGGTTAAAATCACGTGACTATATTGAGCCGGTATACGATTCGTCTTTGTGCGCCAAGTCCACCAAAATTTCGTTTCGAATCCTGAATTTCAAGAATAGGATTGACAATTGTGAAGGATTTGACATTTTATGCTAAAAGTCAGGCCGCCTTCAGTGATGGTCAGGTGCTAAGCGTAAAGAAGCGACAGGATACTGACGGACGGCGCCCTGTGTGGCGACAGCTCGGCCCTGGTCTCGCGCAGCGCCTTGCGCCTGCGCCGCAACACGGCCCGGGCACGCCGCATGCCCTCGCGCTCGACAAGCGCGCGGTGCCGCACGAACTCCAGCTCGGGCAGGTCCGCGCGGGACACGCCGGCGCCGCCTGCGCACCCACGCACCGCTCGCTTTATTCTTTATTTTACGAACAAGACGTGCGCCTGGCGGTCAGCGACACGCCTATCCATGACAGTTGCAACGCTACTCGCAAACATCTGAGGGGCACTGCCACTGCCCCGTTACCTCGAGACTTAGGGCGGTTTCAAATTAGACGTTTGGCAGCCGCGCGTCTGTACCGCTTCAGTAATTTCGAGTTCAATCATTGTGACTGCAAGTGGCGCACGCGTGACACGACTATGGCGCTGCATACAATATTTAAGAGCGCAGTTCTCTTAAATATTGTATGAAAATTACCAGTGGCATGGCTGCAGCGCCACTAGTTGTTAACAAGGCCCGTGTGCCCGTAATATCACCAGCGCTCTCACTCTTCAAAACCGGAAAGCAGTAATGCTCACATTACTGCTTGGCGGCAGAAATAGGTAAGGCAGTACTTCGCAGGACGAACTCTTTCACAAGGAACTCTACTATTAGTCAAATATTACTACTGCTATTCGCCCTTTTGTCTTTGCCTACCCCACTCGGAGTCAAACGTATGGTAGTATATACTCATCGGAGACATTTAGCGGAACAAAAACAGAAATATTTATATAATGGTATCTAATTTTTTTTAAATAAATAAGAACTATAGAGTTCTTAGGTTTTCACGATTGTTACATATAGGAAATGAAACTATTTTTTCGAATCTAAGTCGCGTATATTTGCTATTTCACACGAACAGTCACCCGCGACCATAGGGTCTGTAAAAGGCCCGAAACGTTAGTTTGTTTCATTTCCTAAATAAGATAAGGCTAAGCCTAGATAAGAAATAGCAATTACATAAACATTTTTAACATCGTCTTATCGATATCGAATATTAACGATGTTCATCATTATCATTGAAAACCTCATTCATACTCATTCATATCATTGAAAATATTTTTAAACTTCATAAAAAAGCAGAACCAGCTTTTTTTTAGATTAGATTGATTTAGATTTTAATAAATAAGAGTTTAAACGTTATTAAATAAAACGTTTTCAACCAATGATTACAAAATTTACAAGAACGCAAAATAAACCGTGTTAGTAGGAAATTAAAACAAATGAATGAAAAAATTGCAGTAGACTAACTAAAAAAAAAAGTAAGATAACCGACCATTGAAAAACACAGCATTAATTGGGAGTTAATTAGAGTTCCGTTAAATGTGCCGGTTTGTGTATTTACAGGTATTTAAGTAGTTGATAAACCCTTCAATTTGGACGTACTTACTATGGTGTACTTTATAAGTACTTACCTAATTCAGCAAAAGGATATCTCAAGCTATAAGACGGCTGGCACGCCAAGTCTGGAAACTGATCTTCCAGGTCGTCTAGCTTTCTCAACTGCTGCCTTAGGGATTCTAAAGGGCTCGACCAGCCTTCGCCGCGTCTAAAAAAGTAAGAAAAAACACCTTAGAGGGAACGCCACACGGGCGTTGCTTGTGCATTGCGTTGTCACAAAGGTATGATTTCAGCGCACCGAGTGCCACGCGAGCAATGAGGTCTTACAATTGCAATGTAACCCCGCTTACTTACGCAGCACCCCTTCGCGTTTCGTCTCCTAGCCCCTTGTCCAGCGAATACGCGTTCCGTCGTGTAGTTCTAATTTATATGTAGTACAACGCAGTGTCAACGCTCAAACGTCGCACCGCTTCTTATGCCATCGCTCTTCTACTTACTTTACTTCGTTTCAATCCATTTTAAACAAACAAGTCACTCACCCGACCATAGACGGTTTAGTGATGGCCAATTTTTTGTGCCAATTACAAATCGATTAATTAATTGAAGGAATCGATTTGTTTAATCGAGTCATACTAGCGCTTTTCATTACATAAACTATAAAAGCATATTTAAAATTTCCGAAATCTTAATTTTAAATCCTCCTTCAAATATTTACATTTTCGATTGACTAATCGATTACAAAAACTTTCATTGAATGAATTGAACTTTCGATGGAGCCATAGCCTTTAAAAGAAGACGAAGAAGAATGAATTGAACATTTTTTCCGTACTATGCAATTATAGATTATTCATCATACATCTATAATTAAAAGATAACCTAACGTTTTGACTACCATGTTTCAAAGACAATTTTACGATGTTATTCAAATGAATATTGTTGGAAAAAGTGATGAGGTATCAAGGCAAAATCTTTGAAATATACGTGAAAGTGTTACTTATTCGATTTATTGAGTGATTATTTTATAAATCCAACCAAACCGTTTAGTTTACATTGCGTGTAAAATGGATTGGAACAGACTACAACAACTTATTTCATAAATCTTGATATTTAATCACTTCAACTTACTTCGGTGAATAATTGAGACGTGATGTAGACGCAGATTTTAATCTCGTAAAACACCTTCTACGGCCGTGTCCTGCAAAAAATAAATTATTATTATTTATTTCATTCAAATTCGTGTATAGCAGACAAATGAGTAACATCAATCAATTACTCTTACAATTGATAATATCTTACCGTTAATAGGTTCTTTTGGTTTCTCGTCAGCGGTGGTAGCGTCCGATGAGTCCTGACAGTCTGTCGTCACAGCTGATGAAAGAAAAACCAACAATATGTCGCATTACGGTGATGTCAGTGATATGGACCTGTGAGGTTTTTAATGTTTAAGCCTGTATATATAACGATTCATTTATAAATTAAAAAATAGTATTTTATGAAATCGTTGTATAATGAAGGTTCTTAAAGTCGAGTACCGAATTTTAAGACCTAATTCGACCCCTCCTACGTAAAGTATCGTATTTCGAAATTGCCAAGTTTACAGGGGAGCGTTTTAAAGTTCTGAATTCACTGAAAGAGTGATCATCATAGATCATCTAACCGATATCTAGGATTTTATAATATTCTATGTGAGTAATGAGCTTTGCCGAATAAAACTGAGAAATGCTAAAACCACGTGTTATGTTCGTTTCATTGAATTCAGAACTTTAAAACGCTTCCCTGTAAACTTGGCAATTTCGACATACGATACTTTACGTCGGAGGGGTCGAATTATATAATGATTGCATAAAATATTATTTTATTAATAATAGTACCTCCGTCTCGATCCCGAACCCTGTCCCTGCTGCGAGCACCGAGCGGCTCGCGGAACGCCACGGCTGCGCGGCGGTGCACCTTCTTCGTCACTGGAGGGTGAGTTATGTTTGTGGGTGGTACCGTCTGGAGACAACAAGCGTTTTGAACTACAGTCTGTTTTTGTGAAAATGTATACCCCACAGGCATTTGCAGGGTTGTCAGTTTTCGTAAAATTTTAAATAGTCATGTAGTTGTGGTCGACAGTTTTATCGATTGATTGTGAAAGGTAAAATTTTGCTTGAATTGTGAATGTGATGTTAGGACGTTCTAATGATTACTAATTGCGTTATTGTATTCTTTACTCTTATTTTGACAGTTCGTCAATTAGTATCGAAATCAATTTTAGCCATACACATTTTAATAACGACTCGCAGATTATGAATATCAAATAAAAATGAAAAACCTCAAAATATGTCTCATATTTGTATTTCTTATAACCATGCTACTGAATTTAGTGTATGTATGCATGAATTTTCAAAAATAACTCAAAGGAACCTGTGCCGAGCAGTTGGACGAATGATGGGCCGATGATGATTAAAATGAAACAAGTTCGGCTATCTATTTCATAAGCGTAACCAACATTCACTCGATAGTTGATATAATATTTATCGACTGCAATCACTAGCTGCTTGTAACCGGGCAACAATTTTGCTCAATGAACTGTCATTTTACTCCATCTTCAAATAAGACAGACTAGAATTGGAAATTATACATAGTCTGTGGATGATGTGATTGCACAAATATTCTGACAGCGTATGTAACTAACACACTTTGTACAATTGTTTGTCATTCCTCAATAAAATCAACTATATTAAAAATTGCCTCCACGAATAACACAAGTATAAATCTTAGTATTTTGGGAATTAAACTATTTTAACCGCTTTCAAAAAATGAGGTGGGTCTCGCTTTTTGTATGTTACGCGATTACTACATTTGTGAACCGATTTCGATGATTCTTTTTGTTGAAGAGGTTGGTAGAGCATCGCCCTGGTTTCGCGCGGTCACAAGTTCTGAGAGTCCTGTCAGGTCGAAGGATTTTCTTTCTTTGTGTTCGATCTTTATATTAATAATTATTATTGAAGGAGTTTAACTAGTAGCTGGTTGAATAAAATAATAATTAGCAGTGTTAAGTAACGAAAAACTCACATTTTCCCTTTTCAGTTTCCATTCATCATTGTTATTGTCAGAAGATTTCAACGCATTGGATTCCGAGTGTGATGTTTCATTGTCGTTGTATTTGGCTGTGTTGTTGTTCGTGCGAACGCGTGGTTCGGGCTCTATCACGGCGCTTATAGATGTTTCGTTTGCTTCTTTACATCTGCAAAAGATATGTTAGAAGTTTGAAAACCGCTTTTGGTAGTTAATGTATGTTTATGACGAGTATAGTCTGTCTATTTTAAAGATGGAGTAAAATGGCAATTTATTGCGCGTGTCGCCCGCTTGTAATTGCAGTTGATAAATATTTTGTCGACTATCGAATGAATGTTGAACACGCTTATGAAATAAGTAGCCGCACTTGTTTCTACTGAATCATCATGGGCCCATTATTTGTACAACTGCTGGCCACAGGTCCATTTGAATTGTCAATTTTTGTAAATTCAGACATACATACACTAGATTTAGAACTATGTTAATTAAAAATACAAGGCGGAGAGATATTTTAAAGTTTTTCATTTTTATTCAATATAGATAATCAAATCCACCTGTTCTTGTTAAAATGTGTGTGAATAAAAATTTGTTTCGATACTAATAGGCCAACTGTCAATACGAGAATGTAGAGGGCAATAACGCAATTAATAATAATTAGTAAAGTAGTGAACGTCGTAAGTCGTAACATTAACAATTCAGAGATTTTTAGCAAAATTTTACCTTCTTTCACAATCTATCGATAAAATGTCGACAACAACTACATAACTATTTAAAATTTTATAAAACCAGCAACCCTGCAAATGTAGAGTCTGTTCCAATCCATTTTGAAGAAAAAGTAAACAAACCTGTTTGGTTACAATTCTAAAGCTATTACTCAATAAATCGAATAAGAAACACTTTCATGTATATTACGTAGATTTCGACTTGATATAGTATCACTTTTTCCAACAACATTCATTTGAATAGCATCGTAAAATCGTATTTGAAAAATGGTAATCCAAAAGTGAGGTTATTATTCATCTATCTTCTATGACTTGCCTATGGTTGCATAGTGCTGTTCGAAAAAAACATTCGGTTCAATCAATTAAAGTTTAGTAATCGATTATTAAATCGAACATTTCGATCGCAATCGAACGAGTATCTAAGTATAAGGATTTGAAGGAGGATTGAAATTAAAATTTAATAAGGAAAACCGCTAGTATGATTTCATTGATTCATTCAATTAATTAATCGATTTGTAGTTGACGTTACAATTGGCCATCACTAAATCGTCTATGGTCATATATGGTCTATGGGTCAGTGACTTGTTTGTTTACTTTTTGTTCAAAATGGATTGAAACGAAGTATAATTTTACTCCGTCTTCAAAAAAAAGACTAACTAGAGAAAAATAATATAAAAGTGCGTATTAAGAGAAATTATTCCATGAGGGGAAAAATTCAACGCAATAGATAAATATTATTAAATTCCATTTTTTTATGGGAAGGTAATACAAAGATCAGAAAGAGAGTTGGCAAGGTAGCCACGTTGAGGCGACAGACGCTGATTCTTTTTTTCTTTGCGTTTGTTCGATCTTTATATCTTTGTAAAAATAAAAGTAAAAAGTGCTACTTGTAACATTATTCGTAAAAATATAGATAGATTTCTATAACATAGATAGAAAAATGTAAATAGATTTCGGGTGACTACAGTGTGAGGAAATGTCACACTCGACCAATCACTAACTTGCGGACAGCGCTTGTGTGACACGCATAAGACGACTGTTCAGTCTTACCTTTCCAGAGACTGTGTTTGTTTGTGCGAGTTGGACTTTTCCGTTTCTGATCCCGTGGTCATACTCATCTCACGTCTTTTGTTGCGACGTTCTATTGACATCTGAAACAAGAAATACTCGTATATAAATATTCATATGAATTAATAAATAATAAATAAATATAAGATATCATCAAATACGTTGTTCTGATCCAAAAGTAAGTAGCTAAAACACATATGGTACCACAAACACTCAGTTAGAAAAGTTAGTTTTTCTACACTGACTCAGCCGGGGACTGAACCCGGGACCTCAGAGATGGTGACACCATAAAACCGGTATGCAAGCTAGCCCATCACAGAGGCCGTTCGTATCTACTACTAAATGTAGAAAAATTAATGTCACAAAAAAAAGTACCGCCCTACGCACCGCGTCTTGCAAATGTAACCCATCATAACATAAGAGATTTATAACAGATTTCTTGTCACGGAATGACTTTTTATTATCATCGATAACGAAAAAAGTTAAGCCGCTTGTAAGTAAAACGTCGGGAGAAAATTAAAAAGCTCCATATGTCATAAAAAAATTGGTCCTACAATTAGTGGAAAAGACAAAGCCTTATGATATATTACATACTAAGAAAAGTCTTGCTTGGATACAATTTTAACAAACAAAATCAGACAAATAGTATAAGTTTCGTGAAAAAAAAAGAGAGCTTAATTTGAATTCCTTAACGTTTATTATTACTAACATAACGTCAAAAATGATTATACTACTAATAGTTAATATTAACTATTTGCTGTTGAAGTTTCATGACTCTAAACAAAAAGATGGCACTATATTTAACAGTCTTAAGGGAATTTAGAAAACTTCCATGAGAGCCTTGACACCCGATTATATTCTGTGGAACATAAATGTGGTTTATAGCCAGGGAACGCCCACTTTACACATCCACGAGTTTATTCCATGGTTGAAAGGTTACAGATAGGCTAGCAGCTTTACGGTACCCAATGACTTACAAATTTCGAGCTGGTAACAGTTATTTATTTACTGAAACAGTATTACGTTCTCAACAACTTCACATACCTTAACGTCATGTTTCAAGCGCGCATACTTCTCCTTCAGGCAGCGGTACTTGTCCTGCAAGGCGCGGTCGTCGTGCCTCGTCGGCGCTAGACGTTCGCTCGCCAGACGCGCTCGAAGCTCTTCTAGGTGACAGGCGTGTTGGGTACGCAGACGTTCCACCTGGTGGACGGTCCACCAAAAATTAACTTCTTATACAGGTTGGCCCATTTAGCAATAGTCCAAATTTTTTTATAGATAATCCTCTATCATCACCCCATCCATTTAAAATAAACATTATAGTCGATTTTTTGGAAGACGGAGTAAAATGACGGTTCATTCCGCAAAAGTGTTGCCCGCTTGCGAGCAGACTATCGACTAAATATTGATCACGATCATGGAAATAAATAGCCGAACTTTTTTAATTTGGATTATTCTCGACCCAGTATTCATCCCATTATTGAGTTCATTTCAATTGTCAATTTTTATTAAGTTCATACATACATACACTGTATTTAGAACTATGTTAATGAAAAATACAGAAAGGAGACATATTTTAAAGATTTTCATTTTAATTCAATCAAATCCGGGTATTCTTGTTAAAATGTATTTAAAAATTAATAAAAAAAAAGAATATAGAAGGCAGTAACGCAATTAATAATCATTAGAATTCGCAATTCAGTAATTTTTGGCAAGATTTAACCTTCTTTCACAATCTATCGATAAAATTATCGACAACAACTACATAACTATTTAAAATTTGATGAAACTGGCAACCCTACAAAAGTTATTTCACTCCGTCTTGAAAAAAAGACAGTCTGTAGTTCCGAGAAAATTAATAGTTGAGAAGTCATGACTTCTTTTATTTTAGTGCTTTTGATATGAATGACCTTAGCGAGAGTTTTTATGTGTACACAAGTAAATAGTTAAATTTTCTAAAATTTTCTGACTGAGAAAAATGTACAATCAGAAACTTGCTAATAGTCTTAAAAGCTACCTTAAGATGTCGGGATTGTTTACTATTGCGTAGTCTGAGGCTATTGTGCCCCAAGCCAGAACCAAAATAGCAATCTCTTCTAGCGCCCACATTATTAGTTGTGCTGACCAACTCGCCAAAGAAAGAAAACGTGAACTCACCTCAGCCCTGTAATCATGTCTGAGCTCAGTGATTCTGGTATTGTGCTCGTCCCGTAAAGCGTCGATAGTGGCGCGGTTCTGCTCCGCTAGTCGAACTCGTTCTCTATGCAGGTTTGCTTGTAGTTGTTCGCGAAGTTCGGCGAGAGCTCGGTCGTTTTCTGCAAAGGAGTTTTCTTAAAATAAAAATATCTTACTTTGTTGGCCTAAGCCAGTCTTTTCTTATAAGTTATGTTTTCCATAACAATGTCTACGACTCTCTCAGTGGGGCTAGCACTACAGGACGCGTCTTGTGCGAGAGTGACATAAAACGCGAGATACTACAATTTTGACATAGAAAATTGCATGATCTCACGCTTTTTATTGCTCTCTCGCAAGTCGCGGCATGTCGTGCTAGCCCTACTGATTTTTAATTACCTTTCTGTGAGGTTTATCTAAACTTTCTAAACATAAAGAAAGGAAAATTATGCAAAAATTTATAAGTGGTCAAAGTGATACCTTTAGTCGGTACCTCTGAAATATTTATTACAAGATATTTTCAAAGCAATTTTTATTTTAAACATAACTTTTCATTCTATTTTTAGCCTTTCTATGATCGTGGCAGAAATTCTGTTATCAAACTTATACTAGTCCAGAACTTACCTATTACTAATTCTTTGAGATAATTCACAATAACAATTGCAACAAATACAAGATATTGTACAAAAAATCCCATAAAAGTCTCAATAATGACGGCCTAACTTGTACAGACACTGACCTATTTCAAGTTGATCACGCTTCTCAGCGAGTTTCCCTTGATAAAACTCTTTCAACTGGGCAATTTCTTCATTGTGCTGTCGTTCCGCGGTTTCTAAGTCGCGTCGACGACGCTCTTCCATTTCAGCTGTCAAGGCTTTAAGAGATTCTTGATAGATCATTTCCGATGCTGCTAATGCCTGGAAGAAATATATTGAAACTAATAGTAGGAAAAGTTGGATTTGATAAACTTAAGAGCTGTAGTGTACAAACGCTGAGATTCTTGATAGTACGGTACCTCGTTAAAAACAAAGTATTTAAAATGAAAGGCTTACCTCTTCCATCTCATTCTTATGCCGCTCAGATTGTTCGTCTAATCTCATTCTTTTCTCCGCTACAAACTTCTCTTCAGCTTCCCTCAACTCTTCCTGCAACTCCACTCTCATTTTCCTTTCTTTAGCGGCAAATTCTGATCTTATAGTCTCTAACTCCTTCTGCAACGACAACTCCAGTCTTCTTCTCTCGTCGCCTTTAGTCCTCTCCATCACGTCTCTAGCTGCCACATCTGGTATCAAAGGAGATTTTATCGGCTTCGGAAAATTCTCTTGAGATTCAAACTGATAGACTACAACTACATTATCACTGGATTTACCTTGCGACAAAATGACACCATCCAGTCTTGGACTTGTCAGTGTTTTACCAAGACTTGTTGCAGAATCCGAGGTTTTTAAGGGTGCTATAATAGCTTTGTTCGGCGGTTTAAAAGACGAAAAAGGGCTGGACCATGGTTTATTGAAGTCGTATCTAGGAGATTTTAAATCTGAACCAATGCTAGGTGTAGGAGATACTTTCACCTGATGAGGTTTGATTTCTATGCTATCCGTTCTTGAGTTCTTGCTGTCTTCTATTTTTTTGGAGTCATCAGAATCCGACTGAAGTTTGGTTTTTGTCAAATCTAGTACAGGAATTCTTATTTGAGGAATTGAAATAGATTCTACAAAGTACGACGATTTGTTTTGTGTTGAATTCGATGTTTTTGAAGTAGTTTTCTCTGAAGTTTCTTCCATTCTAGAACTGTCCTTTTCTTGGTTTTTTTCGGAGATTTTTTGCTCAAGTTTATCATTTGAAATATCTAATTCGTTTAAGTCTAAATTGGCAAACTCTTTGTCAGGTGAATCGATTGAAGTTTCCGATTCTATACTTTCCATAAGGTTTATTGATATCTTGTTTTTTTGTTGTGGTATCATTGGTGATCTGGAAAAGTTAAATGGAGGCATTTTACCATAAAAATGTTTGTATCCTTTAGCAGTATTGACGTTCAAACTAGATAACTTAGGCAGTCTTTTAAAAAAGTCATACGGATATCCAGTTCTCATAGGTTATTCAATTTCACTACTAATCCTAAATATTTATTAACTATTTATTTAAAAGTACGCGGTGGTAGCTCTGTGGGAAAATGGTTGGTCCTCAATTAAGACGTCGACGGCGACGGTTCGAATCTCTGTAGCGGCATGACCGATGACTTTAATTTCTAAGCTAATGGTGATGGAAAACATCGTGATGAAACCTGCATGTCGAAGAAGATTACCAACTTTTGGAAAGTTTATGAAGCCCCCAACCTACGTTAGGCCACCGTAGCGGACTATGACCTATATTCTCTCCTTAGAGGGACTTATAATGGGTTGATGGCAGAGATGGGAAAGCGCCATCGAGTATATAACCAGAAATAGCCTTATATTCCTGGTAACACATTAGCGATACAGCTCTTATAAATATTAACTCTCGTTTGCACTGAAATATAGACAGACCAACTACTGACGTGTGTGTACGTCTCCGTATATTCCAAAAAAATATTCTGTATTTATTGTAATAAAGATAATATCTCTAATAATGCCGTGCTGTTCTATTCGGTGGCATAGGAAAAACAGCAAAACATCTAATTACAAAACAAACGGAATCAAATTTCATCGGTAATTAAATATTAATATGTAATTTTGCAATTTTCGTCCATTATAGCAAAGCTCAAGTTAACTGGTCGAAGTGAAACAGTTGACGACACTCGTCAATTGTTTCGAACTCGGGCTAGCCAATCGGAGCGCAGTTGTCACAGTACTGATATGGCAGAATAGTTTTCAAACAAATTAAATGACGATGAATGATGATGAATGAATGAAGATGAATGAGTTTCGTTCAAATTTAATTATATTGTTACAAAATATTTATTGCTTTCTGTTGTAGACGATTCGATTCGCATTTCTATTAACTTCGATTGAAAATCGCATTGATATAAACCGATACAAAAAAACGTTAGATCGTAGGCACTTGTCGATTTTCGTAAAATAATAATGTAATGTGCATCCTTAATAGAGAGAATCCACTGGATTACAAGGTAAGTATTGTGTGGAGTTGCCACTTTTTCGTGTAAAAAAGAAAAAGATTTTTTACATCGAAATTTGCAATAAGTATAGAGTTATACCAAATTCTATATTCGTCGTTTCTGCCCATGATTTTGAACAGAAATGGATTAAAACCCGTAAAAGTTTTACAATCCACAATATCATATAAATTCAAAACATACCTAGGCCTAACTTCCTTATCAGCACTGGGTTCTTCTAAATGCAATGATGTAGGTTCTATTTCACCCGGTCGAACGAGGTCAGAGATCTTCTGGAAGTTCTTTTGAAATAAATCCGGCTTGATGTAATCTGCCGCTGGTGGTCTGACCACGCGGCGTCGCGGTGATTTGTCGCTTTCTGTATGTTAATATGGTATGAAATCTCAATAATTTAATAAAGTCAAATAAGATTCTTCGCTAAATCAATTAACAACAGAAGCCATCATGGAATCTATGGAACCATCATGTAAACCTCTTGCTGCAGAAATCATCCCATTTGTAAGAGAGCTAACTATGGATAAGTGGAGTAAGATCTATGGTGAGATTTCTGCAGTGAAAGGAATTTCGTACAAAACTGTTCAAGTGCGTCCACCGCGAAAGCCCTGGTTTGTGGACGGCTCACTTTCTAGTAATGCATTGGTCTTGACTTTTAGACTACGTACTGGTACTTCTACCTCTACCATCTAATAACAAGAGCGGAATTTCCACTTTGTAAATTTAATGAAATGTGGCCATTATGTGGATCTAAGAAGCCAATTTCAATTTATATATAGATATTTGGCAGCTTGGGGAGTTCAATGTTATGTTGAGTAACCCGTTGGCGAAGAAGGCTAAAACTCCATACCCATATGTGAGGTCTTGTCCCTCACTATATTTTACATAATAGAATAATCCACAGGGATTGAAATCACACTGACATTAAATATTAAAAATTAATTGACACCCAAATATTAAAAAATAAGATTAAAAAAAGATTCCTGGCTTTATAGTTTTTCATGTTTGTCCGGGCCACGATATTTAACTTGTCAGCAATTTCGCTCTACTTTTAATGGTACTTTGATAATAGAAATAAAATTAAAGGGGTATATAAATTTAGGGTTACATAGTTTTTGCTCTATGAACACCACATTCTGATAGGATAGGAATATAATATAAAAATTAACACCCGCAGGAAATAAAATGGAGGAAGGTGGTACATCTAGTGAAATGATCACCAACCGGGTAACTTACCACCAGATTCCCTGTCCGATCCAGCGACGCTCTTAACCTCCCGTGGACAGTCTCCTGGGCGTGGAGGCAGCGGCGGGCGGGCGGCCAGAGGCGATAATATAATAGGCGGGTTTAAAGGCACAGAGGGTATAGGTGGTGATGAAATTGGCGAGAAGGGGATTAGAGGCGAAGGGAGAGCTGGTGCGGGGATGGAAGCGACTATGGAACTCTGCTCATTTTGTTCAGAAGAACTGTTTGAACCTGGACTTATCGTTGGATCAGGTAAGTTTTCTAGTTTGAATCTGTAACAAGAATGCAGACTCCGTAATAGTAGAGTTTATATAATTTTAACCTGTGTTGAAGCAGTTTACAAACAAATGTGTTTACTTAGAACGAACTTGTGTCCACTGCACACCAAAGAAAAAAAGCAGAATTTTCCACAACCACGCTTAGTAGGGGTGACATTAATCGTAGACATGTAAGCTTGAATTTGTTATTATTTAGCTTTTGTCGACAAAATCATGACGTCAACTTTAGTAGCAATCATCGAGTATGTAACCAGAAATAGAGACGAAATAAGGGCCACATTTTCCTGGTAACTCATTAGTGATACATCACTTATAAATATCAACTTTCGTTTGCACTGATACAGCGCCAACAACTGACCTGTGTGTACGTCTCCATATATTCCAAAAATATTCTGTATTTATTGTAATAAAGATAATATCTCTAATAATAGCGTGCTGTTCCATTCGGTGGTGTGGGGAAAAACAGCAAAACATCTAATTACAAAACAAACAGAATCAAATTTCATCGGTAATTAAATATTAAATATGTAATTTTTCAATTATCTTCCATTATAGCAAAGCTCAAGTTAACTGGTCGATTTGAAGTGAAACAATTGACGATACCCATTGACAACACCAGTCTATTGTTTCGAATACGGGGTGGCCAATCGGAGCGCAGTTGTCACAGTAATGATATGGCAGAATAGTTCTCAAACAAATTAAATGACATTTCGTCTCTATTTCTAGTTATATACTCGATGGTTGCAATAGAGCTCCTTGAGAAAGAATTCGTTCAGGTAAGTCTACCACCAAAGAATAATTTGAACATTAAGGTTTTTTTATAAGATCAAGTGATGGGACGAAAAATGTGTGCGCCTGATGCTGAGCTACACGCACAGTTGCAGTGCCACTCAGAGCTTTAAATCGCAAAGATCTGAGGGGCACTGCCACTGCGCCCGTCACCCTGAGACATGAAAAGTAATGGTGCAGGTGAAACTACAGGCACATGGGACTTGTCAACTTTATATCTCAGCGGTAACTCTGGGCCAGTCATTCAACATAGAAATAATGCACATTGCATAAAAACGTGATACAAAGCCAAGATATGGCGACGCAAAATGCTGACCCCTTTACTACAGATCTTTGCGATTTAAAGCTTTGAGTGGCAATAGATAAGCATGTAACGTAAAAAATACAAAGACATACCTAACACTCTTTTTATCTTCATCCAAACTTGAACTGTGTCTCGATCGACCAATCACAACACTATCAGCTTTTCTGTTGAATACATCAGTTAGTTTTTCCCGAAGTATCCCTTTAGGAGGATCACTCTTGGTTATCGAGTCCAGTGGTAGAGACTTATCTGTGTCTGGACTTGGAAGATCTGACTTTGACATGCGGAGGAACATGTTGCCTTTCCCTATAGTAATATGTAAATGTTTAATATAAGAGAACAATGTATAAATATTGATAGGTTTCTTTTATATAGATCTTTCATTGTCATCAATCCTGCAATGCAGAAGCTGCTTTGAAATAAGTCCATATTAATGTCATCATTATATATGGGCTTATTTCCAAGCAGCTTCTACAATCTGGGGCAAAACTGTCACAAGATTGACTTCATTTCGACAGCAGACAACGGCGTATTATCATGCTGCAAAAGTATGGTAACCACATTATAATTTAATTAAAACTGCTATATAAAAGGTCTCAGAGAAGGTATGGTCTGTGGTCCGCAAGTAGTGCTCTCCCGAATCGTGTAATACCACGAGATCATAGAAAGATCCTTTGTATACCGAAAATAATATACCTCTAGATAGTAACAGTCAATTTTACCAGTCAAAAACAAAAAATGTTTAGATGTATATTGAACTTTCAAATTATTAACAGCAACTTACCTGTCAATGGCAACCCCCTATCAACTTTGGCACCACTTAATAAAGAACTGAAATTTTCCTCTTCTTCTCTTGATAGAACATGCATTTTCAAATCAATAATTTCTGATTGCTGCTTGAATAACATTTTTGGTCTTTCTAATGGTCTGCTTAGCAAATCTCTATCCGAAATATTCCTTAACAATGGCTTAGTATTGTCAACACTGCGTCTTAGAGGAGATATCTTCAAATCTCCGAGTTTTTTATCCAATCTTGATAAAGGAGCTAATGGTGGTCTACCTAGAGGGGCAAGTCTTTTAGGCATAAGGGTAGATTCTTTGATGTTAGATGGATGGTTTTCACTGTCAGTTGAAAGATCATCATCGTCGCTTTCTACTTTTGTTTCGACACGTTCGAGGATTTTCGTATTTTCTTCAGATGTTAGGAGTTCCTGAAGACAATAAAAAGATCTATAATTTATATGAATAATATGTTCCACATATATTGCACGCTCTGCATGCAGGATGAAAAAACAGCTACGCATATCCTACTACAGTGCTTCAGTGTGGTCAACTATGGGGTCGAATATCTTGGAATGCCAAGGTCACTCCCAAAGTCTTCGTCTCAGGAGAATGCTAAAACTCCTGGAGAAGCTGGTGGCTCGAGAGGCCTTTGTACCCGCCACACGTAAAAAGGGCGTTGTAATGTACAGTTGCGGAAACCAGATGTTACACTACACCACCAAACCAACATTCCACAAATACTTAAAATAACTTAACATAAAGATCAATTTGCGCAATAGATCTCGAGGATTGAGGGCAGGCTATGTTTTTTGTGTTGAGTTGTCACATACAACTAGAACTGTAAAGTAGCAGATCAAGAATGCACATTCATTTTAACATAGAAGAGAGAGGATGATTTGTGTCTTCATGGTCCATTAAAAGTGGACACCATGTTTTTGGGTCACATTAAATAAGTAAAGTGGATCATAGGGGCAGATAACATTGTTAAGCACAATGTGGAGAAACAAATAGGTAAACGCCAGTCAAATGAAATCACTAGCCTTTTGAATGCCTGAATAATTAAAACCTTACCTGTACAGAAGCACAAGTATCATCCTGAATAGAAGCATCGCGCGCGTGTTTCACTATCTCTCTATATATGTTGTCTAGAGGGTGTTCCCACTGTGTTTTCTTTGTTTCCTCATTATAGTAGTAATGGGTTTGGAGTTTTTCATCGAAACTGTGGAACAAGGGGTTTTAATTTGTATTAGTTGTATGCAAGCAATAAATACTAAAAAGATAAATTTTGACCCAAAATATAACGAACATTACAAACTCAGTGTTTTATTCAACTATCACTACATAAAGTTTTTTTAGGTCATGAATAATTTGGCAACATCCCAAAAACATTGCCCCAAACAATCAATTATTTCCTGGCCAATACCTACTCCCCGCTAATATTTACATTGTATAAATTATTCAAACTTAGTAACATAAAACTGACCACACATTTTATTAAAACTAAATACTAAGCAAAGAATCACTGGACCTACATAAGAACCTTTCAATAATCATAAATTTGTCGCAACATAGCACTTAGTCTTCCAAATCTGACATTGGCAGAATCGTCGAGAAAAAGATGGAGCCATGTCCATACAAAACTTTATTTAGCTTGATCATACATTTTCATACATTTAGCTTGACCAAACAGACATAAGACTGCAGTACTAATTAATATGTTTTAGTTTATTCTAATTTCTATTAATAATGAATAATAAATTAAACTTAACAAAAATTCATTCAATAAAATAATTTGTAAAACTTAATGTAGCGTAAATTGGAATGTTTTCTTTGTAGAATTAAAAATAAGGTATTTCATTAATAACTATTGTAACTATAGTGAAAAAATAGGGTGGATTGCATTAATATTAGACATAACTGGTTGAAGACTGTACCACCTCAGTCAACCGTGACCATGGGACCTGTAAAGGGACCGAAACGTCGGTTTGTTTGAAAAAACAAATATACGCGATTTAAATCCGGAAAAATAGTTTCATTTCCTATGTATAACAATCGCGAAAACCTAAGAACTCGATTAGATCATATTTTTGTTAAGACTAACCAAGACAAAAGATGCACTTTTTGATCCTATTGACAATAGCTGTTAATATGAGTTTCAACTGCAACTGTCTACCTCAGATTAGAAACAGAGATAAGCCCAGGATTCCACTCAGCACGTACTGGAGGAGTGCTCTGTGTGGGCTCCGAGTAGAACAACTTGGTTGCCTGGATCGGGCGAGATCTCTCTCTGCCAGGCATAGACAGCACTGCTGGCAGTTCAAGTATCCAAGGCTGTGGTCACCTTCCGTGAAGTGGTGATGTTTAAGGAGACCGCCAACCGTGATCGGGAGATGGCCGATCCCGCTCAGCGGCGGCGTAACTTCGCGGCTGCGATCGGAGTGGAGGCTCTGTTCGCCAGTAAGTTTGTCAGACGCGAGAAGGACGACGATGCGGTGTGGCCCGCTTTGTCGTGAGGAGGGGGAGGGTGACTACATAGTTCCTCTCTTCAAGGGTGGGTTCCAGTGATCCCACCCCACTAGAGCAACCGGGAAGGCCACGGTCGGGTTGAAGCCGGTAGAAGTTGAGCTGCCCCCATGGCAGAGAGGTATTCTAAGGAGATTTCCCCATCCATAAAAAAAGGGACAGAAAAAACTCACTAAGCTTTCCATGGTGCAGGTAGAGCTTGCATGAGCCCTTCCTTGGCCAAGGGCAGGAGGTGACTCTCGCTTTCAGGATCAATACCGAGCTGGTGTGCATATTCTGAGATTTCTGTAATACAAATATAATAGTAAATAAATATAAATAAATTAAAAATGTTATTTTACTTTACTTGATGATTGAAGGGTAAGGGTGCTGGTTACTACAGGTGCTGGTATTTACGGCACATGAGAATTGTTAACTTATGTCTCAGGATGATGGGTGCAGTGGCAGTGATCTTTGCGATTTAAGGCTCTGAATGGCACTGCAACTGCTATGGAGAGGCATATAGATTACCACCAGGCGCACGACTTATTCATCCCGATAAGTGATATTATAAAAAAAAGAAAATACTTATTCATAATTATCTATATTCAAAACTCCTCTTAAGTATTTTTATTTGTGCTAGGAGCTTTGCTCTCCCACATCACAAAAAGGAATGATAGAGTTATAAGTATTTAAGTTTAAAATTAAAGTTCATATAAACAAAACTAACTGCCATAATTAATATTATGATGTTAAAAAGAAAGAAAAACATAAGTTTTACATGCCACACTACAATGTATTTCAAATCACAACACTAACTTTAAAACAATATGCAGAAATGAGTCGGAGCAAACAATAAAAAAAAAACTTTTACTTGTACTTTAGTACAGGTATTTGAGTGTAGCAGTGTACTATCATAGGTAGGTATTCAATCATTCTAAGCAACCCACAATACATAAATTATATTAAAAAAAAACATAACTCCTCTAATAGAAATTATCAGATGAATTCATTCCATTAGGCAATAAAAAAAATTACTTCATGCATGTTTTCTATAACACATGATTAATAAGCAGCTGTGCGACGCATAGGTAAGGGTTCATTTAAGAATGATTAGATTTTGTAGTTAGTGCTTCTTTCTTTGTAAATTTGAAAATCACGTAAAGAACGATCGAATTAAAGCCCGTTGCATTTTTATTTACATAATAGCGACTTGAAGCTATATATTTCAAGAGTTTCAAGGGTAGTGAATACAAACCTTCAGCGGAAGGCTGGCTGTTTTCATCGAAAATCTCACGGCAGACTACCGCAGACGGAGAGCTCATCGCGAGTTACCATTCTATTTCACAATAAACAAACAAAGCTCATTGTAACTAAACCGAACGTTATCTTGTCTCACTAAATTCATTATTAACCAACCACCAAAAATGTAAAACCCCAAAAAAAAATGCCGTATGCCGTCGAGAAAATTTTGTCGAAGTTTTCAGAGAATTTTGACAAATTATTGACAGTTTATTTTTTCAGATCTCAGAGGTACGTTCAAGCGAAATGAAAATACAACTATATTATAGCAAGCATCCATTACAAGAAGTGCAAGCAAAACAATGTATAAAAAATTTAAAATGGCAAGTAATTTTTAAAAACAAAATCAAATTTGTCTTTGAAAGAAAACCGCTGTCAAGCTAAAGTAAAAAAGTTAAGTTAATTTGTCGTTTCATGTTAAAACCAAATTTTACTAAATAAATAATCTCATTATGGCTTCGTTAAAAGAGGTGGCTACACTCTATCAAAACCTGAAAACAGAATGGAACAAAAAACCTCGTAAACTCGACAAATGTGGCGAATTATTGAACAAAATAAAGGTAAGTTGTCGACGATGACTCGCAAAAATTTGCTTTGTGTTCGAAATATTCCTTGTTTTTTAAATAAATATAACTGTGTTACAGGTTGCTTTGACTCAGTTAACTTTCCTTCCGAGTAATAATATGGCTGCCAATCAAAAAGAATTGATTTTGGCAAGGGATGTTTTGGAAATCGGGGCACAATGGGCTGTGGCCACAAAAGATGTAAAAGCATTCGAAAGATACATGTCCCAGCTGAAATGCTACTATTTTGATTACAAGTAAGTCATGCTAGAGATTTCAACGATTTAGAGCTACGGAAACTATTACATTTATTTCATATACAAAATAACCTATTTTAAACTATGTGCCCTATACTTGAGTAGAACCTTCAATTTGCATAAATTCATAGCAACTATGTTGTTTTTTGGCATTATTGATTTAGATTTTTACCCTAATATACTCCCGGACACAATACAAGCCACTACATTGTCAGTATAACAATGTCCTTAGCTTAAATAATGTTTGATTGATCAATAATTAATTCAAGTTTGAAAGTAGTAAACGTCATTTTCAAAAGGTTTTGTTGAAAATTTGAATTTGCAAAACCAGGAAAAAGTCTTTCTTCAGTGATAATAATATTAGTTTTGTTGTAGCACTTGAAAAATCAAAATGCAAGATGGCTTGATTTATGTGTCTGGGAGTGTAGTTTCAGAATTTTTAAAACCTAATTTTTACAGGTGTCATTTAAGGCATCAAAACAAAAAATGTCATAATTAAATTTGCAAATCAACATTTCTGGGTCAAACACTATCCTTTTTGTATAACAATTTCAAGCATGTTCCTTAAAAAAATAAATTTGCAGGGATCATCTTCCGGAATCTGCATTTATGTACCAACTGCTTGGTTTAAACCTGTTGTTCCTGCTTGCACAAAACCGTGTAGCTGAATTTCACACAGAACTCGAACGTTTACCTGTTGATGCAATCAGACAAGATCCATATGTCAGACATCCACTTGCTCTAGAACAATATCTGATGGAAGGAAGTTATAATAAAATTTTCTTGGCAAAGGTTTGTTGCTATATTATGTAGTAAAACTTCATCATCCTTACACGCATCTAATGTTGGACGCATCCCCCTGACCACACGAACTCTCCTGGTCCTATGCTGCCTGCATCAGCCGCTGCCATCCACCTTTATTGGGTTCTCCACCCATCTTGCCACAGGGCCTCCTACACTACATTTGCCTTGACCTCGTTAATGACCTCATTTTCAAAAGAAAATTCAGAAAACTAGAAATAACATTAGTATTTTTGCTTATAAATGTTAAGCTCGCTGATCCTTAAAGTTAATAACTTTCATAGTTGTGCTTTTTAAAAAAAAATTCAAACCCTGTAGCGTATTGCCAAAAATTCCAAAAACACTTTCTTTTACCATGTCCTTCTATTTTTATGTTACTACTGCGTAATTACGATCTTATATTTTCCAGGGTAATGTCCCAGCAGAGAGTTACACATTCTTTATGGACACACTTTTGGACACTGTGCGTGGTGAAATAGCCGCGTGCATAGAGAAAGCATATCAGAGCATCCCCTGTGCTGAAGCTGCTAGAAGATTGAATTTGCAGTCGCAGCAGGATGTTTTGGAATATGGAAAAAAGGTAATTTAAGCAGGCAAGGAAAGATTCGTCATGGGACTTGCATCTTTAAAAGTACTTCATAGTCATAACTAGTTTGTTCCGTCTAGACCCTGTGATAGTCGCTGTATTAATTTTTTATATCTGTGTTAGTGTTGTCAGGAGAAGAAATATTGTTTTACCAATTTGATATGTTACTGCAGTGTGAGCAGTTTCATTGTAAGGACATTCCACATACTAAAACTTATATTAACAACCATTCACCTACCAATAAATGGACGTCGGGTCTAATACAAAAACAACGAAAAAAACATCCGAAGTTAAACTATACAAATGTAGTGAAAACAGTTAAAACATAAAATTTTTTTTTCTTAATGAATGGCTTGTGAGACTACATAGCGTCAATTCTGCCAGTGTCCAATTTCTAGTTTCATAAATGTTATGGAGGGTGTGTTAGAATCTTGTTTGGTGACTCAGATCCCTCTGAATCAGAAGAATCAAAGAGATTTTTGCACAAATTGAATTCTAGAACAATGGAGACGGCACAAATTAGACAACACAAGTCGTTAGAAACATGTATATATGTTAAATATAGTGTTAGTGCATGAATAATATTTACAGTTTAAAAAATAAATGATTTACATGTAAACATTAAATTTAAATTGTAACATCATTGCAGTACTGCCTAATTTTGTTTGCAACACTTTAAGGGCCCAAAACACCACATTTAGCTGGAAACTTAACAATTAGCAGCATATTTGGCTTTGAGTGAAAATTACTTGAATAAAAGAGTAATGGAGCAGCCTTTACTGTAAATGTTAATACATTTTTATATACATTATATTATGAATTTTGTACAAATTCACTTAAAGAAATAATAAATGGTTGGGCAGATACATACATACAAATATTACAAATGTGAAAATTAGAGTGTAGTACAAGAAATGTACCGATATTCCAACGAAACGTAAACTCAAAATTTTCAATTTAGATTTATAATAAAACCGTTACGCTTTCAAGTAATTTGGATGCCCAAGGACAAAAACAAAAGACAAGAAAAAAAGACAAGGATAAAATTACCTTTTGTTTTGTAATATTGCTAAAAAATACATTTCTTTTCTTCATTCTTACTTCTGATTTATATTAATGATCTGCCATTCTTTGTTAAGGACCATTGCGAAATAGTGTTGTTTGGTGATGACACATCCTTGATTTTTAAAACAGACAGACATGACATTAACTATGACCGTATTAATGATACCCTCTCTAAGGTAGTTCATTGGTTTAATGCTAACAATTTATTGCTTAATGCCAAGAAGACAAAATGTGTTAAATTTGAATTACCTAACGTAAAATCGACTAGTCCAAGCATAGAAATAAACGGAGAAAAGTTAGACCTTGTTAATAAAGCAGTCTTCTTGGGAGTGACCTTAGATAGCAAACTTCAGTGGTTTCCACATATGTCGTCTCTGGCCAGCAGATTAAGCTCCGCTGCATACGCAATCCGCAGAATACGTGAGCTTACCGATGTTAGTACTGCTAGACTTTAGTTTACTTTAGTTACTTCCATAGTATAATGTCCTACGGGATTCTCATGTGGGGTAAAGCGGCAGGTATTGAAACCATATTTGTATTGCAAAAACGAGCGATTCGTTCTGTGTACCGTCTAGGCTCTCGGGTATTTCTCAGAGAAAAGTTTAAGGAGACTGGTATCATGACTGTGACATCACAGTACATTTACTCAAATATTTTATATGCTCGTAAAAATATACATAATTTCAATAAGAAAGAAGATATCCATAATATTAACCTTAGAGCTAAGTCCAAACTCATGGTACCACGATTTCGTTTAACCAAGGTAAACAACTCTTTTATGGGGAACTGTATACGTTTTTACAATAAGATTCCGGAGCATATATTAAGTTTATGATTTCCTAAGTTTAAAAACTACATTAAAAATATTTTGATCGAAAAATCATATTACAAAATTGAAGACTACGTGTTAGATAAAGATGTGTGGAAAGACGACATGGCTCCAGAATCCACACAAATTTTATTCAAAGTGTATTCCATAGCATTTAAGTTTATTTGAAAAGAGCAATCCCTAGAGTTTCTTGCTCGTTCTTCTCAGGGAGGTCAGCGTAGTGAAGAGCAGTAGCTTAAATGTGACGTTTTCAAGTGTAAATTTATTTTACCTATGGAATAAATAATCTTTGACTTTGACTTTGACTATACATTCAACATTATGAAAATTCTAGCTGACGTTATTTCGGGCAAATGTATTTTCTGACTTCTGATATCAATTTATTTATCAAGCCGTAAAACGAGTATAACAATATTTTGTTAGTGATTGCTACCGTTTAATAGAAAATTACAATTAAAAATAAATAAAAATATAAGATTAATATCTAAACGACTATAGTTTCTTTGTTCTAAATACACTCCCGGACACGTAATTCGAGCCACCTCACATTTTCAGTGTTTAATGCCCTTCGCTTAAACAAAGTTTGATTGATCAAAAACTATTAAGCAATTTTGAAATTAGTATACTAAACGTCTTTTCCGTAACTCCATGTTGGGGATTTGCAAAACCGGTAGAAAACTGTGTCTTCGACGATAACACTACTTTTGTATTCTAGCGCTAAGACAAAAATGCGAGGTTGCTCGAATTATGTGTCCAGAAGTTTATATAAGTTTCTTGAAATTGATATAAATAAAATACCATCTTTTGCGCATGCAATGTGTAAGAAAAAAGACTGTTGGCTATTTGATTATTTTGTTTGCTTTTGTAATTTATATTTTCTATTCATTTATATATAAAATAAATACTATACAACTGTACAAAATAACACTTTTAAATGATAACTATGATAACACAATATATTTGTTTAGTGAAAATATGATACAAAAACCTGGTTTTACATTTTACTGCAGTAATTTTTACAAGTTATTATTATATGTTGTACTGCATGATTGACAATCGAGCTGCCAGTAGAACAAACGAAGACTATTGCGCAATTGACGCTCTGTATGCTATTTTAACACCCTATAGGTGCGGACACTTTTTAGCGCGAACCCGACGTCCTTTTGTTGGTAGGTCAATGTTAACAACTATTTTTTTATAAATAAAAGCTAAATATGTAAACTTTTTCAGCGTAACTGGGTACTGGGCTCAGACAACTGCTACCACTTCAACATGGCTGGAGAGACCTGTGCTGCATCCGCTGGCGTCTTCCCCTCAACGGAGCTTGCTGAACAGACCATAGAGTATGCTAAACATCTTGAAATGATTGTGTAGACAGGCCTTTGTTTTGCAGTGTAGTATCTAACAAGTATTTTTTTAATAAATTTCTTTTTAAGAAAGTATTATTATTTTCCTATATTAGCTCTTCATTTGGTATTGTAGGAACCATTGACAGAATATTATAACCAAGAATTCCGTCACTTCGAGCGTAGGGATTAGGGTAAGCCCAAAGAGATGTCACCCAAAGGTAACTATTACATTGGCGAAATCGCCATTATTTTTGTATAATTTTTATGATAATACTAAACTACCGTACATAGTTATTTTTACTTGACATTGGCAAAATTTTTTATTGATTATTTCGATGGGGCCATAACATTTAAAAGAAGAAGAAGAAGTAATGCGCCCAAAGGTTGGATTTTTCAAGAATTTAATTGTCTCAAAATTAAAATTGTACTACACATAAACAAATGAATCAAATCAAAGGCTTCATAATCATTACAAGTTCATTTATTTTCTTAAAAGTATCAAATCACACTTAGTCATTCAATGGGTGTAAATCATCCAGTTTCACAAGTTTTGCATAGTATTCAATTGCAATTTTCAAATTCCAATCCTTAAATTCCAAGCACCTGTAAACATTTTAAAAAAGTTTAAATGTTTATAGCAATGATATTATTTATAATATGAAAATTTGTCCCCTAAATCATGCATTTTCTGACGATAGAGCTTACTTCTCTGCGTGTCTTTTTTCCGCCTCAGTTATTTTGACGAAAATATCTAGTAATTTTTCTTTTAACTCTTCGTCAGGCGGTGAATCCAATTTTAACGATGGTTTTTTGAATTTCAACTGAAAACGGAAACAAAACATTGAACTTAAAATAAATATATAAAAGAAATGTTTGAAGTGTCAGCAGTTAATTCAACCATAAACATTATTTTACAAAATATATATTTGAAATGGCAACATCAATGACATCGATTCGGTCGGCGACGCTGTCAAACGCCGTTAGTTGAGGAAGCTCAATTTGTTTTTTTTGCCAAAAAATTAATATCTGAAACCTCGTGTAAGTTAAAATGAAGAAAAATCAGACACGACAAAAGACAATAAGTGACCCTGTCATTGTTTCACGAGTGAAGAACTATCTCGCGGAGAATGTCGACAAGACGTACGTTGATGTCGGCCAAATGGCGCGTTCCCTCAAAGAGCGCTACCGTGAATACAACAATCGGGGTGATACCGCATTTTGTCAATTAGTGGAAAATGCCTACAAAGTGGTTTTACAAAGTTACGGACTAGACGGGGCGTCTACATCGGAAGGATCTGAAGAAGAATCTGATTTAGAACTATTAGACGAAAACAACAGTGCACTCAACGATCGGATCCTTCAAATGTACAAAATGCAGGATAAAAAGCGTCCGGCGACTGCTCGGCGTCCTACTGATAAGTCTGGTGAACCGATAGACATACTTAGTAGCGATGAAGATGGCAGCGCCGCGCCAAAACTTCCAAAAATTAGCGATCAAATAACCATAACCCCACATATTCCGAACAGGAATACTAATAGCATTTCCATTGAAAATGCAGCAAAATCTCTACAAAACCAGCAGAATGCTGACAAAAAGCGAAAATTGGATTCGAATAAAAATATGAGTATGAAGAAAAAGTTTGAAATTTGTGCTTCCAAACATGTTAAGGTTACTTTTGATGATATTGGTGGAATATCGGAAATAATTACACAAATTTGTGACCTTATTTTGCATATGAAGCATCCAGAAGTCTATCATCAGTTGGGCATCAAGGCTCCAAGAGGTGCGTTATTGCATGGTCCACCAGGCACAGGAAAAACTTTATTGGCACACGCCATTGCTGGCAAATTGAAGCTACCATTTGTTGCAGTGACTGGAACAGAACTTGTTGGTGGTATGTCAGGAGAATCAGAGGAGCGTATAAGGGAATTGTTTGAAAAAGCAACATCAGTTGCCCCTTGCATCCTGTTCATTGATGAGATTGATGCTGTATGTGGAAACAGAATACATGCTCAGAAAGACATGGAAAAACGAATGGTAGCTCAATTATTGGCCAGCTTAGATGCTTTGAGTGACACCAACAGTTCTGTTTTAGTTCTCGCTGCCACAAACAACCCTGATGCCTTAGACCCTGCTTTAAGGCGAGCAGGTCGCCTTGAACAAGAAATTACTTTAGGAATTCCATCTCTTAAATCTAGGAAAGAAATACTAGAGATATTATGTAAAACTTTGACACTAAATGAAGATGTTGACATTAATGCTATTGCTCAAATCACCCCAGGGTTTGTTGGTGCTGACTTACAGGCGCTTTTAAATAAAGCTAGCACTTACGCTGTGAAAAGAGTATTTGCAGAGATTCACGCAAAAGAAAAAGCGCCAGTTACTGAAGTAACAGAGACCGCTATATCTAAAGAAGTTGTTGATATTCCTAATGGAGAAAAACAAGGTGAAGAAGCTAAACCAAATGACACAGGTGATGCTCCTGAAGTTTCTGATGCAACTCCCACTCAGTCTGCAAATGTTGAAACTCCTGGGCCAGAATTAAGCAATGAATCTTCTACAAATGATACTAAACAAGAGACTGAACCTACACCAATAGACACAGTACAAGAAGTATTAGCATTGCTTGAAGGTTCCAAAACATATTCAAAAGAACAACTACTTGGATTATCAATCAAACATGAAGATTTTCTCAAAGCACTGAAAACAACGAAACCATGTGCGGTCAGAGAAGGTATAGTGACAGTCCCCGATGTTACATGGGATGACGTAGGTTCGTTAAGCCAAGTTCGTAAAGATTTGCAATTGGCTGTATTAGCTCCAGTGAAATATCCAGAGCAATTGAAGAAACTTGGTCTAGCTGCACCAAGTGGAGTTTTGCTTTGTGGTCCTCCAGGATGCGGTAAAACTCTTTTAGCCAAAGCTGTCGCCAATGAAGCTGGGGTCAATTTTATATCAGTGAAAGGACCAGAACTGCTAAACATGTATGTTGGGGAGAGTGAAAGGGCAGTACGCACGTGTTTCAGGCGTGCTCGTAATTCGGCACCTTGTGTAATATTCTTTGACGAATTTGACGCGCTGTGTCCGCGACGAACTTCTCAAGACAATAATGGGGCAGCAAGAGTTGTAAATCAACTGCTCACAGAGATGGATGGTATCGAAACTCGTGAAGGAGTCTTTGTTTTGGCCGCGTCAAATAGACCTGACATTATCGATCCAGCAGTTCTGCGACCTGGACGATTAGATCGTGTAATGTATGTGGGTATGCCAGCAAGAGAAGACAGATATGATATCCTGCAGAAACTTACTAAGGGAGGTGCAAAACCACAACTGAGCCCTGATGTAGATTTGCAAGTACTAGCTGGTCTCACTGACAGTTATACAGGGGCAGATTTAGCAGGATTGGTCAGGGCTGCTGCAACTAATGCATTGACAAATCATATTTCAAATGGTACTCTTGAAGGGGATATTTTTGTGACATTTGAAGACTTCAGAGCTGCTTTGGCAAAATGTAAACCATCTGTTTCATCCAAAGAGCAACTGCATTATGAAAAATTGCGGTTGAAATACGCATCTGGCGCTGATGATAAGGATATGGAAATGGAGACTGAGCTCACAAATGAAGAGTCTATGGATACTGTTTGAGAATCATTTAGCCGTTGGTTTATACAAACCTAGTAGTAATAGAGGTTTCTTTCTTATAAGAGTAATACAAAACAATAGTGCCAAGTGTTTTCCTTTTAAGCGAAATTCCTTATAATCTAAGTGAAGAGATGTAATTTACTTATAAGATTTTAAAATATGCCGTGTGTCATGAAACATTTTCTAGAATAAGTTTCAGTGGTAATATCAATGTTTATTTTCATGCATTTCAAGTGTTAATTGATACATACATAGGAGTCATATAAATCTTGCACACTTTAAAACTCAGTAATATGGTACCTAAATAAAATTTAATTATTTTATGTCACACTTTTTCATTATGCCTTTCAAGCTCATAGAAATTTATTTTAAAACCTTCAATAGCATTCAACTTTGTAGAATCTTCTTTTCGTTACATAAACAATAAACAGCATAGTGTAGTTCCAACAATATTATGTTAATACTGCCAGCAAGGAATATGATGTCTTTAAAGCATTCTATGTACACGCCTTATACTATTTCGACACTTAAAAGAGAACTTAAAAGATATACTGTGTACACCTACAAAGGTAAAGAATGGTGGGGGTCTTGTGTATCGAAAGTGTGTGTATTAAGCACAACATTTCAAAGATGCATGTATTCCTTGTGCCCTAATGAACTGTCACTATAATTCAGTTTCAAAATTTTGACTATAATAGTAAAAAGCCATGAATAAATTAGTTGCTTAAAGTTTCAAGGTAGTAGATTTTACAAAAAAAACTGACCTCAAGTCATTCATCCCCTAGTTTGCCACCCTTAGAGATGAATATTTACATTTTCGTCAAATGTAAATGGGACCATTTCTGAGGTACCCTCTTTCCAACAAAAATAAGTATCGCCAAAATCGGTTCACAAATGCAGTTATCGCGTAATATACATACAAAAAAAGCAGTCGTATTGAGAACCTCCTCCTTTTTAAAGGCGGTTAATTACACGGTTCACAGTAGGTTAAGCTAAAAAGCTTATACATTAGCGACTTTCATGGGATAACTAGCCAGAAAACAAAGGCCAGGTTCAATCTTGAAGAGTTCTCATTTAACACAGTGTAAACCACTAGGTTACGGAGGTCATAATAAATAAAGGCCATGACTTACCGCATTAATGTGAAACGCCTTATGAGCATAATCTCGGCAGGGTTCTTCCCAATATAATAGTTCATTTTGTATCTTGTACTCAACACCGTTGGTTGTACTCAGCACCACTGTACGAGTGAACGCTAGTAAATGCTCATCTTCTGCTAACGACTCTACTATTTGCTTCAACATTCCGTTTATTCGGATAACTGTTGATGTGTCCTGTTCAAAATTTAATAAGTTTAATAAATTTAATTAATGCAGTGAATAGCGACATCTCTCGCCAGGACTGGTAGCTGTAAAGGTACCTAACTGGGTGATAAATCTGTCAAAGATTTCTCATAGATGGCGCTACGACTAAAAAGTCGTTGAAAAACCAAGTACAAAGACACGACGCAAGCACATAGAGAAATTCGTGAGGTCCGTTGGTTCGTTCCGTGGCTTAGTTGGTATAGCGTCTGGCACGGTATGCAAGAAGACGTCGGTTCGAATCCGACCGGGTCGAAGGAATTTTTTCTGAGTGTTCGATCTTTGTATTAATAATTATAACAAGTTTAAGAGATATTAATTTGTGTCATATCTTGTCTAATTTGTGGTGCCTGCAAACTATTAGGGGTCATTACATAAATCTAAAAATGGTATTACTTCTGGCAAAATACAACAAAGCAAATAAGTAAAACAAAGTAACAATACATTGATAATATTAGAACATCGAGTATATAACCACTCGATATCTATATAATAGAATACGTTGCATTCCTCGTTTTAATGCTTTGTAGGGTCGCGTCACGAGACTGCTGCAATTTGAGCGACCCTAATGTCTACTTGCATTAAACTTAAATGTGTCTTAAACCAATGCTTGCAATCCAAAACACACTCTTAAGACATTGTGTTAGGAGTGTCTTATCATTTTAAGCTTAGTGCAAGTGGACATTAGTGTCTTAAACAAAACAATACAGTGGTAGTTGCTCAGACGGAGAATGGTTGCTGGTAAACTGTGAGGTCCACGATTCGAATTCCTGTGGCAGCAAGGACTTTAATTTCTATGTTACATACATTTATGAATGTTTAATAGCAATATCATTCGCTAACGATGAAGCAAAATATTGTGAAGAATCCTGCACGTCCGAGAAGGTTAATAACCCTTGGAAAAGGTGTGAAAAGTAAACCTTCTCCTAAGAGGAGTAGGATTTATTAGCAGTAGAGCTCTTTGTAAAAGAGTTCGTCCAGGGAAACACTGCCATATAATTTCTGTCGCCAAGCAGTAAATTGAGCATTACTGCGTTCCTATTTTTTTATAATACCAAGTGACGGGACGAACAAATCTTGCACCTGTTGGTAAGCGACACGCCTATCCAAAACAGTTGCAGTGCCACTCAGAGCTTTAAATAGTAAAGATCTTCAAAGCATACTGAGACGTAAGTTAACAAGTCCCATGTAGCATCGTTACTGTTCCAAACCGGAACGCAATAATTTTTATTTATTTTATTTTAACTTTATTCATACAATGATAGTTACAGTTTTCGAAGTGAAAAAACATGAACAGAATAATACTAAACTAATATTTAATAGTATTTGTCAGCAAATTCTTACTAACACCTTTTACTAACAAGCACCTGAAGGAAATGGCATATGATGAGGGAATCACATCTCACTGCCACTGTCATCAGGATGAAGGTGGGGCGCAGTGGTGATACTTCCCTGGTGGAATCCTTTCACAAGGAGCTCTACTCCTGCGGTGCCACAAGATCTCTGCGTTGACAGCTCTAGGCAGTCGTGTTATCGGTAGACGTGTGGCTTACCTTACCGCCAGGCACAATTTATTTATCTCGTTACTAGATATTAAAAAAAACACGTCGATATAAACCTTTGATACTCACGTTATGATGGATAACATCAACATTAAATGTATAAGGGTCGTGTTGCAACATAGGCCATTTGTTGATGAGCTTAGCGATGGACGTAGCTCCTTCCACGCTCTCCATTTCGCCCTCTTCAAAGGAACGCGCTCGTAAAAAGAGATTACGGTAATAGCGGTAGATTGGTCTGTATCCTGTAGATATGAATTTGCTTTTAAAGGATAAAGTATATTTCGGCGCCCACTGACGGGACGGCAAGAGATCCTTCGGCATCCCTACATGCAAGACACTCACGGTAATTATGTCGCGGCGTCCTTAAACATACTATAGCGTGCTGAAGCACTGTGTCGTGACATCGTGGGTGCCTCCCCTCTCTTTCCTCGCATACCCACATAGTTAACTGCCTCCTTGGCCGAACTGTTACCATGCCGGCCCGCCACGCAGAGGCCCCAGGTTCGATTCCCGGGCCGAGAGAAATATTTGTATGGCCTACATTTTGTTTCTCTCGCGAGTTTGGGTGTGATTTGTGGTTGTCCATGTGTGAGTCCATGGCACCCGCGGCACAGAGTTTTCCTAGTGCGGGGCTATGTTGAGTGTGTGCGTTGTTATTATTATTATGGTCACTCGGCGTCCCGAAACCTGCCGAATCATCACATAACAGCAGAGGCATCCCTAAGCGCATTTGCGCACTGTATCCGATTCGTATTTGTTCCGAATCCGAGACGACACAAATCTAAAAAACTCGGGCCTACTTCGGATGTCGAATCCGAGAAAATACAAATATCGCTTGTACACCTAGAGATAAAATGACACTTAGGACCGCCATTATTGATTCGGAACTGTGGGTCTACTCTCGATCTCCGTCCGACATCCGTCCAAAACAATTACTGCCAAATAAGCAATACTTGACCAAATGAAAAGACGCGTGATGCGAATGATGCTTCATATTTGATACTTGTCTTTTAGTAATTAATAGATTCAGGCGTTACTTTGCAGAAGTCCATGTTAATAAAAATGGAAGTAAATTAATTTGCTACTCCGCGAATCCAGTTATGGTTAAATCGTTCAAAATAGCTGCGCTTGTGTTGAATATTTTTTCAGCACATCTAGTTTGCTCGATTTAACCTTCACTTCACCTTCACTCCGGGAACCCGGAGTAGCAAATTAATTTACTTCCATTTTTATTAACTTGTCTTTTAATTTTGTCGAATATTACTTATTTGACAGTAATTGTTTCGGACGGAGATCTAGAGTAGTCCCCCTGATACGAATAGTGTGCAAAGGCTCTAAGGCTGCCGAGGCATTCCAGAGACTGCCGGCTTGGCATCCCTAAACGAATCCCTAAATATGAATATTATCATTGAAATTGCAACTACAATGCCATAGGGTATATTACTATTCGTCACTTAAAAATCCCTTACCGTCGCGTCCCTTCAGTGGGCGCCGGGCCTTAGAGTGACTACTAAAGAGTGAACGAGTGAGTGAGTGTATATAAAATATAGCAAACACAATGTTTATGAAATGAAACTATTTTTCCGGATTCAAATCGCGTATATTTGTTTTTTCAAAGAAACCGACGTTTCGGGCCCTTTACAGGTCTCATGGTCACGTTTGACTGAGGTGGTACAGTCTTCAACCAGTTATGTCTAATATTGATGCAAACCACCCTATTTTTTCACTGTAGTTACAATAGTTATTAATTAAATACCTTATTTTTAATTTTACAAAGAAAACATTCCAATTTACGCTATGTTTACGCTACATTAAGTTTTACAAATTATTTTATTGAATGAATTTTTATTAAGTTCAATTTATTATTAATTAATAATAGAAATTAGTACTGCAGTCTTATGTCTGTTTGGGATTTTTCATTAGGGTATTCATACATCAAGTATTTCCTCTTTGTAAAATTAAAAATAAGGTATTTAATTAATAGCTATTGTAACTTAGTGAAAAAATAGGGTGGTTTGCATCAATATTAGACATAATTGGTTGAAGACTGTACCACCTCAGTCAACCGTGACCATGGGACCTGTAAAGGGCCTGAAACGTCGGTTTGTTTGAAAAAACAAATATACGCGATTTAAATCCGGAAAAATAGTTTCATTTCCTATGTGTAACAATCGCGAAAACCTAAGAAAACAATAATGTTTGTAGTTAGCATTTAAATTATTCCTCTTTTAGATGCTATATTACTTTGATAATATATTTAAGCAAGGGGTTTAGACCAATTGTACAATAAGCGTCTAGTCGCGGGCGACTGGCCGTAGTAGTAGTTTTTCTTCAGTGGATATGCAATCTTTCATATGTTGATCTCTCAACAAAGTGCATAAAAGTAACAAAACTTTGTATTTTAGTCATAAGTAAGTCTTGTGAAAGTAATAAACTTATCAATTCTTCATTAATTATCAATTACTCATTCACTCAATTATTCACATATGAGTTACAGTACCCGTTATTAGTGGGCTCAGCTTAGATAACAATTCATCAAAGGAATATACCGACATTCGTGTGTAATTGAACAATTTCATCAATAATCAACAATCCGATGTCTTTGCAGATACAGATTCAACACTAAGCGCGAGGTTTATATACCTATTATTTATATAGTAGAATTTCAAACACGTTAAAGAGACTCATACAGAGACTGCCATTCGAGCTTTAATGGGTCGGTTCCACATTGACAATCCTGTGAACACTAATCGTTTAACGGTATAAAATCATTTCCTTTATTTTTTGAATTAAGCCACTTTCATTCTAAATGTGCAAATTATACACACATTTTACGACGTCCATTTTGAAAATAAGAATATCGGCTACGGCTGCAGTCGCTCAAAAATAGCACTTTTTAGTTTTGCATTAACAAAAATCAGTAAAAACAAACTATGTAAAAATGCGTAACCGAGGTTTTCACTCTTATACGTCGATTTGGACTCTAACTACACAATCACAATGGAATAGTTCTTCAAATTTTCGCTGTATGTGTTGCAATAGCGAATTTGATCCAAGACACGAGAAAGCACCAGCAAGATTTTTCTAAATTCCAAAATATAGTATTGAGATCAGGGTTAGCCTCTATATATTTTAAGACTTTCGTGGTTATTCACTAAATGATTATCACTAATGACAGGTATCCAGAGTTCTTTTTATTTTCTCGATATTTCGGTTAATTGAGTCAACCCGTGACCACCGAGCGTGTAACCGTTCCGAAACATCGGGAAATTAAAAGAAATCAAACCAGGTAAGAAACCTGTAATTAAACATAATCACTTAGGGTTAGTCTAGTTGATTACTTGCTTTTACAGTAAATTGTCATGAAGCCTGCATGTATTTGAATTCGTCAGCGAGTATTGTGGAAATTGTCTCCTTTTCTGGAATGATCTGTGCCCAGCATTAGGGCATAAACGAGTTGATGTTCATGAAATACCGTTAGCCAAGTGCTGATTTCAAACAACAATAGGATTAGGATTATACGATCACCTTTCGAATGTCACATTAAAATATAAACTCCAACTTTAACGACGAATAAGAAAATAGAAGTATAGGCTCCTTATTTACCAAATGAAAGCGGAGTAGAGCCCTGTTTCAGCAACCAATAGTACTATATTTTATTGGCTAAGGGAGCCACCACAGTAAACCGTATGGAATCGACTTGAGCCATCCGAGCCAAAGCGAAACGTACAATGTCTTTTTGGTTCTATCTCTCTAACAAACTATGCATAACTACATGTAAGTGTAGTGCTGTCTGTATTCGTGTAGCCACGCCTTAATTTATTTTCGTTTTAATATAACAAACAGCAGAGCAGACTTGATAGAGCATTTCGACACCAGCAATTAACACTATGCTAACTTAAAAATTATTATAACATCATTTTTAAAAGGGACACTTGCGATAACCTTTTAATTTTCAAACATGATTTGTGATGATTTATGATTATTGTCTTTTTACTACGAGTTATTCATCATCATATCATAGATAAAATATGTGATCATTACTTTTTTTTTTCATTTTAAGTTTAATTTAAATTAGCTGTTTGGCATTGCAAAATTGGCAAAATTCGAGTTAGTGCAGTGTTAATTGCTGGAGTCGATTTGCAAAAGTTCCTACTCGTATTTAAAAAAATATATTTTTGTTATTCACTCCCGGACACATAATTCGAGCCACCTTGCATTTTTATCCCTAGAGAACTAGAATATAAAAATATAGTTATCGTCGAAGAGAAAGTTTTCTCCGGTTTTTGAAAATTAAATTTTCAATAAGGACTTGAGGAAATGACGTTTAGTATAAAGGTTTCAAAGTTGCATAATAGTTCTTGATCAATCAAGCATTGTTTAAACTAAGGGCATTTAATATTGAAAATGCAAGGTGGGTCGAATTATGTGTCGGAGAGTATATTTTCTATTATTGTTTGTGGTTTATTTAATTTTGCACGCAAATTTTTGGTTGGTGAAACAAGCCATTTCTACTCCGCTTTAGTAATGCCTTACGCATATTATAACGATGCGTGATTGTAAGCACAGCTTTCTCGTGGTACAATTCTTCAATACGACCGCGGTCTTCGTGAGGTGATTCGAGCAAGTTGAAGAATACTCCAAGAAACTTATCCGTTATATCTTTAGCATCTGTCGGGCAGTAATTACGTTTGTTTTTCGGAAATTCGCCTTTGCGTTGAAATTGAACGCCATCCTGTGAAAACCAGTTGCAAGTTAAAATAATATAAATAAATAAAATAAAAAGTTTCTTTGTTTAGGATACACCCGTTAACAAATTTAACATTAATTTTATTACATAACATTTAGATTCAATTTTATTTAATTATTAACATTAGTGAAGTAAATAATAAAGAATTAAATTAAATTGGATTTACGTTACAAATAATAAATATAATTATAATTAATTTGTTTATATTTAAAAAATGGAGTATTCGCTTAAAAAGTAGCATGTATCGCATACTGTCCTTACAATAACATTAGCCGAATCGCTCACTCTCGTAAGAAAAAATCAATGTCTCTTACGTATTATGGCGAAAAAAATCATCTACTCTATTCACGGTAAACATGCCAGACGCACTACACCGCCAGGGAAACCGCATAGATATGGCCAGACAGATTTGAATCAATATACGAGTACTAAATAATAAAGACATTCATTTGTCTACCTAAATAATGTGGACACATAATCGTAAATAAAAAACAGGTATACTTAAATTTGTACTCAATTGATATTCAATTATTTTTGTGAAAGAAAACTGGTTAGAGTGTAAAGGAACGCAAAATTATGACATGTTATTTAAAATATGTAAGATAATTCCTGTTGAAAAAATGTCTGCTTTCTCAAATATTACAAGAATAATCATGAATACAAAGTACCAAAAAATTATAATCATCCAACAAGACAAGCAATGATGGGCAGCTATGAAACTTTGAAAACAAATAACGTATATGGTAAAAGAACTAAGGACTATTTAATTCCAACATTATTTAATTGTCTTCCGTCACACTTAAAAACATTAAAGGTGGTAAAAAGTCTGTTGAAAAAGATGAAATAAACAAATATTTCTAAGATACAATGTAGGTAAATATTGAAAAACTGTAATTTTGGTAATTGAATGTAATGTTTACATACACACAATATATTTATTTATTAGCTTAATATTACAGTCACATAAACACATGTTTATGTGACTGTAATATTAAGCGTAGCAACCAAATTCTCCCAACAAACTTTCAAGAAGTTTGGGAGAACCTTATTTTATTTGTAAAAAAGTCATTGTAAGGATAAATAAATAAAAAAAAGTTTGTTATAATTATTAATACAAAGATCGAACACTTGGAAAAAATTCCTTCGATCCGGCCGGATTCGAACCGACGTCTTCTAGCAAACCGTGCCAGCGAACCAGCGGACCTCAGGAATTTTTCTATATGCTTCTTTGTCGGATCTTTGTAATTGGTTGTCATTGACTTTTTAGGTATACTTGTACAGTACAACTATTTTTTTAACATCTCTCGGCAATCTTCGGATTTCCTAATGCACCCGAATACAAATTTCTATTTTGTTCTACAGTTACCACAATTTCAATATTTTCCCCTGAAATTTCTATTGACAACAATAATCGTGAAGTCATGTCTGTAATGAATTTTGTTCAAAGTAGTCTTTAACGCGATACTTACGATCTCAACGAGCCCTGGATATATCATCCTAATAATTCTCACATATTCCCTTGGGTCAATGTAATCGTGACACAGTGGGTTTCCTTCCAACTTAATAGTGTGTAAAGACAGCTCTCTGCATCTGAGTAAAGTCGTCACTCTTTCAATGTTATTGTACGAGAGATCTAGATGTTTCAGTTTTGGAGTTGTTTTTGGGAGATCGAAACCGTCTAATGTGCTGGAATAATCAAATTACAGTAATTAATTAACGCCTGAACTTTACTTGTATTCTATGGTAATTGCACAAAAAATACGTTAAAACCCACTTAACAAAGGACTTACAAGGTGAGCTTATCCATATATCGCTCAGCTATTACAAGTGTTGTAACTCAAAATACGTGAAATACAATATTATATTATTGGTGAACGCATAATTTGATTCTCTACAAGTCAGCAAAAACATCGTTAGAATATTGTAAGTAACAATTAAAAGTTAGCTATATTTAACTCAAGACGAAGAAAGTTTTTGTGAACTAGATCTGGACAAAACAGTCCTTACTAAAAATATGAATTATTTTTTGCCTTTTATTTTTAAATATATTTGGAAAATAGGCAATTGTTTAGGTGGCTATAATAAACTTTAACCTATACATGAATTGTAACAATCTTTCACGAGTAGTGAGTAATTAGTTTTTCATCCAATTTGAAAAAATACACTTTTTGGGTTAATTAATTCCAGGGCACCCATTCAAGACCATTTTCCAAATTGGTCCTACCGGCAATCGAATCCAGGACCTCTTTAACTAGCAACCACAGCGCAAACCCTTGGGTCACTTAGGTCGTCAAAACATATCAGGTTTCAACATTTGCAATCATGCACGATGGTTTGTGAATAACATAAATATCACTTTTAAAGTGTTGTTTTTCCAATTAATGTTTGAAAAAAAAAGAACTTACGTAAGTCGATTATGTGAAAGGTCGAGATCAGTAAGGTAATTCCAAGCAACAGTGCTTTGTAAGGATAGCAACTCGCTCTGATTGGTCAGACGATGCAGTGGAAAGTAAATGAAGTGGCTTATGTCTGAAAAGACGTTCAATTATATTATAAAACAAGGTGCATATTATGTAGTTTAATTCACAATAGGGGCGTTACCACACTTACTGACACGGAATTGCATTAAAACGGTAAAAAACCTGTGTTTACTTATTTTAGTTTATACGCGACACACATGTCCGGTACTCACTCAGTTTTAAGGTCCACTGAAAATCAGCGTCACAGCCTTTTCGCGGCGGTGACATTAGCTGAGTGGATCCTTTTACATATGCCACAGCAGCACATATGACGTATACTTAGTACACAATAGTGTTGACTATCTTTGTATTTCATTACCTATTACTAAGATCTTATTTTTAATTCATTTTATTTTATTTTTGTTACTCTAAGTTGTTCCAATTTATCTTTATCTTTTTTTTAATTTCTTACTGTGTATTTTTGTGTTATGCCGTTTTGTAATAATGGTTTCCATTCTATAAAATAAGAGATAAAAAGCCGTTGTGCGTTTTGCATCTGTGACGATGCGACTCGGCGCAGGCGGATCTGCTTCCTGCAAATTTCCGATTATGGTCGACCAAAACCGAGGATGACCGATTGGGGGCGCCGATGCCCGAACGACTTCGGGAATGCGAAGGTCGGGAAGACCCGGGCTTTTGGCGGCGAAAATGCCCGAACGGCGGCGTTGAGGCCCGAACGGCTGCGACGATGATGAATCGGATTAATGAGACAAGTGCGATAAACATATCGCCTAAAGCCTAATTAAAACTTACGGTGTATACACAGTACATATTTTGAACAATTATTAGTTGCAATAATAAAAATTCTTGTGCACTATTAATTTTGGAAAAACACAGTAGTACGGGCTCTTTCAGTAATCATTTGATTAGTTCAACTATACATAATTATACATAAGCGACGACGAATGCCGAGTGTGTATCGGCAATTTTACTATATATTTTTCCCAAAGTGAATCAACCAAAGCCATTTGAGGTTGTATCGATTCTTAAGAGGGAGCAGAGGAAAAATTTCTAATCTTCGATTTGATTTTAGCGGGGTAAATCCACTTTAAAGTTAAAAATAAAATATTGTATTTGTAACTACACGATATATTAAGACATTAATCAGAAACATAAAACAATAAAGTTTCCTCGATAGATAAAAATCACGAAACGACCTCTAATTTTCACATTTTATCGATTTATCCTCGAAATGCTACAGGTTATTAGGACAAAAATTAGATAATTAATTATATTTATGCATGATCGACAACTGTCACTACGGATTTTTTTTAATCCCTTTAGTTTTAGAGTTATTCCGCTAAAACGAATTTGGTACTTTTAATGCGCAAAATTCAACATCTCCTGGTGCATGTCACGTGAACTTCAGCCATATATTTGTTTCACAAATTTGGGCGGAGCCAACGTCAAACATTTTTTGGCATGAGAGCTCTTGACTATAATTACACGTCTTCAGGCCTGCGCAAATAGGTTTTGTTACCTCAAGAAGTGATCCTTACCTGATTTAAGAGTAAAAGCACTCAAATCTAGCTGCCTTTCACCGTCATAACCTCGCGAGAGTACTTTCCGTAGCACAAGTCTCGGTATAAAGTCCAGCATATTGATGGACAAGTCTATATTCGATATCGTTATGCTCAGTTCGACGTCGTCCTTACGAATGTTAAACCCAAGCTTGTGAATTGTTGATAAGGCTGCTCTGCTACGGATCACGGCGAATTTGCATTCTTGCGGTGTGAACTGACAAGAAAATACCATGAGAAATAGACTGAACTGGCAACCGGTAATATCTCAATTTTGACAACTTTACAGGATGAAGAAAATATCATTTATATATCTGATTTATTAAATAAAAATACGAAGTGTACATACATACATACATGTGTAATAAAAATAGTTAAAAAAATTACGTATTTTCATTTAATAAATTAGATGCTATATAAATGACGCAAACAATTTTTTTCTTTATCTATAAAGTTATCAAAATTGAGATCAACTCAACTCAACTCAATGTCACTTTAAAATCGAAATATTTAAGTTATTTTTTTTTAATTACCAAGTGACGGGACGGACAAATAGTGAGTCTGGTGTTAGTGACACGTCATAGCAGTTGCAGTGCCACTCAGAGCTTTAAATCGCAAATATCTGAGGGATACTACCACTGCGCCAGTCACTCTTGAGACATAAATTGGCAAGTCTATGTGCCTGTTATTTCACCAGTACCCTTATCCTTCAAAAATATAGTAATGCTCACATTATAGCTTGGTGGCAGAAATAGGCAAGGTGGTAGTACTTCCCTGGACGAAGTCTTAGCTTTAAATAAAACTTTAAATAAAAAATGGCGCCTAGTTGTCTTGGTTTTTGTTATTTGGGAAAGATTAAAAAGTTTCGTTATAAAAGTACAAAAACATAAACCGTCTGATGTGTGTTGACAGACCATACATACACTTAAGAATTTTATATTAAGATAAAATATTCTTACAATTTATATTTCTTTTTTTTTACATTTATTAACATTATTATTCGACCTGGGTAAGAATCAAATTGTACTCATAAAATATTTTTTCTGATTTCTATTTAAAAAATATGTGTTGATAAACTGAAAATTAAATTCATTATTTTTTTACATTACTCAAAAAAAAAACTTTTATGTTACGGTATGGCATAAAAAGAAAATTAAAAACTTTTTCAAAAAACTTCCAATAATTACCTCTGTAAAGCAAGGTATGAAGCTCTTCCCCTTCAAATTGTCAAGTAAGGCATCAAGCACTTGTTCCTTTCTCCAACTCGACGGGTACCCCTTGAGTGCCACTTGTATGAATATATTATCCTTCTCGTACACCTCTTCCATTTGCTCTAGCTCCAAGATCATGACTGACTGAAAATATTTAGAAAAATGCTTAAGCTTAGCCTATATAGTCAACAGAACAGTCACTTTGTAGCATGCGTCTTGTAAGTCGCAAACATCAGTTGCAAACAAAAGTAATGTTTAAAGTCTTTTCACATCATATTTACTTGTTGTAAGACAATTTAGATATCAAAATAGGTTGACAATAACTAGTAACATAGTATAATTTTATTTATTTATTTAGTTCAGGCCACATGACCCCTATAATATATACCTTAAGGACTAACATACATACAATATAATAAAACACTATTTCTAACTAGTCTACACGAATTGCACTTGTCGGCGATGTGTGGTGCAATTTGGTGTCAGGTAACCGCCGACATAAGACACCCTTCGGCCAAAATTCTTCCTTCATGAAGGTCGAATTGAAACAAACGAATTGAAATTCCCGTTGTGGCGGTACTCCAACTGCTCGACCCTCAAGGTGTATTTGGCTTTATGTCTGATGTACTTCATGTACTCCACTATCTCCTCAGACTTCGTGGAGTAATGCAGTCGCGACAGTCTGTCGGTGCTGTGCCACATTGGTTACGGCTGGTGGGCTTCCTCTTCTTCTTCTCCACTTTTGTGAAGCCGTCGTCGCCGCACTGGTCCATCTGCCTCTGTGGTTTTGCAACTTCAGAGACAGGCACACGGGGATTACTATTTCCCCTAGCAGATTGCCGTCCTCGTATTTGAAAGTCGCTGGTCGGATACTTGAAGAAGAATAATAAGGCCAGGTATGGTAACTCCATACAAACGTAGCAGCGCGACTTGTAGGCATGCACACCTGACGCGCGTCATGTGCGGACGCACACATTAGCAAAATCTCGCAGCGCACTTGCATTGCAACCGACCGATAGAATAGAAACGTTCGCTCGCTGTTTAAAAACGTAATGTGTATTGCGTTTATGGTTGTCTGAACAAGAGAGCCTGAAATTCAGAATTGTTGTTTTTCTCGATACCTACTGAACATGAAGTAAGTCACACATATTTTATTTATTTGTTAATTTAACAACTTTGGAGGCCCAGCGGTTAGCGCTATGGGCGATAAATTGGTTCTGCAGCTTGATTTTGATTGCCACTCCTGATCGGAAACTACGTTTTTTCAGAGTCGAGGCGCATAATTGCGATTCACAACTGTCCGATCAGAAACTTTTGACATTTCTAATCGGAACAATAGTTGATTTAACTCACAAATTAGAAAGATATAGGAATCAGGTTCATCTTCTCGCTCAGAAACACATCTGATTTCGAGACTACCCGATCGTATTGATTCCAATTTGAATGAAAATCAGCACGCTGATCTGGGCGTCGCAGGCCACAAAAATAAGTCCAGGTAGAACGGTGATGATACACTTTATTAAACGGATGAAGAGTGCCATCTTTTTGACTAACGCCTTGAGAATGCATAATACTGAAGTAACATAAATATTTTGTAGAAGTTGTATTATCAAATGATGTTTATGACTTGAAGGAAAACTAAAATAATAACGTGAAAACCCTACGCTCCAAGCGAAGGTAGATATCGATGCGCCGAACAGGCGGGAGTTACCTAAGACTATGCTATTAATATGACTTTGTGAATATTTTATCGTGTACACTTTTTAAGATTAACGAGAGACAGCTAAAAAATCTCCACCTGCATTGGGTAAGCATGGCCTATGGTCCTCTTCTCGGAAGCCTGTGTATGAAGTGCTACTTAAATGAAATATTAAGCACTTTTCAATAGTTGCCACAACTATATACATATATGTATAATAATAATAACGTACACACTCATAGCCCTACACTAGGAAAACCCTGTAACGCGGCTGGCATGGAATCATACAAAGCCAACCACAAATTACATCCAAATTCACGAGAGAAATAAATGTAGGCTACAAAAATATTTCTCTAGACCCGGGAATCGAACTCGGACCAGCATGACATACGTTCGGCCACTGAGGCAGTTATTACAGTTAAAACTATTGTGGTTACATCTGCAGAATTTAAGACAAATTTAGTTAGTACCTTTGAATGCCGAGATGTAACACTCCTCCTAACGTTTAAATTTCGTTTCCACGGCCAAAACGTCAAATACTTTTGGACGATCTCATCTGTACTCTCTAAAATGTCCTTGCGCTGATGTACTGGCAAGTATTTGTCTTCTTCTTCTGTTTTATCCACTACTTCTCTGTAAATTTGGAAATATTTCAGCGTTATTGCTGGGCGGTTTATATGCTTGGGATTTCTCTGATGGACCGAATCCCTAACGAGGTTATATGTCAGAGAAATTTCATAGATATTCTAAAAATGGCGATAATTTCTATACTACTATGCATATCCCAATTTTATACCTGTTATTGAACAAGTAATACGACCTCCTATTCGAAAGTGGGATACACTGTAAGGATAGGAGTTTATAGCAAATCCTCCATTATTAGAAAAAATTAAGTTCTATAGTGTACTCCTGTAAATAGAGTACGGCAATTATATATTTACTTCGTTGGATACTGTTTATAAGTATTAATATAAGTTGTAGGGCTTTTAGCACCCTGTATTATTCGTGTGACATTATATAATCACCGCTCGAGAACTTTTTATAATATTAAAGCGTGAAACACACAGAGAACGGGTGCGGGTCGGTTCAGGACTGCGGCGTGTCTAATTCCGTGGATTTATATGGACGACAACACACCGAGCACTGGGCGCACCCGCCCATAAATGCACGGAATCAAGACCCGCGCCGAGGACACGCTCTCTGTATGTTTCACGCTTAAGTGATGGGATAACAACTTACATACTATATACTACAACACTGTCGTATTTTTTTAGAAAATTAATGTTATTATTACCTGACGGACTGGTCACTATTGCAAAGTAAATTAATTGTGAGCTTCGGCTTTTTGGGCTGCGAGGGCGGGCCAAGGCGCTGGAAAGCACTCAGGCGTTTCTGGCCAGCTGCACTGTTTGGAGACAGGGAACCGTCGTTTAGCTCTGAAATATGAGAATAAATTGTTATATGTCACGTTAATAAACGAACGAGTAACAAGTGGAATATCCTGTCTTTAGACTTATTCCTCGAACTTTACGGGTAAACACGCGAAAAAAATCGTTTCACTTCCGACTAAAGTCCTACTTAAATCTGAAATATCTATTTCGACCCAGAGTAGGGCAAGCGACCGGGTTTTAACCTGGCACTTGTTAATGGATTTAAATCGGGTTAAAACCCAAAATCGAGAGCAAAACTATTTACAACTAAATATTTTGTAATAAATAAATAAAATCGAGTTTTGTTCAAATTTGAATTATATTATAACAAAATTTTTGTTGCTTTCTGATCTATACGATTCGACTTGATTTTCTATTGAATCGACTTGCTTGAAAATCGCAGTAAAATAAATTGATACAAAAAATTGTTAAATCGTACGCACTTGAATCGATCTTCAAAAAAATCGATTCATAATGTGCATCCTTAGTAGTGACATGGAGCAACAACTCAAAATGTATACTAATCTCCATACTACAGATAGTAACTCTGAAAAAGGACAAAATTCCGTCTTTTGTCTAGATGGCGCTGATCGTGTTTGTCCCAATGGAATTCCTACTCGGCAT